>NW_027271658.1:3000000-3555469 GCF_040938485.1 Diadema antillarum
ATAATGCAGAGTTCATTCCTTTGTTTGGGACACCAAAGCTCAGCGCCAGGTGAATGACCCTGTCGCTACGTAACGTCTGACCCCCTCTGAAAGTAACTCATGAAGTATGCCTTCTCCACAGAGTGCTTGAACGCTCCAAATCTGGCATAGTATGGTATGGTAGGCATTGGATCAGTTTGCTTAAGTTCAGTTTTGGGAGCTCAAATGTGGCTCAACTGTCATCACAATATAATTGACGAAATTGACAACAAACGAGGCTAATTTGTTGATATCTGCACACACACACACGCCACTCTGATGCAACTCAAAATCCACACAAACACTGAGTTATAAGTCTTCACCTTGAACTTTAAGAGTCATTATTCCTAACACAACAGAGACACACATTCTACATATTTATGTTATGGCAATAAAAATCTATGCCCACAGAAACATCAACATTTAACACAGAAGTTCTTAATAACAGTGTGGGGCTATGAAGCACTTAAATGTGTGAAATTATGTGAGATCTTGTAAAAACTTGCATTGTGAAAATGGCTTCCTCAAACCATAAGCATACTTGTTTAGCAGAAAATGCTCGCCATTAAAGCTATAAATGATAATGCCTTGTCTATCTGTATTCAAATGATCACTTCACAGAATTGAAAAGGGCACAAGATGACTGAAGTTCGAAATTTCTTTTTTCTTAAATCAATACACTCAAGTCAATGGTACACATACAAAGAACTTTAAATGAAAATATAACATCATCCTAAAAACAAAAAAGGAAAGAAAGGAATGAAAAAAATATTCATCAGCACGAGATACTGAGAAGAAACCAGTAACACAGCTAGCCATACTGCCATATACCTGTTTCACAGTGCACTTGGTTTCCGGGTCATTATGTATGGTCATCTGGTATTTCTTGTACACAGCGTAACTCTCTTCAAATGTCCGTCTGAATTCATCTGACATTGGGCTGGATCTTACTAGATTGGTCTTCCACAGAAAGAGACAAACTTACAAAGACTTCACAAAAGATTGAGAAATTTTCAGATTCTACGAATCCACTATGGTAGTATAAAGACAGAAATGTTGACTAAGGAGGCTCATAATTTCAAAAGGAATTGGACAAAAATGGCTTTGTAACCTAAAAAGTTGAATTCCTAAAAAACAAAACAAAACAACACCAAGCAACTACTAGGTGTTTCAAAAAACATTTCCCACTTTTGATCATAAAATTTCAAAAACTATTCATTCGATAAAACTGTCATTGATATGAGTAATAGCTGGATAGTGTACAATTTGGTTGGAGGTAATTTGCACGTGAAAGCATAAATCAGTTTCATTAAATCTAAGATTGATTTTGAAGTAAGGTTTCAGATTTTGGTCAAATTTTAACCCTTTGTACAAAAATTGAACTTCGCACAGGAACCAATGATGTGTATGTGAGTGTGTGCTGACAATGGCCCTGAACAATGGACATGCCTGAACCACCTGTTGACTAGGCGTCAGTCTGGCGCTCCCTGTCACATGAATGCTTAATCAATAATTCATGTGGATTGCCCTGGGCACTGCTAGTCTGAATTCATGCACGGTAAAGTGCTTGCAAACACCACATTTCATTCCAGCTGACAATCATTTTCTAATTTTGCTTCACATATCACTAAATTTGGGATATAAATAAGCATAAATGATCTAAAGTTCCTCATTTTAATACAACTGTCTACTAATTAAATAGTCTAACAAATTTTTCGCTTTTTCGATAAAAAGAGATCATTTTTGGTAAAGAGTTCGGCAGCATTTATCATTGGGGCGATTTGTTTCAGAGTAGATTTATTTAAGGCTCCATATACACAAGTGTATATATACTCTAATTGATTTTCTTTACTTCCTGTCACCACGTTTACGATAGAACAGAAGGTATTCATTGTAATTTTGTTTTTCAGAAGTAGGGAGAGCACTGACGCGACTCAACGACAGTATCGACAGGCGTTTGACTTTACACAGATACTGCCAGAGGCTGAATAAAGACTAGCTGTGATAGTGGAATTTCTAATGAATGAATAATGAAGCATTCAAACCCTGGCCATTGTTCAGGACCATTGTCAGGGTGTTAACCACACACTCCCATACATACCCATTGACCCCTGTGCAAAGTGAAATTTTGTACAGAGGGTTGAAAATAGAGCAAAGTCTGGAACCTAACTGTGAAATTAATCATGGATTTCATGAAACTTATTTATGCTTTCAAATTTAAACCAGCTTCAACCAAATTGTACACTATTCAGCTATCACTCATATCAATGACAGTGTTATCTGATATATAGTTTTTGAATTATCAAGAATCAAAAGTGGGAAATGTTTTTTGAAACACCTAGTGCAATGGAATGTACTTGTAAGTCCTACTAATGAAAGGTTGACTGCTAAGCTTTATTTGCCATTCAATTTCAAATACATTCTTCATATAACATGGTCTTTGGAAGAGAACTTTTTTGGGAATATGCACATTCATTGATGACATCAGACTTAACTTATTTTTGTACACCAACTTGGATTGATCACAATTTTGCCAATGGCAACTTCACTTGTAGTGTAGTACAACTGTGATATTCTTGCATAAAATAGGAATTCATTAGTGTTTACTGCAGTGTGCTAAACTTTTGTTTTTCTCAATTTGTCCTGACTCTGAAATATCAAATCTTATATCAAAGGCAGCAGACTAACCCAGTGTTTCTGCTGGTCCAACCTGTCTGTCAGACCAGTAGGTATCCAGTTTTTTCCATTTTTTACTGGTCCATTCCTGAAAAGTTACTGGTCCAAAAGTAATTTTTTACTGGTCAGGGACCGTCAGACAAGTGCCAGTGTGCAGTGCTGTTCTACATGTATCATCTCTCATTTTACATAATCTCATCCTTTGTCATGTCTGTAACCAAAGAATTCTGAAGAGGGTTGAGAAATTGCAAACTTTGTGTGTAATAGTTGCTGCAGACACATGTTAAAGGTATACTTTGGATTTTATTGACACATCCTTCTAAAATTTAGTTTCCTTTGGCAGCATTTTATTTGGGCTACAGCATTAAACAAATAAAAAAATAAAAAGACTGGGCATGCTGATCATCTCAAAGTTAAGCTCTAAAATCAACACCTGTCAACTGGCATTATAACATGAAATATCTCATGAATGAAAAATCTTGTGAGATTGAAATGAAAAGTCAGTACTACATCACGACCAACAGAGTCTGCAAGATTAAACGTATAATGTACATACGTAGCTGTTGTAGTTTCAACAGGTCAGTATAAAGCAATTAAGATCATAATAGTTTGTGACTTACCTCTAGTTTATGCTTTGAAGGTTGATTTGATGGCATGTCCATAATGAGTTCTTCCAGGGTTTTAGGGCCCTCAACTGCTTTGCTCTGGTGGTCTGTCTGCTCCAGTCCCTTAGCTAGTTTTTGCTGCTTCTTCTCTAAACGTCTTAACTTGGCTTTCTTGCACTGTGGCTTTGTTGGATCTGCACCTAAGCCTGTATTTATCAGTGTGCACAGGAGTGAAGAACATTAAAGGCATCCTGTAAAATGTGTGCTTTCTATGCACATTCTGCAACACAGTCTGATTTAAAGATATCTTGAACAAATGGACTTCACTGCTTTTTCCCCCCTTTCTTTGATACTTTTTTTTTTCTTCCATTCCCTTAATCTATTTTACCTCAAGTCTTTTCAATGGTTACATTAGAAAATGCTGCATGTGCACTTAGTTTTCCTATGTATCCAGCACATTCAGTTACAAACGTAGTGAAAATGTGAGGAAAGTGTCATACTGTTTGGCTTAAATTTATGCTAAATTTGAATTTCTGTGTGTTATCAATATTGGATCAGTTTCTTGAGTCTTTCATGATCAAAGTTGAAGAGGATAGAACTGAAAAATCTATTGCTGAGATAGTTGCACAACATAAAACCTTGCTCTTGGATACACAGATATGATAACTCAAGCTTTTTGCCAGATGCAAAGTTAAAGTGGAATGTTGATGTAAAGGCTACACACACTGTACCTGGTTTAGCTGGCTTCTTTTTACACCCTGTTGAGGTTTTCTCTTGCTGGTTCTCCGGTAACCCTGCCTCACCAGCCATTGACGCATCCCCATCTGGGCGTGGCACTCGGCTCTCATTGATCTCAGTAATACCAGACCCTACTGCCACCTTGACCTTCCCTGCCTCTACACACCCCAGTTCTTCCCCAGACATCTGTGGGAGTCTGCTGGGGGCAGGGGGCTCCTGGTGACTAGGGGTAGAGGTGTCCTCACTCTGTTTGGGAGCATCAGACGGCAGTCCATCTCCTTGCTCTTTTTCTTGCCCTCCTCCACTCTTTTCCCCTGTTGCAAAGTATTTTGCTGCCTTCTTGAGGACTTTCTTCTGAGATTTTGAGATCTTGAAGGTAGGGGCATGGCAGCGGATGGTATACAGAGGGCAGCACATCTTGTCCATGGTTGGCTTGTACACATACTTGCCACTCCTGTTCATTTACAAATCAAAGGTTTGTGACAAAAATATTCGTTGAAAAGTATTTCAAAAGAGCATTGCATGAACTTTACATAATGTTCTCCATGTACCTTGTATGCATTTTGAGCCCTGCACTGTAACTTACAAGAAAACAACATCAGGAGTAGTTCATCTAATATGACCAAGACTATACCACAAATCGCCAGCAGTATTACCAAAATCAATACACCTACACTGCATGTTAAAGCGGGTCAGACTTAAAATTTATACAAACCCTCTTAATAATATTCTGAAAATATGTGAGTTTACTACATGCACATGTACATCCCAGCTGTTCAAGCTTTAAAAGAGTCTACAAAAATCACATCAAAGCCCCTCCTCAAACTCTCCCACCCCCCCCCCCCCAGCACAAAGCAATTCAAGTTGTGAGAAAGATGAATGTAAAGAGGATTATCGAACATTTGTTTACTAACCTTCTCCAGCCCCTGTCAATCAAATCCAAGTAGTCCTGGCATGTCATTGCATGGGCCCACATACCTGCAATATCAGGATACACACACATAGAAATCCCTGTAAATAATCAAAGAACCTCCTGCCAAAATTCTTCATAGCGGGGGGAGGGGGTGTGTGGGAAATTGATCATTTCCAAATTCAATGTATCAATTGCAGTGGCGGATCCAGCATCAACTGACGTAGGTTACTGAGACACCTATGCTCTGGCGCTGCTCTGTTGGACGAGTTTCGCTGTCCCAATGTTGACATTTGTGTGGATGGATACTGTAAAACATGATATATTCGCGGCACAAAATTTTCGCGAATTGGAGCCGACGGCCTTTTTCGTGGCAAGAAATTTTCGCGAATTACCTCTTGCGTTCAATGCATATAGTGTAGATAAGAGGTTTCGCGTGCATTTTAATTTCGCGAATCTTGGCGCTCGCGAAATTCGCGAAATTAAAATGCACGCGAACATTTCTCGTTTTACAGTAGCTTTCTCAATACTCCATCTGTGGTAACCACACACACAAAGTGCTTCCCGGAGATGTTTCTGCTCTTTCTCCTTTCCCTCCTCAGTAGACGAAATGTAGGACACCCTGTGAAAGAGTGTTCTTACATGTACCACTCCCAATTTGTGAATGAGAGGGTGGTGTGAATCAAACAGGAGGTATTGGTCTGTATTTCCTGTAGAGCAAGGAAAGAAGCATTCCGTCGTCTTTGATGGTGATGAGACAATCTAGCATGCTAGTTGTTTGTCTTTTGCTGTCTCAACTGTGAACTTGATACATGGGTTGCAGTTATTGATGTGCGCAAAGAAGGCTTCTAGTTCTGCAAGGGGGTGTTTCATCAACGCTTGTCAGCGCCGACAACTGTCGGCGCTGACCAATTTCAGCAAAATCCTTGGTTTTGATTGGCTGAGATGCTCTGGTCACTGACTGTTACTATGGTAATTCAAGTTGTCAGGGCTGATAAACGTTGATGAAACACCCCCCGATCTTAACCCAGGTGTCATCTATACATCTAAACCAATGAGAGGGTAATTGGCCGGAGAATGAACTCAGAGCCCTATCTCCGAAGTCTTCCGT
This sequence comes from Diadema antillarum, assembly GCF_040938485.1. NCBI lineage: Eukaryota > Metazoa > Echinodermata > Echinoidea > Diadematoida > Diadematidae > Diadema > Diadema antillarum. The sequence goes on from NW_027271658.1 coordinate 3,006,059, forward strand.
GTATAAGTTGGCAAGAACTGGCAATATGGGAGATCCCATAGCACAATCATGTTTCTGTTTGTAAAAGTGCCATCAAAGCTGAAATAGGTTATGGATAAGCAGAGTTCTAGTAGTTGACAAATTTCATCAGGATCAAGTTCGGTTCTTGAGTTGAGGCTAGGTAAGAGTCTTGAACAAGGTGTGTGCGAACTGTTTCTAGAGTAAGTGTCCCGGGCCCTGTTTCATAAAGCTGTTTGTAACTTTACGAACGGCTTTACGAACAGCTTTATGAAACAGGGCCCCAGTTTGCGGCCGCATAAGGGTTTTTCCACTCTGAAACACAAACTTGCAAATTGCTTTACCCAGGTTATATCATAGAGGTTGACCACTTACCAATTCACGTTATTGTCACCATTGCAAGACCAATGTCCATCGCGATTGTAAAAAAAGATATGGCCGCGACCCGGTACAGCGTCCGCTGGTTCGCGACAGTGATAGCTCGGTTCGAGGCCTGATGTACAATTCCTATGCGATACGCGCGTGCTCCACGACCTTCTGCTGAACGCCTTCATTTGGCTTCGAACGTTGCGTAAGCGCCAAGTCCCATTGCGAAAGCATGTGAAAAGGGCTGGCACGCGTGCACTGACTGCGAACAGGGATTGCAGTTGTGGCAGTGTTACTGTTGCCTTTCTCATGTTTTTTGTATTTTCCGATTGTAACATCCACTTCCGGAAAAAAATGGCGGCCAATATCGCCTTGCGAAAGTTCTATTTCTATGCAAGGACATGTATTCAAAATCCATGAACATCGGGAAAATGACAACAAATCCAGTTTCTTAGACCCCTTGTTCCATAACTGTGATATTAAAAAGTAACGAAAATGAAATTTTGGATGCGAGATGTCGTCATTTAGGTGAGAATATTCACTTTGGTTGGAGATTTTGCCCATGTCATCGGTTGATTTTTGTAGATAAGCAGTGTGTTAGTGAATGTGTGGTATTAAACGTATAGAGTGAGTCGCTGCGTTCAGTGTTATATTACCGAATATGCTGTAGTGGCCGCGAACAGGCGCCTGTGAAAAGGGCAGACGCATCCAGGGAAACAACACATTAATCGTCTTCGATCTTGAATTCCAGCACCTTTTCAATGAAGTCTCTGGTGCCGATCACCGTTAGCTTGATACGAAGATTGCCGAAGTTGAGCTGTTATCAAAAGTAAAGCGCTTAGGTGTTGCTAGATAAAATTGCCTTTGTTGTCTTCTCTGCGCGTCATGCAGTCCGTAGTGATGCCAGGAAGCGTGCTTATGTGCTTCTTTGTATGAAATCACAAAGTTTGCTAAAGCTGCCATCCCCCTCAGCTGAATCATGAGCTGAATTGTGATCGGACCACTGACTACAGTGGATCGGACTTCTTCTGACTCGGGGAAATGGGCAAAAGCATAAGCGCTAAAGAGGAGTCGACAGCGTAGGTCTCTATAGGAAACTTGCGCCGTGCGCCCACGTAATCATTTGACTAAAACACCAGGACCATGTGCCTTTAATACGTTACGCTCTGATGAGCCTTCAAGCAGGATGAGAATTGATGTGAGGAACTTGACAATGGATACGCGACACTGTTGATTGCTACTACAACGTAACACTAACAGGTCTCAGTGACACATTCTCCTTGTGGATTTTGGGAAGCCTGGAGCCCTCCCTTAATGGTGGCAATGGTGACTGTGACACAACCTCTCTTGGGTGAACAGCTCTGGCAGTGTCATCTGGAGAATTCCTCAACGACTGACTCCGAACAATGACGTCGGTAGTGCATCTGCGCTGAGCCAATTGGCAACAACACCTTCTTGCCATCAAATCAGACGAAGCTGATGTCACTTATCAGTGATGATGAAGCGTCCAGGATCAGGATCAGGCGTGACCATTCTCGGGATGAAAAACAGGAGAAGTTCCTAGAACTAAGCCCAGATGAATTGACTTAATTTTGTACATTTACTGTTTCTTTACACTACTAACGTGTTAGTGTAAAGAAACAGTAGAACTCTAAATCAAATGTACAAAATTCAGTCAATTCATCTGGGCTTAGTTCTAGGAACTTCTATTTAATAGTCTAATTTTACTAGACCTAGTTCTAACCAGGTAGATAAAGATTATGTGAATACACAATGTCAATTACAAAAAAATAATAGACTGGGGGCCTTCTACTGACTAATTGGTAAATCAGTACCAGTAGTTATGAAATGTCCAATTAATGTCGCAATGAAATGAAATAAACAAAGGAAAATGTAAACTTTACTTATCAATCTAGAATTGTAGAAATGTTCTTACTAGAAAAAGAATGTTCAGAGTTAACTTCAGTATTACCTTATTTGTGCACAAGGAAAAACCACCGACTATATATTTGCACATAAGAATTAAAAAGAAAATTAAGTTTTAAAATTACGACGACTCTAGTCTAATTTACTTCCTGGAGGAGTGACGTGAACATTGCATTGAGAGGTTTGTGAGCAATAGTCCCACACAAAATCTTAGTAGTGGGACTGAATGATTTTTTACCGTGCGAGAAGTTGGAATCGGACGCCCCACAATATCCACATCTATAGCCGTTGTTTTCGGCAAGATATTCGACGATGGTGTGTTCCATGTTCATCAACAATTATTTCGCAGCATCAAGGAATACAAAATGGACGATAACATGTAGATAGTGACGAAGTCAAGGATTGTTTCTGCGTCAGGCACGGGGATTTCCCAGCTCTCCGTCTACGCCGCACGAATTTGGCTAGCTAGTTTGCCATGACGTCAACCTACGCTTGCGCTTAGCGCTTCCCTTGTGCATGCAGGGCTTGTTTATTAGACTTTAGAGGGTTGTGATCCTGTTCGCTGTTGAGCTTGATAATCTATCGCTTTAGTTTTTATTTTTTTCAGGGCGTAGGGCCTGATTATACTTGTTCCATTGCTTTTGACAGAAAATATGAAGAAGAAACACAAAGGGAGGAAGCAAGCCGTGACTGCGCTCAATTTCAAGAGGTGAATGAGTAAAACGAGTTTATTAACCAGTCCCATCCTTATCATTTTGTGTTACTTGTTACTTGTTACTTGTTGAAATAATCCCAAAACTGCAGCTCCGTTGAAGCTCATGAGCTATACCGGGATGAACAATCCCTGCCGTGTGTCAACAAGGGTGCAGAGGTGCCATAATCATAACCCACATATTTACAATAAAAGTGGTTGAACCCGTGCAAGTAAAAATAAGGTTGGCTCCTTACAGGACACTGGAACCAGAAGAAGGCTGCATTATGATGATATGTTGGAGTGCAGCCTCTCTGAATTCTGTTGGGTTGGTGAGTTGAACAGCTGCGCCTGGCAAACTGTTCCACAGTCTTGTTGCTCTTGGAAATAGTGAAAACTTGTAGGGGTCGATGGTTGCTGTGGGTACTGTGTACTTGAGTTGGTGGTCGGGTCTTCCAATATAAGTTGCAGGTGTGATGACTTGTGGGTGTGGGATGCAAACCAGTTGATAATGAATTTTATGGAATAGGACACACTGTGCTAGAAGTCGACGGTTATGAAGGGTGTGCCAGCCTAGGGCAGAAACTAGGGCTGAGGAAGATGTTGTTCTTCTATAGTCCCCATGCACGAAACGGGCCGCTGCTTTCTGGACTAGTTCAAGTGCATTTATGGCTGTAACAGTGTGTGGATTCCATGCTTCAGCTGCGTATTCCAGTTGTGGGCGGATTAACGCAGCATAAGCTCTGGTCTTGACCTCCATAGAACATGGTGACAGTGTTCGCCGGATAAGACCGAGAGTACGGCTTGCTTTGTGTCTGGTATTCTGACAGTGCGTATTCCATCTCAGATCTGGTGTAACCGTAACTCCTAGGTATTTGTACTCAGTGGACCTTGGTATTACATCGTTGTGTAGACTGTAGTTGAAGATTGTGTTCGCTAAATCTAATTGTAAATTACACGTGCTGTTTAATGTTGCAGACGCCGTGCGGAGCTACCAGTAACACGGGCACGGGTAAATAATTCCCCATAGAGACGTGTGTTAGAATTCAAATTTCAAAAAATTCTGTAAAATAGCTGGGAGAAATGAGGTAAATTTATTTCAGCTCTGCACTCTGTGAGCTGTACCTAGACAGAAAGATCCGTCTGTCCGGAGGACTCTTTTATATTTTGCCATTAACGCTGTCCTCCGTATACGGAGGGGATCCGTGAAGCCAGACGTAGTCTCCGCGGAACATTCCCCGACGGACAGATACAGACCGATCTTTCGGTCAAAGCTGTACCCTGTCATCAAATTCATCAAATTTCATTTCCAAGGCAGTGGCAGTAAAATACATAATCCCAACCGCGACCATGGCATTGATGTGTTTAAATTATCCTTTTTTCCCCGAGCTGTTGAGTGTTACTATGTTAGAACCTGGAACTATCTGCCAGGACCTGTGGTCACAATTACCAACCCATTAACATTCAGAGAGGCTGCTCTTCCAGTCATCCGAGTGATGCAGCCTCCAGTTGGGTCACACATCAGTCCGGGAAACCCGCTCATGAGGACCGCTCCCGCGTACGAGGACTGCCCCGCCTCATGAGGACCGCCCCCACGCCTCATGAGGCCCGGGGGGAACGCCTCATGAGGCCCCCTATTCACTTCTTATTCATCTCACATCTGACGTATAAATTGTCGCAACTTTGCACGTGATTTTTTGTTACACACACATGTCCACTATCCATGATGAAAAGAAGAAAAAATCCTGTCTGTTCTTTTTTTCAAAAATCGAGTTTTAATCAACCGATGCAGAGCGCCCATCAAAACATGGGCACCAGCGTGTTCGCACAATGCAAGACTGCCGCACCTAGCGGCCTGATCCGACTAGTCGACTATGATGTAAACAAATGGCTTCTATTTTGGGAAATTTTATTGCATGCTTGTAAGGGTGGAAATGAGTTGCTGGCTTGCCGGAGGTCTGTGCTCTCCGAGTGCTTTTCTAGTTTATAGTTCATAGTCGGGCTTGGCCTTACATTGATTACTAACTAGATTTCATTGCATTTTCCTTTGCAAGTGAGAAGAAACAGAAGAAGCAGCAAAAGAAGATGCTCATATCCAGACTTCATGTCATTCTCAAAGAATTGGAGAAAGCCAAGGCTAAGCAGGATGACAAACAACAAGTTCCAGAGAAGACTCTTAAAGTCCAGCAGCTACAGCGAGAAATTGAAGAGGTATTTCATTTCTCAGTTCATTGTAACATGCTAAATATCTGGCAGTTTCATTAAGTGACTTTGGAAATGATCTGCCATTTGATATAGTGCACATTTGTTTTTATCTACATTACAAAGCACCAGGATGAGGTTTGGATGTACTTAATATTTCATTTTAAATCTGTTTTGCATTAATTAATCAATATTGAAAGTGGAATGTCAATGTCAATAGATAAAAGTTGCATTTGTTACCTCCGCCAAGGGGGGAGGTTATGTTTTCGTTACCGTTGGTTTGTTTGTTAGTTGGTTCGTTCGATCGTTCGTTCATTTGTTTGTCCGTGTGCAAAATAACTCAAAAAATAGTTAACGGATTGAGATGAAACTTGCAGGAAAGGTTTAGAATGACACAAGTAACAAACGATTAACTTTTGTCAGTGATCCAAGAATTGTTGATATTTTGGCAGGAGGTCAATGAACTTGGGAGTTAAGGTTGTGCGTATTTGAGGTTTGCATGCGCGCACTAAAGTGCGTGCTCTAGTTTCTGCCAGGGCGAGGCGCAGCTGAGGGTTTATGATGTAACAAAGGCTGCTATATTGGGAAATTGGGCGGCTTTCAGCACACAATGCATTACGTATGGGTGGAAATCAAAGACATAAAGATGCTTGCTACTGTCTTTGGCGGAAATCACTGATCTCTGTGGAAGACCAAGATCAGTGCGGGTGGAAATGGGCTGCATGCTTGGCGGAGATCTGCGCTCTCAGAGTGCTTCTCTAGTTTGTTCTGTCATGAGATTGCTTGAATATCAAATATGATAAAAATGGCATGTAGCAGATCAGAATCAATATCTTTATCATTATAACATTGCTCCCTGACAATGTAAACATGCTTTGTATGGGCTGCAGACACCATTGTACTTACCGGTAGCTTCTGTAGATATAATAAAATTTGTAGTCGCCAGTTCACTTGCTTTTTACCTAAATTCAAGCAAGTTCATAGAGGCCAAGGCGATGGCCAAGTATATTCATTTCCAGCAAGACAAAGATCTTACGGACATGGTTTACAATTATGTACATTGTGTAAGTCTTCAAAGGGCTGTAGAGTTAAGAATTTTAAAGAGCTGTTTGTTTTCTTGATATTTGAAATGATGCCAAATCAGATTTTATTGTTTTGTCTATACCTTCAGCTTGGAGGCTTAGACAGGTATCAGCAAAGTTCACTCCATGGTGAACAACTCCATGGCAATGTGAACACATCCAAGTGGGTTTTGGACAAACTGAAGGAAAACAATGTCAGAGCCAAAAAGGTATTTATAAGTCACTCTCTATACAGTAATTTCTTCCTGAAAAAAAGTATTCAATAACATGTTTCTTTTCATTCAGAGTAAGTGCAGCAATTCTGCTCTGTTTCATTCACCGTCTACTGGCACACAGGGATTTATAGAAACTCACCGAATGACACAAATACAGCTGTAGATATAGCCATATTCATTGTAATCTCACCACCATATAACATGACTTTTCTTCATAAAAACACGTTAAAAAATTTCTGTTCAAGTCAGACCTTGAAAGAGCAGATTCCCTGCCTTGAAATTATCTATGAGATATCAATAATTTGTCAATTTTAGACATCCCTACCTAGCTGAACCTTGTGCAAGGTCACATGAAATTTCAAGCAATGACTAGTTCATTTTTTTAAAAGAATAGGGATGAAAATTGAATCCTGTATTTTCCAACCAAAACATCTTTGCACCAGAACATTTGAAGAATGTTGGTTTTTCTGGAATTATAAAACAAATTGTCGGCACAGTCCACTACTGTAAAAGTGGATATTTTCGTGTGACTAATTTTTCGCGCTTGGCCGGGTCGGAAGAGTTTCGCATGTTTTTAATTCTGCGGAATCAAGACATCACGCACAGGCACATATGGCAAGCAAAAATATTTGTGTGCTTTTTATTTTCGCGCTAGATTCTGGTTGCGCGAAATGCGCGAAAATTTGAACACCACGAAAATTTCCACTTTTACAGTAGTTTGAGTCATTATGTGCCCATTATTATTATTATTATTATTTATTCGGCAATTCAATATACAATATTCAATACAAGCTGACATAAAATACAAACAGAAAATCCCATACAGTGAATTAATTATGCCTGACTTTTTTTCTTTTTTTGAAATAAATATAACTATCCTTAAAATTTGACCTTACATGTATCATAACATATCCAGAATTTTGAGTGATATCTCAACTTTCAGTGTTCCCAAAGTATCACCCATTCAAAATAAAACTATCACAGATACTGGAAAAAGCACTTTCTTTGACAAATAAGATTGCAGTGAGCTTTCTTGAGTTAATACTAAACTGGTTACGGTATGTACATATGTGTGCATACTGACAAAGCTGCACACGAGGAAATTGCACAATTTTATAAGGAATGTCACATGTACACCCAAGTTTGTATTATCATTCTATTTATTTGTATCATAACCTCCGCCAAGGGAGGAGGTTATGTTTTCGTTACTGTTGGTTTGTTAGTTAGTTTGTTTGTTTGTCTGTGTGCAAAATAACTCAAAAAGTTGTGCACGGATTTGGATGAAACTTGCAGGAAAGGTTGAAAATGACACAAGGAACAGATGATTAAATTTTGGTAGTGATCCGGAAATTTTTATGAGTTTTATGAAGGATTTTTGATATTTTGCTGCATAGGGTCAATGAACTTGGGAGTTCAAGCTGTGCATTTTTGAAGTTTTCATGCGTGCACTAAAGTGCGTGCTCTAGTTTCAGCTGGGGCGAGGCGTGCCGCGCATCTGAGGGTTTATGACATAACGAAGGCTTCTATATTGGGAAATCGGCGATTTTTCAGTGGGTGGAAATCACTGATCTCTATGGAAGAGCAAGATCATCGGTGGAAAGTAACTGCTTGGCGAAGGTCTGCACTCTCGGAGTGCTTTTCTAGTTATTATTATTATTAGATATTTATTTATTAAGTTTTGTTTTTTTGTTTTTTTGTCAAGGGGTCAAAATTGAAGCTGCTAGATGTTGGAGCTGTGAGACTGAACTACACCAAGCAACAGAAATGGTTAGAAGCAGAGGCTATAGACCTCAATCCACAGGCACAAGGCATTAAGAAAGCAAACTTCTTTGAATTCAAGGTATTGCTGGAGATGTGTGTCTCTGTTGTGCATGTATGTGTGTGTATGCTTAGGGAATCTGTCCATTTGAAAATGTGTAATTGTAAGAACTCTAAGATTTTTAAAAACAGTGTTTCATTTCTACATTGACCTAGAAATGTTCCCAGAAGAAGGACTTCTCTAAATATTAGCATTTATCAAAAGCTGGTATAAGCTCTTAGAAAGGATTTTTCATCAGAAAAGTTGCCTTGATAGTCCAAATAGATTTCTCTTACTCAAATTCTCTCATTTAATCATGCTTGTGGAATGCGTGTCAACAACAGAAGTAGCTACTTTGTGTGATTTCTTTGGTAACAATGAACATTTTTTTCCCCAAAAAGAAATGCATTGTGATTGTGTCTACTGAGATTATTTATTCGTCACCTTGCTTTCCTTGTCCCTTGCATATCTGGGGCGAAACATGCACTTCTAATGTAGGACATAAAAAGAAAATAAGTAGAAAATCTTGTTAGAGTTGTAACAGTTGCATGCAGTATGCTTTGCTTTTGCCGTGAAGTCGAAAAATCCTACTGAGTAGGCCTATATTCTGTAACTCTCAATGATCATTGTTAAGATCACATTGGTATTTGTGTCTCTGTAGAAGTTTTATGAAATTGTGGTGTTGTGGCAGGAAAGTGTGAGGATTGCTAAGCTTTTCATGCATAGGGACCAAGGATACAGCATGTGCTGATTGACCCCTGGGGGAGGAAATTGAAAGGTCGCAGAAGAGGAAATGTAACTCAATGCTCCATAGTAGATCAGAACATTTAATACAAAGGCTCTTATCTTCAAATCAATGAAATGCACTCTCCTGGTATCCGATTTGCCCTATATGTTTTTTTTTTTAATCTTCTTTCTGTAGATATCTTAAAAAGAGAAATCATGGGTTCTCCTTAGTGTAAGAAGACATTTGATGAATTATAGTTAGAACATGCTGCCTTTTGTTTATCTTTCTCCGTCTCACATTGTCTAGGTCGGCGAGAGAGGCATCTATGACATCATCGTCCTCAGTCTTGTCCTGAACTTTGTCAGTTCACCAGCACAGCGTGGAGATATGCTGAGAAGATGTAGAAGTCTTTGTGCTGATGATGGCCATCTCTTTGTAAGTTTGTACTTGTTTCTACTTCTTGTTTGTTCTCCTATTTGTATTGTGTAATTTTCAAAGAATTAAGGCCAGCCACAGTCAAGGTGCTTTTCTCTCAATTTGATCTTATATAGTGCACTCCCATTATAATAGATGCAGTTATAACAAAATTCCGGTGACAACAATATAGAAATTCAGGCTGCAACATTATCTGCTGTGTTTTTAATCGTTCGTTTGTTTGTTTAGTTATAACCAAATTTTGATGTAACAAAAGAAAATTGCTGGTCCCAAGGACTTCATTATAACAGCAGTCCATTGTACATCCTTTTTATCCTTCTGTAACTTACACTTTCACACCCAAAAGCATGATTGTAAACTTGGAATTGAACCAAGGTTACTAATACATGTAACATGTAAACCCAATGATCACTTGTAAATACCTAGTTAAAAGAAAGAAATTTGCCACGAAACTTTACAGTGGATTCCCATTATAATGAAGTCCTTGTTACCGACAGTTTTCTTTCATTGTATCGAAATTTCGTATAACTTGAACAAATAAACAATAAAAATACATAGAGTGGATAATGTTGTGGCCTGAATTTTTACTTCATTGTAACTGGAATTTCATTAAACCATGTTTATTTATAACAAAAGTGCACCATATAAGACTGCTGATGTATTATGTGATGTTGGTGTGGCTAAAAGAAAGGTTTCCTCTGTTTGCTTGTATTTCACCCAGTTTTTTACTTTATTCTCTAAAGTTTATTAGTTGGTTGCTCATTACTGCAAGTCTTTACCACCGCATTCAAAATTGTTACTAATTTCTTTATTAAATGTATGATATCTAATTCATATTCTAAGTAAACATACATGCATATCTTTTGATGGAAAACTGAAGATAACAAATACACACTCACTGTTGGATGATTGTGAAAGAGTTGTTAATGTGTTTTTAAGTGTAGTACAACCCACTATGTTTCTGTCATAATTTCGGAGGAATGTTGTGTATCTGTTTACAGGTTGTCCTTCCTCGGGCTTGTCTGGAGAATGCGCGCTATCTGGACCATGACCTCTTCCACAAAATGATGGCTAGCTTGAACTTTGACCTCGTGACCCACCATGACAGCAAGAAACTGAGCTACAAGATGTTCAGGAAGTTCGAGAGGAGGAAAGAGACTGGCCTCTCCAAGAAAAGTGCGTTTCCAAAGCATGAAGTTAGAAATGGAAAGAACTGCAATAATTTTTGCATCGTTCTGAAATGACATTGGAATAACACGCTTTGATAGGTTTAACAAAGGTTGAATGAATAGAGAGTGATGTAGGAGGTGTAAGGAAGATGGCTCTCCTGGCCTTGCTCACTTTGAAGTCTAGACACAAAGGCAAACAAATGGTAATTGTGGCTAACTCAGTGTAAGTCTTCCATGGTTTTCATGTTGTTGGAACAGAGAGACTAGACAAGGCATGTAAATTCAATCTTGAAACCTTCTTTAGCATCTTGTAGTGAACAAAGAAATCCAACCACAACAATGTACACTCTTAAATATAGTTTTCAGTTCAATAGAGTGTGCATGAAATAAAACTCTAGGTCTGTGTTCCTCAAGCAGTCCTTGAATGACAGTCTTTCAATTCGCAGTATTAGAAATTTGATGTCCTTTCATCTTCTGGGACACAAGCACACTTGCCCCCCCCCCCCCAAAAAAAAAAAAATAAAAAAATAAAAAAAAATAATGAAATGGATTCTTTCTCAAGGTCCATAGCAAATTTGCCAATGATATATTTTGTTACGATCATTTTGAGTCACTTTCAATCATCTTGCCCAGATGTTTCCTTAGGAAGGATGAGTTTTGTTATTTTTTTTTTCAACGCGTCATCCATGGATTTGACGATGGGATGACTGTTCATGAGCCCCAATATCTGTTCAAACGCTGTTTTCCACTCGACAAATGTCGGTCAGATCTGACAAGATGTCACATCCCTTTCTTTACCTCTTGAACCATGACTTCTTGATGGTTGGGTCCTCAAAGGAGGCTTAAATCTCCATCCTATGCTTTGTATTAGGCAGCACTCTCTCATAGGATCATGGACCCCGTTTACGGTGCGGGGCCGGGCTCGCGGCTGAGCCCGGCCTCAATTGCGCGGCCGAGCCCCGCAATTTTGTCCGTTTACACTGCTGGGCTCTGCTGCGCTTTTAATTCAAACCTTTCAATATTTTGTCGTAGTGGCGCTCTGCTTGTAAACAAATGCAATTTGGTATTGTCTGGTTTTCAGACCCTTTGCCGACTGAATACCGTGGCAACGAAGTCGCCGTTCGGGCAATGGCCTTTGTCGAAGGAAAAAATCCCTTGCAGGACAAGACCATCTTAAACTATGCTAGTTTTTGACGTTGAGGGGGTTAATATCCTGATTAGCGAAAAAGTACGGGCAGAGGGTTTGGAAGCCAGACTAAAATTGGGCGCGCATTTGGCCCAGTTTGCGTTTACACTGAGAAAAGGCCGGGCTCGGCCGCGGCTGAGACCACCTCCAGAGCGAGGCCAAATGCGAGGCCAATTTTGGCCTCGCATTTGGCCTTTTGCGCGTTTACACTGAAGCGGGGCCTCGCACTGTAAACGGGGTCATGGTCTAACTGCAGGTTCACAGGGTTTATGGCATTGTCAGCTTCCTGAAGCAAGTCGCATTACAGCTTATCAGCATTGATCAAGCCCCTTTCATACTCACAAAATGTTTTAGGGCTTGTAAGAAAGACACTAGGTGATGAGTCTGGTATGCAGATCAGTTGAACAGCTCTGGTCACTGTACACATGGAGACTGCACAATAGCCTAAGTTGATGGTAGTATTTCAATTCAGCCTGATGTTCAGTGGTCCCAGATATAATCAACTAAGGTGGTGTAGAGTGGAGATGAACAATGACTGACCCGGCCACAAGTCATGAAGGTCTGATATCTTCTGCTAAACCAGGTTGCCTCCTTCTCTCCTGCAGACAAAAGTTTTTTTTTTCTTTAATTGGTAACACAAAGTACATAAACAATCTATAATTGGGATGATGTATACAAATACATCTGGGCCATATCTTCTAATAGTAACATTATTGGTAACTTTGGCAGTTAGGCAGATTTCTTCCCTTCTTTGCAAACATCACTCCTGGAGTTTCATCAGTGTCACAAATGTGTGATGAAGATTTTGTAGCACTTGAAAGATCTAGTATCGTTCTCTTTGATCGCACAAGTAGAGTGTGACTTGTATCTGTGCGTGTATATACCTGCATCAGTCAGTACTTGTTTCAGCCAGCGAGAGATTGTTTGTGACGACGCACGGCGATGTGGCTTTCTGAAAGTCAACAAGAGGAATTGTTCTGTGCCTCTAAACTTTTGCGTCCTGTTGAGGTACTAGACGTGGAATTTGTCAACACTGACAAATTAGGTGATCCGATCTTTTCGAAAATCAATGATATGAGTCCTGATCCCAATATAGGCATGACCAGTAGGGTACGGTATGAACCTTTCTACTGACCCGGGAGTTTTGGCGGCGATAGTAGTATCACTCAGTTTGGTGAACCCTCGCAAAATTGTGCGAGAATTTTTTGTTGTTGTGATAACTCTGTTAAAGTAGGGACAAAGGTCAAGGGTCAAAGGCCAGGTTGAAATGCTAACAATTTCCTATTTAATACAGAAATTATGCTTTTTCTCCATACCTTAAAGATTACTCAATGCATATAAAACTTATGAAAGAGTCAAAGTCAAGTAAACATCCTCAAATTCCCAATACATGCTCTCCTGAATAGAAAATATATTCATTCAGCCAATTAAACCTAGTTCAAGGAAAGTGAACATTCAACATTTGTGACAATCATGTCATTTTAAAATTTTGCTCCTTATGTCAAACTGTCATCACACATTGTAAAAACGTGTAGTCCTATTAGGAGAATCATGCATGATGGCGGAGGCATACCAGTCGCCATAGCGACATTTCTTTTTTTTTCTTTTTTTTTTCCAGATGCTTGTCTTGGAGTTAAAGGCAAGTATATTGAGCAGTTACAGTTGAACAATATGATTATACAATCCACTCCTTTATAATGAAGCAGTCTAATATCTTTATCACAGGATAAGCAAAAAACATAGATTGAGGCTATCATAAATCACAATCATATTTCTACATGCTTAATTTTACCTGAATATGTTTGATTCTTTTGAGGAATGATCAAGTCTTCAGGAGGAAGTGTCACCCCCCACCAAATCACAAGATGTGCCCAAATGAGCGGACCCTTCGGAAGGGAACTTGACACTATCTTTGCAGATTCCGGACTTGTTGACATGGGGGAGAACACAAGAAGAAAGAGAACAGATATGTACGATAAGGATATTGAGCATTTCACAGGAGAATTCCAACCTGACGCCCTATTTGACTATATTCTGGGCAGATGGCACTTGGCTTTTGGTGCATTTGAAGTGAATCCACTAGTGCAAAACCCTAAGAAGTTGGGTCAGAAGTTGCAAAATCTGTCACAGACTTTTGACATGTGGAAAAACATTTCTTGCTCCAATGAAATTAAATAGACTGACAACTTTAGCAACCAGTACATTCCAAAACATATATTTGGGTGATGTTTGATAATGATTCAGTTTGAAAGAGTGTATTAAGAAGGAGCAATCCATCTGAGTCAAATGACATTGATCAGTAACTGACATGAATGATGGAGGAAAGAAACACATTTGAAATTGCAAAATGTTTTGAGCTTAGAAAACTTTTAAATGGTTGAGAATAAGGGATAATCAGAAACTGATGTACTCGATTTCAGTTGCACCAATGCAATACAAATTACTTGATACAGACTAATTTAGGATAATGAGTTTGGAGAAATCAAATGTCATGTCTTCTGGATGTTCTTCCGTGAGAGAGCTGAGGTTACACTGATTCATCGCAAACAATGCAGCAATCTGAATTTTGGTGTGAGATGGCACTCATCTCCTTCAGAGAAAGGAATGTCAAAATTCCCTCTCTGAAACATCTTGTTCTTCTGAGAACGTCATGGAGGAGCTCCATCAGTGCCTTGTCAACTCTCCTCGAGTCCAGAGCCAAAGGGTACAGGTACATCTTTGCTTTTGCCTTCCTCCCATCTCTTCCAGCTCTTCCGACCTCTTGCCAGTATGCCATTATGTCTGTTGGCGCTCCCCAGTGGATGACATATGAGATGTCGGGAGTGTCTATCCCTAAGCCAAAAGTGATGGTAGCGACAACACAGTGAAGTTTGCTGTCTCTTTCAGGCATGGATTCCGTTATTTGTCTCTGCGAATGGGAATCCATACTCCCATGGTACATTTCACATAGTCTTTCGGCTGGAGGCATATTGTCTAATTCTGTGTGGATCCATCCCCAAATCTGAGTCACATGATCTATGTTGCTGATGGATCAAAGAGTATAGAAAGGACATTTTCAGGCAGATGAGTTTTATGAAGACTTAAATCTGCATGTGAACTATCGTGTATTTCTTTGCAGTGACATTGCCATGCTTTCTTTTGTATCTTCCAGGAATAAGAAGCTATTCCTTTTTTCTTCTCGGTGATACAATAGTAGTAATACTTGTTAAACCCTATAGAGCCCAGCTGGTGTGGAGGCAGGGTGCACTCCGGTGCTTAGTTGGGATCAACCTTGTGACAACAGAGTTTTTGGTTCCTCGGTACATACTTTTTTAATATGGGTTGTGGGTATCTGTGTCATTCAAGATATATGCTATTATATTCCCTGTGCAGTATCAATTTTAACAGAAAATCTAAAGAATATCTACCTCCACTGCCCCCCCTCCCAAATAGTATATGACTATGTAATATCATTACCTGGCATAGATTATGGCCTTGGGAGTTCTCTCCTAGTGCACCTTGAGCAATGCCACATATCACTTCAGGGACTCTTGAAATTCCCTGGTGTCTGTTCTTTGTACAGACAAGTGGATGTTTGGTCTGAAAGAAAGAAAATATGTGTGTAACCATTTGAATCAAGAAAGCTGTCTTCCCATGCTGTATAGCATATCTTGATTCTAATGAATATTTCAATCATGAAATAAGCTTAAAGGTAGTACTTAATGATGTATGGTTTACATCATGTCTCAAATAGTGCCCATTATATCCTTTTCTGTCTTCAGATGTTGGATTGTGAAAAACTATAGAAGAATAAGATACCAAGAGGAGAGAAAAAATAATTTCTAGAAGGAAGAAAGAAAATATCATTTGCCATGAAATAATAACAGCCTCATTCCTTGTCTTTCAACATTCACTTTATCAGGATTGCGTAGTATGATGTTATAATTATGTATTTTGCAAGTTTACATGCCAAAGTTCTGATGTCAGAGATGATTATGACAATGTGTCAAATCATTTCATTAAAATAAGCAAATATATAACCAGGGCTCAACATTAATACATATCACTTACCCAGGGCAGGTACAGCACCGAGAATGCCACCAAAACATAAAAGAAAGCAGCAAAATTGTGCAGCAGCAACAGTGTGAACAAGAACAAGTGAACGAATTAGATATTAAAGAAACGTATGTATACTATAAAAGTAAGTTTTTTTCTGGTGATATTTGTAACTTATCGAACCGCAAAGATCTGTGACAGACTGTGTTTCTTTTTCAAGCTTACTGATAAAGCACTCTTTTGACTTAGGGCGCTCCCACAGTATTACTGTGTACAAGGAGCGCCCCGCGGTTAGTAGAGACGTAACGTTAGTTATGGTAGTACTACTACTAATAGAGGTCTAGACCATCTAACGTTAGTAGATTTCTAACGGTTAGTAGATTTGACTGATACTTATCTTTTACAGTCAACTACTCTAGATCGGGGTGTGACTGGAGAGAGAGCTAATCTACACAAAATTAGGTAGAGAGAGTTATATTAGGTGAAAAATTTGAACATTCACAGTTCATTCAAACTTGTAGTTTGCATATAATGGAGTTTTTTGTGCAGCACACTGCACTGGTTGCAAAAAAAAATATTAAGTGTAACAAAAACTTGGAGGCTGGCTGGAAGTTCATGATTTCCCTTTTGTTTCATGACTGAGACTTGGCTCCAGCATTCAACGAGCCTCATGCAACCTTCCCTAGTAAATCTATATTTTCTTGTGTTGTCGCCATTGTGTATTTCTAACGGTTGCGACCGATCCCTGAAAACCAGTCTCTTTCTTGTTTCTGCCTCAGCAGCTAGCATGAGCATGGCAGCCATGATGAAATAAAGTTGCCAATTGCATAGCAACCAATACTTGCGATTGATTTTCATAACTTGTGATTGATTCAGAATCAATCGAAAGTTATGATCAATTTAGGTCAAAAGTTGCCATTAATTTTATTCATAATTTTTTTATAAGATGGATTTGCATTCAATCGTAATGTTGCGATTGATTTGAATCAATCACAAGTCTTTATAAGATGGGGCCCTGGTCTTCGCCTGGATACATCAGCATTTTTTTTTTTTTGGGGGGGGAAGTTCTCAACAGCTGCCTTTTCAATTTGAATCAAGAGATTGTTCTTTAACATCTTCAAACTCAATTTGGGGGCGTCATCTGTACTTGTCAGACAATGCGAGATGTAAGCATTTGCCTGGCAAATCTCCAAGAGCCTTGGGAAGATGCATTTCCACCACTTGACCGTTTTGCAATTGAACTGTCCATAGTATGATACAGCTTGATTCATGCGATCACATCCATTCATTGACATGTTATAGTCCTGTATGACTTACGGGATGTCAAATGAATCACCCAATTTTCTTGTGATGAATTTGGTTTTGACCGAGGCTTGTGTTGACACAATAATAACTGGCTTCTTCTCCTTCTTTGCCTTTCCCGTCATATCTTTCCACATTACACAGAGTATTTTATCATCATCATTTCTGTACCACTGGGGCTCTCGATGGCTCAGTTTCAGCATTAAAATGTGTCCTCGCATTTCTTAAGCATGCATGTTCACAGATTCTACATTCTTGAGTATACTCAATTTTTATTCAAATGGCCATTCATGATAACAATGAAAGTTAAGGAAAATGTCAAAACAAACCTGTTTATTCAAAAAGGTAACTGGCATTTAAGAGAATCTACAGATGCTTCTTTTCACTGAAAAAGTAGCATCTGTGTCTGCTCGTAAATATAACCATGTGTGTCATCTTACAAAGAAGACAGGTTTTGATAGAACTCCAACTGTTTTCAAGAATGAGCAATACTCAAGAAACTTACTACCAATACTCAATACACATTAACCAGTGGCGTTACAATGTTTTCAAGTATATATGATGTGATTTTCATTAAAGAGAGAGAAGTAAGAAAGATGGAGAAGGGATAGGGAGATATTAAGAGAATTAAGATTATAGTCAACACTTGCAATGAGATTCAACATGAAATACTGATACGGTCATTACCCGCATCATGCACTCCATTGTCTTCCTATGATCGTTTTTACGTAGCATTTTACCGTAGCTGTAAATATGTACATGTGTGGATGTAGCTTCATATCAAAGATCTTAACTGGGGCATTCATTTCCCTCACTTGACCATGATTCACGAGGCGGCTGAGTCTATCACCAAAAGTGCACTCATCAGTAGCATCAAGACTGTATGCCAAAGAAAAGCTCATGTATACAGTATCACATGTACAATAAAAAATAATGTACAACTTCATTTACGGTCCACATAATGCATTCATATTTATAGGAGCTATAGTGATATATAGGGAGTGACCAAAAAAAAAAAAAAAAAATTAATGACCACTCTCTTTTGCCACAGGACTGTTCTTCCTTGGGGCCCTGCACAAACAGCCATAACAGATAACAAAACAATGACATTTACACTAAGTACAGCATACGTACAATTCTTCTACTGAACATGAATACATACAATCACACAATAACTACCCCGGTATACACTGACTTCTATAAATATACTAACCAAAGAAACAATAATACCATGGTGGGCCTACTTATCTTTTTTAACCAAAAACATTCAAAAAACTTTTGAACAAAAAAATTGTCTCTTAATGTGATCAGTATCTCACCCACTACTAAAGGAGCCAGCACAATCCGCAACAATTGTTCAAATTTCCTATTGAAAAAAATGCTGCCTCTATGGCAACGGGCTACTCACCATTGGCAAGATGTTTATGATATATATATATATATATATATATATATATATATATACACACACATATATTATATCAGGTTGATTTTATGTAATGACCACAATATTTTACAGAAACTAAGATCAAATGCTCAAAGACTTAATATGTGGGCCAAATTAGCTAATAATTTTCATAATTTCCATTAAGAAGGAAACTGTCACTATGATTAAAACAAAAGAATGTTTGACCTCAAAAAAGATTAAGTCTGCACATACATGTACATACAATGTTGCAGTCACACCTTTCAGACAATTATTAAATATTAATTTAGGGAGTGAACTCAATAATTTTTTTTTTATGCATACTTTTCATTGGCAAAATAATTCTGGTCACCATGGCAATGCACCATTTCAAAATTGTCTCAAAATTACCGCGGTCACCTGCATAAGCCACAACATTTTATGAGAAGTTCATCTAAAATGTTACCATGGCAACACATGATCTGACTATAAAAAAAAGAAGTCTGCACAACTTCATAGTGTAAAAATCATACCTCCCAAATTTCCAATTAAAAGTTCTGAATCTGATAAATTAACTAAACCTCAATTTTGATATCATTTTCATACATGATATACTCTCACCATGGCAACAAACTATCCGGCTATGACAAAAAAAAAGAGTAAAAATTGCACATTTACCTACTACATCTGTCACATGTGCAAAATTTCAAATCAATGTAGAGTGACTGGAATTATACTCTGATGGTAGAGTTACTTCTACTCACCAAAAATGTAGTTGTAGAAATGATGTCAAAATATCAGGTATATGGTGTATGGTCACCCAACTCCTCACCTATCAGTAACTTATTCAGCCTAATTTCCTAATTTTAATAACTTATTCAGCCGTTTCTGCTTGGAGATCGACATCCAGCAGATGAGTTCTGTCTTTAACTTGGTATATGGTTTGTCCTCGGGGTGGTGGCTAAACAATCAAATCCCTGACTTCCATCGCCCCATCCGGCTGGAGAGATGAAATCACATAGGAAAATCTTGTCTTCTCCCTGAGAATATGTTAAGTGTCAAAGGTGACCTTGACTTGTGCAAACCATATCGCAGGGTCGCTTGCCGAGAATGGCGGCAACTTCAAAAGTCTGGTGACTTCATCTCCGGCATCTGTGCCAGTGCCAGTGTTAGTGGCATCTGCCAATGAATTATCTCCTCCTTCATGTCTGTTTGATCCTGATGACTCATAATAGCAAGTGAAAATCAGGGTCACCAATTGTTGCCAATTTTCGGGTACGTTTATCGATGTCTTCTGACTTGTCTTATGATCCCTTTCCCACTTTTGCTCCTCTCATGAGCCTTTCAAACTGTTGTCACTGTACTGTTCCCAGACAAAATCCACACAGTAAGTATATTGCATCTGATGCTGTACATATGGCCAGAACACATTTAATGCATATTCTTTGAAGGTCTTAGCAGTAATATGTTTAAGAATGTTCACTGAGCTGCCACGTCTCCATCTAGGGTGATCACATCAATCTTTCGGTAGTCGCCTCTTGATTCAGCACACTTCTGTAATGGTGCAATGAGGTCAAATTTGCGTCCTTGTCTTTAGTTGCTGCAGTAGCAAGTGCAAAGCACTTGCAGAAACTCCAGTGTCATGCGGTAGGCCGCTGGCTCTAGGTGTACAGCTCTTGTGTTGAGGCAGGTTATGTTTTGCTGTCTTATTTCTGCCAACTCAAACATTGAATGAACCGGTGCGAGCCTTGCTGGTTTAACTGTTTGGCCTGATGAAGGCGTCAATCTGACCCTGGGTCTTTACATAAGTAAAGTGTAGTACCGGTCGTCAGGCCTCTCCACTGAGGTTCCTCACAATGGTTGAAAATTGGAGAGAGGGCAGAGTATGGTTGGTGGAGAAGAAATACTCCATATTCCTTATCCAATCCTCCTGCTGGGTGAACAAATCGATGGTGGCGCCGATGTGCTCTACGTCGGCTTGAATAGCTTTTTAGCTCTCCTGAGCCAAAGGCTCAAGTGAGCTATGGCGATCGCTCTTCGTCCGTTGTCCGTCGTGCATCGTCCGTTGTGCGTAAACTTTTTACATTTTCATCTTCTTCTTGAGAACCCCACGACCGATTTTCACCAAACTTGGCAGGTAGCATCCCTAGGGGATAGGATCTCAATTTGTTCAAATGGGCACCATGGCCCACCTGGGGGGCCCCAAGGGGGCCCAAACCCCCTAAAATTAAGGAATCTTTAAAAACCCATTTCTCTAGAACCAGAAGTGGTAGGGCTTAGTTAATACTATGAGTTAGTACATTGATGACTGTAGTTTCAAGTTTGTTCATGGGGGAATCAGGGGTGCCCCCCTTGGGACCCAGGGGAGGGGGGTGGGAGGGGTCCTTAATCATAATGGGGCCTAAATTGTACATTTTCATCTTCTCTTTGAGATCCCCATGTCTGATTTTCACCAAACTTGGTAGGTAGCATCCCGAGGGGGATAGGATCTCAATTTGTTCAAATGAGCACCATGGCCCACCTGAGGGGCCCCCCGGGGGGGGGGGGGGGGGGGGGGGGGGGCCCAAACCCCCTACAATTAAGGAATCTTTAAAAATCTTCTCCAGAAGTGATAGGGCTAAGATAATACTATGAGTTATTACATTGATGACTGTAGTTTCAAGTTTGTTCATGGGATTGGCGGAATCAGGGGTGCCCCCCCCCCCCCTTGGGACCCAGGAGAGGGGATGGGGATGGGTCCTAATGGGGCCTGAATTGTACATGTTCATCTTCCTTTTGAAAACCTCATGATGAATTTTGACCAAACTTAGCAGGTAGCATCCCTAGGGGGATAGAATCTCAATTCCTTCAAATGGGCACCATGTCCCTCTTGGGGGGGAGGGGGGGGGGGGGGTCCTAGGGCCCCCCCCCCCCACATTAGAGAATATATTTAAAAACTCCTACTCTAGAACCAGAAATGATAAAACAAAGTTAATACCATGAGTTTGTACATTGATGGCTTTAGTTCCAACTTTGTTCATTGCAGATCCAGGGCTGCCTGCCCCCCCCCCTTCCACCCTGAAGTTGGGGGGAGGGGGGGGGGGATCCATATGTAACCCGTCTTTGTTACGAGAAGACTGGCTACGAGAGTAACTCTGTAAAACAGGAGGCAAGAGACAAGGAATGATTAAGGTGATATCGACATCGGACGAACTGCGATAAGTCGCCGAGTGGTGTTCTTGACTTCCGGTGGGGGATATTTGCATATTTTAAACAATTTGATACCAGACCAATTACCATAAAATAAGGGCTTCATAAAGGTGGTTCACGACGACGTGTGGTCACGTGACCGGTGAAAGGGAAGGTTCTAGAATCCCGTTCACACATGATTCAAAATGCGGGAAGGGGAACATGTTATACATTTAACATTCTATTCTCGTTACCAGCTGCCTGGTTACACTCTCCCCCTCTTTGAAACTATTAATACCAACGGAACACCAGCTCTGGTCAACGCCAAATCCTTAAATTTAATTATTATCAATGGTTAATTACAATTCCAAGTCTGGCTCGCTCGGCAGCCATGGCCGGACTCATCCAACGCGCCCACAATCGTCGACCAGCTTCCAGCTTTCGTTGGTAGACAGACACTACATTTATGCGGCCAAGTGCAGTGTATTGTAGCCAGTCAATGGGTTTTGGGTGCCGGGTGCTACATCGTGGCTGGGGTGTGTCTTCAGTCCCTTCATCCTGGCAGGCCGTTGTCCTGTCTTCCGGAGGAGTTTCCTGCCCCGCGGGCTGGCGATCTTCTGGGAGGGAAGGTGTGTCCGATCTAGAGGCTTCAACGTGTGGCATGGTAGGGTCTGATTCGGTGACAGCTTCTGTGGGATTGAGGTCGTCGTGATCTTGGTCTGGTGCGCTTGGAGGTCCGTCAGGGCTGTCGAGGGTCTGTGGGATGTTATCCCGATTTTCAGGAGGCTTGTGAAGGTTGTCGCTGTGTGAGGAAACATGTCTATGTCTCATTACTGCCAAGTCATCTCCAAGGCTTGCGTGATCTGGAGCGACAGACAGAGGTCCTTCAGCCTGCGAAATACCTGATTCCTCCTCTGGGACGTTTCGGTCAGGATCCAGGTCTTCTTCAACCGGGAGGAACATGCACGGCGTTAGTAGGTTCCTGTGGACAGTCCTCTCACGACTACCATCCACCTTCTCTATACGGTAGATCGGTAGGTCTGGGTGCTTATTTCTTATGACATATGGGATGGGCTCCCATTTGTCTGCAAGCTTACGCCCGCCTACCGTTTTGTCCATGACCAGCACCCGGTCACCTGGGAGCAAGGGTGATAACTTCGCCCTCTTGTCATGCTGGGCCTTTCGGTGGAGCTTGGAGGAGGCTGACGCCGCCGTGGCAACTTCGTATAGCCTTTGCAGCTCATCACGGAAGTTAGAAACATACTCCTCGTGGGTTTACTCTTCTTGAGTTTCTTGTAGGCCGAACATCACATCGACAGGGAGGTTTGGATGTCTTCCAAACATCAAGTGGAAGGGTGCATATCCCGTCGATTCATGCCGTGTTGCATTATAGGCATGGGTAAGAAGACCAAGGTGCTCCTTCCAGTCAGCCTTATCCTCTGGTGACAGAGTGCCCAGCATGTCGATCAAGGTTCTGTTGAACCTTTCGGTAGTTCCGTTGCCCTGGGGATGGTAGGCTGTGGTCCTACTTCTTTGCACACCGGCAACTTTACAGAGTTCCGCCATAAGCTTGCTCTGAAAGTTGCATCCCTGATCTGGATGGATCCGCCGGGGGAATCCGTAGTGCACAAAGAAATTTTTCCACAGAGTTCGTGCAACCGTAGTGGCGTGCTGGTCTCTGGTCGGGTAGGCTTGTGCGCAGCGGGTAAAATGGTCAGTGACTACGAGCACATTTTCCACTCCACCCTTCGACTTCTCCAACTTTAGGTAGTCAATGCAGACTAATTCCAAGGGCTCCGAGGTGTGGATGCTGTTCAAGGGGGCACGATTGTTGGCAGTTGGCGTCTTCCGGAGGCAACACTGCCTACATGTGATGCACCACACCCTAACATCCCTCGCCATCTTCACCCAGAAGAAACGCTGCCGCACCGAGTCCAGAGTCGTCTCGAATCCTGGATGACCAATGTCATCATGGAGGTGTCCGAGTACCAACCTATGGTAACAGTGTGGTAGGACGAGCTGGAAGCACGTTTTTTCCCTGCCTGATCCTGATATCGGCGGTAGAGTACGTCATCCCTGAAAACTAGACGTTTTACTTGGTGGAGCAGTGTCCGAGCGTGTGGGGTCATCTTACTCAAGTCGGACCTCCGGGGTTTAGCCCCTCGCTCGAGCAGTCTGATGATCTCAGATAGGTCAGGATCTGCTAACACTTCCACAAGAAAGGTCTCGTTGAAGTCTGGGAAGCCAAGAATTGGTGGTGAGGTTAACCGATCCTTTATGGTCCTAAAGGCCTCCTCCTGCGCCGGGGTCCATTCAAAGGGAGGTGGTGGTTTCCTGGACTTCCTCTTCTTGCCTCCTCCTTCCATCAGTTCGTACAGGGGCTTCGCTATTGTGGAGTAATCTTTAACAAACTGCCTGTAATATCCCGTAAATCCCAGAAAGCGGCGAACATCTCGACTGGTCTGGGGGCGTGGCCAGTCTGCAACCGCCTGGGTTTTCTCCGGGTCTGTCGCGATTCCATCTTGGCTGATGACATGACCAAGGTAGTGTACCTCTCTCTGCAAGAGGTGGCACTTTCGCAGCTTCAGTTTTAGTCCATGTTGTCTCAGTCGGTCGAAAACAAGTCTCAGTCGGGCTATGTGTTCGTCAAATGTCGCCAAAAACACAATGACATCGTCAAGGTAGATGAGGACTGACTCAAAGTTTTGGGCACCCAAGCAGTTGGTCATCAGCCTCTGAAAGGTCGCTGGGGCGTCCTGTAGCCCAAAGGGCATACGAATGCATTCGTAGAGGCCCATTGGGGTGGTGAAGGCTGTCTTCGGTCGATCCTGGTCTGCTACCCGGACCTGCCAGTATCCGCTTGTCAAGTGAAGGGTAGAAAAATATCTTGCTTTGCCAAGGGAGTAAAAGGCTTTGTCAATCCGGGGCATTGGGAAGGCGTCTCTGCGGGTCTTACTATTGAGGCGTCGGTAGTCGATGCACAGTCGAATGGTACCATCCTTCTTATGCACGACTACAATGGGGGATGCATAGGGACTGGTGCTCTTCTGGATAACGCCGGCCTCCTCCATCTCTTGGATGTGTTTCCGGACGTCCTGATATTGTGCGGGAGGGATTCGATGGTAGGGTAGCCGGAAGTGTTCATTGTCGACAAGAGGGATTTTATGTTTGACTCCCGTTGCACATCCGTAATCAAAATCGTGTTGGGAGATGACATCTGCATATTGTTGAAGGAGGGAGGCCATCTCTACTTCCTCTTCTGGGTTGGTGAAGAGGGCATTAGACAAATCTAACATAGGGGTTGCATTCATTGGGCCACGTGAAGAAGGGAAATCCGCTGCTAAACTGTTCAGCCTAGCAGACTTACAGTCCTGGAGATGACGGGGATCTTCGTAGGCATGGGCGACGTATAGTTGTGCTATTTGTGTTTTCGGGTTTACTCTGAGGGGCTGGTCAGAAAAGTTGAGTACCCTAACTGGAACACTCTTACCTGACGAGACGTCGACCATAGTCCGTCCTACAGCCATATGGAGACCAGGTCGAGGCGGGTGGAGTGGTTCGACCAGAGCGGTGCACGCTTGCCAAGGTCCCATCGGTGGATGGCAGGGAAGGTCAACCTCTTCACCCGGTTGGATCACTCTTGGGGCTCCCAAGTAGGCGAGGGTTCCAAGACTTCCCTGGTCGTCACCAGGCATCGCGTCGTCCATAGCGGCACAGGCAAGGTACCACGCGGTGCTGACCTCCCTCACATGAGAAAGGTACCACGCGATGCTGACCTCCCTCACATGAGAAAGGTACGCTGCTCCGGCCCGCATGCACCGCTGCTCATTCCGAAAAGCCCGGATCAGATTCGTCCCGATCAGAGCTTCGACGCCATGCCCGTAGCTGTCTGGAGGGACAACCAATGCTGGCACATCCGGGTAGTGATGTCCGTGTAGAGCAACATCAATGGGGATAACGCCGAAGTGAGGAAGGGTGTGGCCACCGGCGCCTTTAATTTCTATTGTAGAGTGGGAAAGGGGTATTTTTGAGAGAACTGGATGGGATTGAACAAAGGAAGAAGACACAGTCGTTACCTGGGATCCGGAGTCAATAAGGGCTGTACACAGGGTGTATTTATGGACAGGGAATCTACATTGCTGGGCCCCAGCACTGAAATTTTGTTGCCCACACTCAGCCTGTCTACTGCCGGTGTGGGCCTTACCCGTTTAACTGCTGGGCCTGATGAAGGGCGTCCCTCCGGCCCTGGAGTGCCGCACTCTCCCCTGGCGCCATCCGTGTCGGACAATTCCTCCGCCAGTGTCCTGTTTGGCCGCACTCCCAGCACTCCTGGCGTTGACCAACGGACCCCTTGGGGCTGCTCGACGCCAGTTCCAGGGCCTCAAGCCTCCCCTCAAGCGCCGCCACCCTCTCCGTGGTCCTTCTCTGTGTGGCAACCACCTCTTTCAGCAGGGACAGCGTGTCTTCCGATGACTTGCTGATTTGGAGGAGTCTGGCCCTGGTGTCCTCGGTGTGGTCAGGAGTTGCGGTAGCATGGGCGAAGCTAGCAGCGGGCCGGCGCGTCTTTCCCTGTCGCCCCCACGTGAACCTCCTAACCTCCTCGCGCAGACCCCAGAATGACATGGTGTGAGGTCTCATGGGGGCAAGCCGAAGTCGGAGCTCCTCGTCCCTCAAGCCGCGCATAAATTGGTTAACGAGGAAACACTCCCCTTGCCCTTGCGGATAATCATCAGCGATACGCGTAAAGAGGGACTGGAGAGCGATTGCGTAGGACTGGGCACTTTCTCCAGTCCTCTGCATTCGCTCGTAGAAGGCGGCGAACGGATCGTCCGTAGGGGCGTCTCCGTATTCCGCCCTCAGCTCATTTAAGGCCGCTTTCGGGGTCTGCTCCTCGTAGGCCAGATTTAACACCAGACGGTGGGCCTCTCCACTGAGATTTCTAACAATTGTAGAGAATTGAAGAGAGGGCGGGGTACGGCTGGAAGAGAAAAAGTATTCCAGGTCCCTAATCCAGTCATCGATGCCCATTTTTGATTCCCTTCCGCTAAAAATAGGGACCCCCCTAACCTGGGTGAAAGCTGGGCCCGCCAGCGTGGGAACCTCCTGCTGAGTCGACAGATTGATTGGGGCATCGATGAGCAATTCCGCTTCTGCTCGAGTAGCCATTTCTTAATGTCTAACTTTGAACTTAACAATTAATAATAAAGGGAAATCTGCTGGGGGGGGGGAGCAAAGGAAGGAACAAAGAACCTCAAAGAAAGGGAAGGAAGTGAAAATGCAAATTGAGCCTAGTCAAACTAGCATTGAACAAGCAAAATGAATATGGATTAAGCACTAATATCCGCCCAATCACAAACAAGCATATACAATTTCGCCGATAAAAATACAAATCATTAAACCATCGACAAAGATCTCGAGGGATAAAACAAATTCTGCTTTCAACTTCTATGCTCCCAAGTAGAGTGCTCCTTCATTCCTCTGCTCGTCCGGTGGCGTCCCTCAGGGATATAGCGTTGACTTTGATGCTGCATAGTCCCTCACCGTTGACTTCGATGTCGTGTAGTCCCCCAGTGTTGACTTCGATGTCGTGCAGTACCTCAGTGTTGACCCTCAGTCCCCGTTGGTGCAAGCAAGATCCAGCCCAAGACAGCCTGGTCAATGTTGGGACACGGTCGTGTGTCCTCCCCCTCGCAATTGTGTGCCAACCTGCTTAACAGAGAGACAGCTTGTCCGAATCCTGCCGACTACGCCGAAATGTAACCCGTCTTTGTTGCGAGAAGACTGGCTACGAGAGTAACTCTGTAAAACAGAAGGCAAGAGACGAGGAATGGTTAAGGTGATATCGACGTCGGACGAACTGCGATAAGTCGCCGAGTGGTGTTCTTGACTTCCGGCGGGGGATATTTGCATATTTTAAACAATTTTATACCAGACCAATTACCATAAAATAAGGGCTTCATAAAGGCGGTTCACGACGACGTGTGGTCACGTGACCAGCGAAAGGGAAGGTTCCAGAATCCCATTCACATGTGATTCAAAATGCAGGAAGGGAAACATGTCATACATTTAACATTCTATTCTCGTTACCAGCCGCCTGGTTACACATATATGCAGACCTAAGTTTCCAATGTTCTCAGGTAAGAGTGTGCAAGAATGCATGGAAGGTGAAATTGCGATACTCGGGTGAGCGTGTGACCCCCAGGTCTCTTGTTTCAATTTTGCATCTTTGAGTCTTATAAACCTAACAATAAAGAGAAACTTTGCTTCCTATGTGTATTGAGGTTGTGGTCGAGTATACCAAGCTAAGTGTGGCCCTGCATGGTAAAGAAGTCAAAGGCGTGTCACTTGAGGCAATACTTCAATATTGCACTTTAGAAGACCTCAAGCTTACCAGTGTGGCAAGCTTTTGTCATGGAGGTAGATGTCCTTCTGAATACACGTATGCCTCAAAAAGATGACTTCATTAAGGGCTTCATAAGACAGACTTCCACTCTGCAGCCATGCCTTTGAGACTCAATCATCTTCTAATTCTCGAAGCAGATAATGATGGATCTGTTGACCAGTCTCCCATTCATGTTGCCCTGTGATGTAAAATTTAAAGGTCCACTTTTCCACCAGACGATTGGCACCACCTCTGTATGAGTTGCACACCAATATAGATGACTGAACATTGGTTGTATCCAGGGTACAAGTACCTCACATGACTTCTATTTGGGAGCATCAAGAAGCTTCTTTTTTTTTCGATGGATTTGGCAAGATGACACATATCAAATTGGTGAACTACATATGGATGTTCTTTCTTTATCAAAGCACAAAATACCCTCATGCTGGTCTGAAGCCACAAGTGATAGCCTCACTTGATCTCTTGCAAGGCTCTAAAACCGAAGCAATAATTTCATTGGTGTGGTGATCCATCATTGAGTGAGTGCAATATTTTGCCAAAAATCCTGAAGAATCGCATTGTCCATCCCCACATAGGTCCTATTATACCTCTACTTGTGTGTTGCTGCAGGCCCTGGGAAGAGGGGCAATGTGACTGAGATAGTATTCATTAATCACTGGAAGTAGAAGATGACTCTGATAATTATAGAAAGCCAATTTGCCAATATACTCTAACCCCAGTATGAGTGCAAATGTCCATATCTACTTCTCATGATCACCATGTATAAAGAAAACAGTGGTATAAAGAATGTTACCTACACTTGTTGGATTTATGATGAGTTGTGATGCTTGGTTGAGCATCACACGCCCTGATTCTAGATGACTGACCGAGTGCCTGATGTTGACTCCTGTGTCTTGTCTATAAGGCACTGGCAGAACTCACACTGTGGACTATCAAACAGCATGTCAAGATTCTCCTGGAATACCATGTATTGGCCTTCTCTACTCAGGCAGCATGTAGCAGTGCCTCATACTCCTCCTTGTGTTCACTCTGATGGTCATTGAGGATGTAGCTTGATTCTGATGCTGCCATGGGATCACTTGGGATGGAACTGTCGTCTGAAGACAACTTTGTCCTGCTACGGTGAGAAGGCTGTCATGTACAGTAGACAGAAGCAAAAAATTGTGATTATACTTCACCTATTCTGGCCAAACAAGATAACATCTAGGTTTGCCATAGTGAACAAATAAAAGGAATGAAAACTTTATTTGGTTCTGTCATTAACACATCACAGTTTTTTTTTTCTTCAAAATAATATGTCTTTGATAGGATCAAATCTAATGCTGTGCTGTTCCAACTGTCCTAGCACAGAAATCTTGCTGCCCACATTTGGCCTGTTTACAGCTAGTGCAGGCCTTGTCCGTTTAACTGTTTGGCCTGATGAAGGGCATCAATCTAATCCTGGTTACTGCACTGTTCCCTAGTCCCCTTCTTGCCAGACAATCCCTCCACCAGTGTTCAGGTTGGCCACATTCCCAGCACTCCTGGTGTTGAGTAATTGGCCCTCTGGGGTTGTACAAGGCCACTTCCAGTGCTTCCAGTCTTCCCTCAAGCACTGTTTCCTTCTCAGTGGTTTGTCTTTTCTGCAGCTGTGATGTCTTTAGCAAGGTCAATGTGTCCTCCCACGTCTTGCTGATGTGGAGGAATCTCTCTTTGGTCTCATCAGTATGATCTGGAGTGGTAGCAGTGTGGGAGCAAGTTGCTGCTGCCTTTCCTTGCTGCTTCCCCATGAACCTCCTAACCTCATGGAAACTCCTGAAGGACATGGTGCAGGGTTTCATTAGTGCGAGTCATAGTCTGAATTGAGAATTGGAGAGAATTGGAGAAAGTTGGGCTTGTTGTTGATGGTACCTCCTGCTGAGTCGACAGATTGATGAGAGCGCTGATGAGCTCTGTGTCTGCTCGAGTAGCCATTTTGAAAATTGCATCCTTAGGTGCTATACACCTATTACAATAAAGAGAAGCCTGCTTCCTATGTGTATTGAGGTTGTGGTCGAGTATAGCAAGCTGAGTGTGGCCCTGCATGGTGAAGAAGTCAAAGGCGTGTCACTTGAGGCAATACTTCAATATTGCACTTTAGAAGACCTCAAGCTTACCAGTGTGAGCGCTGATGAGCTCTGTGTCTGCTCGAGTAGCCATTTTGAAAATTGCACCCTTAGGTGCTATACACCTATTACAATAAAGAGAAGCCTGCTTCCTATGTGTATTGAGGTTGTGGTCGAGTATAGCAAGCTGAGTGTGGCCCTGCATGGTTAAGAAGATAAAGGCTTGTCACTATGGACAATACTTCAACATCGCACTATAGAAGTCCTGAAGAGACAGATGTCCTCCAGAATATGCCTTAAAAAGATGATATCATTGAGGGCTTCATGAGACGGCCTTCTGTGCAGCCAAGCCTTGAAGTCTTAATCTTCTAATTCGTCAAGGGAGCAATGATGGATTTGCTGACCAGTCTCCCATTCATGTTAGTATGTGTTGTAGAACATAAGGGAGGTCCAGTTCTCCACCAGAAGATCGGCACCACCTCCGCATGAGTCCGGACACCACCATAGATATATATTGATTGTATCTAGTGTGCTAGTGCTTCACATGACTACTTCTTGGCAGCCTCAAGGAGCTTCTTTTTGACGGACTTGGCAAGATGCCACACATTAAACTGGTGAACAACCTTTGGATACCCCTTCTTTATCAAAGCATGAATACCCACATGCTGGTCTGTAGCCACAAGTAATGGCATCACTTGATCTCTTGCAAGGCTCCTCACGCAGTGCTGAAAGCCTGGCTTCTCCATTGCCACAGAGCCTGTTGTCTCAGACACCTGTACTAAAGCTGAAGCAAAAAAATTCATTGGTGTAGCAACTCACTGAGTAAGTGCAATATTTCGCCAAATAGCCTGAAGAATTACATCTTCCTTCCCCACGTGCCTCTACCTGTGTGTTGGTGCAGGGACTGCGAATATGGCAGTGTGACTGAGATAGTATTCATTAACTACAGGAAGTAGAAAATGACTCTGATAGTCATAAAAGCCAATTTGCCAATATACTTCAACCCCAGTACAGCTGCAAAGGTCCATATCCACTTCTCAGTAGCACCATTTAAAAGAATAGCAGTGGTACAAAGAATATTACCTGCACCTGTCTGATTTATGATGGGTTGAGATGCCCAGTTGAGCATCACATGTCCAGATAAGCATATTAGTTTAACTCAAAGGAGAGTATACTTGGTGTTGATTTCTGCTTCTCGTCTACTTTGCACTGGCAGAACTCACAGCGTAGACTATGAAATAGCATGCCAAGATTCTCCACAAATATCATGTATTTGGCCTGCTCTACACAGTAGTGGTGCCTCAATATCATGCTCCTCCTTGAGTTCATTCTGATGGTCACTAGATATGTAGCTTGATATCAGTGCTGTCATAAGATAACTTGGGATGGAACTTTCATTTGAAGATAACTTTATCCTGCTACAATAAGGAGGCTGCCATGTGCAGTAGAAAGAAGCACAAAATTGTAATTATACTTTACTACTTATTTTGGCCAAAAGGTAACATCCAGGTTTGCCTAGTGAACAAATTAAATAGAATGAAAACTTATTGGGTCTTGTCACCAATACACTATGATTTTTTTTTTCTTCAAATGATACCCGATGTCTTTGATAAGATCAGATTCAGTCTTATCTCATGAATGGGGGAGGAGAGGATGGACTAATTTTTGCTTGTTTCTGATTGTAACACGTTAGTTTCATAGACATTTCTGTTATCTTCAGATCTGATACTGCCTCGTGTCCAATGATTATGGCTGGTCTGGCTAGTTTCTGACCAATTTGATGACCCTTGTTCCTTGAGTTTTAAGCACTTTGAGTGCCCCTCGTAGGCATGCTTCTAGTAGCTTGAACCTTTGTAGAAGTCCCGCATATGGCTTGTACCCTCCCGTGAACAACGCTGAGAATAGAAGGGCCCTTGAATTGGCAGGATCCCATAGAGAAGGTGGTTTTGAATGCATTAGGATGGGAAGATGGCAGTGTATCTCTTGAATGTTCCCGCAGCCAGATGCAGTCTTTGAGGTACACTATCGATAACATAAATATTGGACCTTAACTCATACTTTTGACCTCTGACAAAGTCCTTAACTATAACCCTAACTATAACCCTAACTCTAATGCTAACTTAGGTACTAGCTGTAGTCATTTCACCATGGCAAACTCTCCCTGATCGTAAATCTATTGGCTGTCATTTTTTCTTGGCCTGAAGTTTCGTCTTAATTCATGTGTACACGCCCTTCTGCTTTATTCTTCCATTCAGATATTTCAAAGTATCCTCTACTCCAGATGATGTGAACTGATTATGTCACATGACAAAGGTGTCCAATGACTCTTGCCTTCTCTAAGTCATGCGTGATGGAGTAGGGCAAAAGCATGTTAGCAAAATAGCTTGACCTTTTGTAACATCCTTTAATCTTCTGCTTTGAAACATCTTTGAGCACAATGAGGGGTGCAGGTAGGAGGGTATGTGGTGAATCCCTTGATATCCTTTGTGGAAAGAGAGACAAGGGTCTAGGTCCGAATGAGGTATGTCTCCTCACTGTTGAATGCATCCTCTCTTCTGATGACACCACTTGGATTACCTGCTCCTCCTGATCCCAGCCGTCACCATCAATCATGCACACAGAGGGCAACTGGTAATGGCTTGATAGACAGCTTTCACTGCTACACCAGCAAAGGCCTCCTCAGAGCACAGTGCCATAAACATGTCCAGGGGACTTCTTGAGAGGGTGTCGGCACCTGTGTTGGAGCATCATGGGCGGTTCTTCATTATGAAATGGAAGTTGACCAGGGGGGTGTTTCATAAAGCTGTTCGTAAAGTTACGAACAACTTACGAGTGACTGGTGATCAGTTGTGATGTGCTACACTTACTAAAATTTCAATAATTCACCACAAGATCTGATCACCAGTCGCTCGTAAGTCGTTCGTAACTTTACGAACCACTTTATGAAACGGGGCCCAGTTCTGCCACCCAGAGTGCCTTACACAGTTTCTTCTTGGCAGCATCAGGAAGCTTCTTTTTGATGGATTTGGCAAGATGCCAGACATTAAATTGTTGAACTACATTTAGATAATCTTTCTAAATCAAAGCATTAATACCTACATGCCAGTCTGTAGCCACAAGTAATGGCATCGCTTGATCTGTCACAAGGCTGTCCATGTACCACTGAAATCCAAGCTTCATTGTCTTTGAGCTTTTCTTGGACACCTGTACTATATAAAAGCTGAAGCAATAATTTCATTGGTGTGGCGATCCATCATTGAGTAAGTACATTATTTTGCAGAATAGCCTGAAGAATCGAACTGTCCATCCCCACATACCTCTACTTGTGTGTTGTTGCGGGCATTGCAAAGAGGGGCAATGTGACTAAGACTGTATTCATTTAAACTACAGGAAGTAGAAAATGACTCTTATAGTCATAAAAAGCCAATTTGCTAACATACTTCATCCCCATGCAGTGTGGCTACAAAAGTTTGTATCTGTTTCTTCCCAAGTAGTCCCATTATTAAAGAATATCAAAGGTACAAAGAGTGTTACCCACACCTCTCCTCTGATTCATGATGGGTTGTGATGCCCAGTTGAGCATCACTGTATATG
This sequence comes from Diadema antillarum, assembly GCF_040938485.1. NCBI lineage: Eukaryota > Metazoa > Echinodermata > Echinoidea > Diadematoida > Diadematidae > Diadema > Diadema antillarum. Next base: position 3,039,844 of record NW_027271658.1, read on the forward strand.
TCCAGAAAAGCAGATTAGTTTGACTCAAAGGAGAATACATGATGTTGATTTCTGCTTCTCATTTACTTTCTCCTCATGTTCACTGTGATGGTCACTAGAGATGTAGCATGATTCCGATGCTGTCATGGGATCACTTTGGATGGAACTTTCATTTGAAGATGACTTTATGCTGCTGCAATGAGGGGGCTATCATGTACAGTATAGTACAATAGAAAGAAGCAAGAAATTGTAATAATTTATCATACTTTAGCGGTACCCATTTTGGCCAAACAAGGTTTGCATAGTGAACAAATAAGATAGAACAAAAACGTATTTGGTCCTGTCATTACCACACCACAGTTTGATTATGGTTACCTATGATACATAGTGCTGGTATAAACAACCAACATGTTCAACTTATGCCAGCCACCGCTACCAATTACACAACATTGATAGCTGACACTTAACCCGTTGAGGACGAGTCCCGAGTATACTCGGGCAAGCGTCTATGGGAAATGCGTGTTGTAGCAAAATCAAACTGTCCTCAACAGGTTAAAAACCCCTACACCTGATATATGTGAACAGCTAAGATAACCAATAGGTGCATGAAAGTTGCACCATTTTCACACCATTTTATACCAACAACATACCATATATGAGCAAAACATAAAATCTTAGCATGCAAAACTGAGTCCATTGCAATACTTAACATCCAATGTTTATAACTCATCAGCAAAGCGTCCATCATAAGCCTGCTCATCTTGGCTTTCATCCTGTCATTCATTTATTGTCCGTACGTTCAAACTAAATTTGTTAAAGCCCATAAACAAAGCAGGCATGCCAACTTGGCATCACTTTTTCATGCATGTCCAAAATGTTTTAAAATATAAACCAAAAAGACCACTGATTGCTCTGTTAGACTGGTTCCCTTCTGCTCAGTCCTCGGCCACGGTATTGGTCAGCACTTCCAACCACTCCCCTGTCGCAGTAACGTACCGCTTGATGCGCCTCGTCCAGACACGCCCTGGCCGCAACACCTGCCTGGTGGTGTGGTCGATACTGTCTGTCAGTCTGTTAGCCTGCTCCCGCTGGTGCAGCTGCGACAGTCTGCTCCTGATGACACTCCTGTCGAGATCTGCTGGGCTCACCTGCATCTGTGCGTCAGCCATCCTGATTTCAGGCTCTCTAGATGTGAGGGCAACCGGGGACCTTGAAACCTCCCTCCTCTTCCTACTAATCGTACCTGTCAGGTCCAGCAACTTGAACTCACTGTCTGACTCCGGATCTGCCTCGTCCATTAGAGGCGTCTCGCTCCGTGCTGGTGAATTGCGACGAGCGGGTGACTTGTTGCGAGGTGGAGTCTTCTTTCGTTCCATTGCTACTGGTGACCGGCTTCGGCTTCTGCTTTTGCTGGATGTGCTTGGGGCCTTACTCGGCTTGATTGGTGCGGTGACCTGGGTCTTGCTGTGGACCCTGGTCGGAGTGCAGCTAGATGTGTGTTCCCCATAATGTCTCTCCAGTTCTTTCTGGTGTACAGTCTTAGATGAACAGCGGTCACAGTAATATTTCAGGGAGTGAACATCCTGTTCATGCCGTTTTACCAAAGCTTGTGAGGCGTAACAGCGTGAACATACCTGACAGCGGTATGTTTTCTTGTCAGAGTCCTTTTCATATCGTCTCTCGTCAGTGGACATTGTCTTTAAAAGATGATAACAAAATAAAGGGGCAACAGTAAATTGTCTGATTTGGCACTTCAACAATGTTTAATTGATTCAGTCATCCCACACACAATCACTGTTCCGGTACTGGTATTATTTGCACAACCTAAAGCACCAACAATCTGTGGAGACAATACTTTTGGAGAAAAAAATTATCTTTTTAATACATTGTTTAACACTGGAACAATGGTTTGTTCTGAAAATTCCAGATCTTATCTCAAGCAACAATGTGATTAAATAATGTGATCCTTGGAAGTTGAGAATATTGTCAGGTTTACAGAACTCAGTTTTATGTTGAATTATGAAAAGATGTGGAGCGGACAGGACTTGTGATGTTTGGTCCGTCCCTCGAGGGCAAGCTACAAAAACCATCAAGGCCACAGGTCAGTGCCAAAACAAGGGGCACATTATGAGTTGTCCACTCATAACATTCCTTCCACTCATAACATTCCTTCCAAAGGAATGTCGAAAAGTAGTGCTTTATTTCAGGGGCATGATGCTGGCCATTTGTCAACATCTCTGGCACAGGAATTCCATCCCTGCCACTGTTCAGATTTTTCATGACTAGTGCACAGTAAAGCACTGCCTTCCTTAGCCTTTTGTCAAGGCCCTCTCACTGTATGGTGAAGAGAGTCCAGCTGAGTGGGGTTGCGCGAGGGCCTTTTGAGATCTGCTTCACATCCTTTTCAGAGCTACCAAGTCTCACGCATTCTGAGTGAGACTCAAGCATTTAGGGGTCATCTCACGATCTCACGCATGGCACCCAATTTTCTCACGCATGCGGCAAAGTCTGCAATTTGGGCCCATAATAAGGAGCATAGCTCAAAGGATTAAAGTGATAGTTACAATTGAAGGTATATTTTCCTTTTGTCTTTCAAAATAAGTAAAAATAGTCACTTAAGTATGCACCTGATCGCACCATTAAGAGCCAAAATTTGAAAAAGCTCCCTACCGTGGGAGGCCACAGGGGGAGGGGGGGGGGGGGAAACCCCTCCCACACCCTCGCTTGCGCACACATTCGCTCGCCGAGATGCCGAGTCATGAAAATCTCACTCATAAAAATTTTTTGAACTTGGCATCCCTGCCTTTTGTAAGCTCTTTGAATTACTGCCTTTTGCTCCCCGATTTCGGGAGCAAAATTCAACTAATCAGCGTGTCTGTCTGCTCGAACCCGATTTGAATACAGTGAACGCTCACCACAGATTTCCACGGGCAATTAGTGATGTACATGTATGTGAACAGGCAAGACAACGTCAAGGCTGAGGATGTGGGGAGCGCGCCATTCTATTGGTAGACCGGAATCCGTTAATATGAATATTCAGTAGGGTTCACGTGTCATGAATAATAATGTGTGAAGCAGATCTCAAAAGGCCCTCGCGCTGTCGCGCTCGACTGGGCTCGCTTCGCTCGCCCATTATAGCAAGATGGCCTTGGCAAAAGGCTATGCCTTCCTTTGACCCGGGATTTTCTTGATGTTTGCCCTCGTGGCATCTGAATGTAAAGCTGGTTTTTTTTTTTTGGCCTCTGCAATAGAGTTCAGTTGGTTTGTTGATGATTAGACATACCTTAAATGGGTAACTGCTAAAGTATGGACAAACCCTCCTTTGGTGTAATCTCCGAGTTAGCAGCGTGGGATGGATCCCAACACCGTGAGCTGGCACTGATTTTTATCTCTCTCTCTCCTGCTTGTGTCCCTGCAAATCAATCTCATGGGTACTAGTACACTATTAAAAGCATGCAGTGTACTCTCTCTTTTGTCCCCTGGCAGTTGGAGATAACCACTATGGGTGCACTGTGTAGTGTACAGAGGCCTTTTTAAAATTGTATTCCAATGTTTCACACGTAATGTACATGTATTTGCCACTGAAGAGGAGATTCAGATACTTGGATCTATCTATCACTTGCTTGAGCTTATTTGTAGTTCCTCTTCTGAACACCAAATCTATACCGGTAATATTCTGGGTAGATGCTAGTACCTGATGACTTTGATACTTCAGCGAGAAGATGTGTTTGTTGTGTAAATGTGCATTGTCATTTCATGAAGCCGGGGCGTCGTTGGCAGAAATGTGGAGAAGGAAGGGGCGTACCAGCATAGATATTGACAGTGTTGTGCCCGCTCTCCGTACTTTGCATGATACATTGTACCAACAGACGTCCGTGCTAGTGTTTGCTGGTGTAGGGCCTGGGTTGGGGTCCCGCCTCTGTCCAGGTTCGCATTCTCGATTTTGACAGCGCTCCTACACTGGTCCTGGCGTTTTGACAAAGTTGTTGAAGATCGTATCGGCTACTGTCTGGCCTGTCTTGTTCCTAGTGTTGTAAGCTTGAGCATATCTGATGAAGTGGTCGACTACCACCAAGTTATACTCAAATCCTCCTTTGCTAGTTTCAAGGTGCAGAAAGTCAATGTAAATGAGTTCGAGGGGTTCAGATGTTATGATTGGTACCATTGGGGCCTTCGTAGGTCGATTTGGTTTCTGCTGAATGAAACAGCGGCACTCATTATGAACAAAATGTTTCACTATTCGCTGCATATTGGCCAATAGAACCGTTGTCTTGCCAAATCCATCACTCCAAGGTGGCCCACTTCAACATATGAATGTTGTGAAGAGCACACCTATTGTATTTGGCAGGTGGGACCAAGTGGCGCCTTGTTGGTGTATTCTCGTAGAGGATGTCATCCTTGCCCAACTCCAACCTTTTCCATTCTTGCAACAGTGCTTTAATCTCTTTGGATGCTTTTCTCCAGCAGGCCGCCTTAGAAAACTCTTCCTGCTGTTTCATCTGTTCAATCTTTCCCAGGAGGGGGTCTTCTTGCTGAGCTCTAGCTAACTCTGACTTGCTGACTTCCTGGATAGGTGTTGCCAATTCTTGCTCTGCATCTCCATCGCTCAGATTGGCATTGAGACCCATAACCAGGGGCAGGGGTGGGATTTGGGTTCAGTGTACCTTAGAGACTGCAGTACAAATGACACCCAGTAGAGTCTCCTCAGTGCAGCCCCTGATGTTTGCTTCCATTTCTAGTGGGATTCTAAAGAGGGTGTCTGTGTCGGCATTGGTATGTCCGGGTCTTTATCTGATCCAGAAGTTAAAGTCTGCGAGTTCCACAACCTAACGCTGGCCCGTTGCATTCAGTTTGGCTGCATGTAGTACATATTATGTCAAAGGGTTGTTGTCTGTATAGACCAGGAAGGAAGGTGCATAGTATAGGTAGTCATGAAACTTGTCACATATGGACCACTTACATGCCAGAAACTCCAACTTGCCCAAATGCAGATGATAGTTGCGTTCAGCCGGTGTCAGAAATTTTGCGACTTATGAGATAATAATTCGGGTGCGACGAGTGTTCCATAGGGTGAATTTTGTAAGCTCATTGATCCATGTCAACAAAGATACAGCTTTCACATTGGGCAGGCACGCACACACACACACGCACACACACACACTGTTTTTTCCTGGCCTGTGCCCAATGTGAAAGCTGTATCTTTTGTCGACATGGATCACCGAGCTTACACAATATTCACCGTATGGATCGCGTATCGGGCTCAAATTATTATCTCATGAGTCACAAGAATCCGGCGAAATTTGAAAATGACTGCATTTACAGAAATTGGCATAGAATAAAAAGTACTGAACTGAATTTAATGATTATGGTATCATTGTCTTCTGCGGAGGATGCTCTTTCTAATGATGTCAAAAATATATCACTTTTAGAATGCAAGGTACTGAAAATCCACCGTTCCGCTTTTTTTGGGACACCTGGTATAGTTACAAACTTTGATCATTCATGCATAAAGAGATATGGTCCAGTGAGCACATTTTTATGGTCATTTTCAGTCCTTTTTGTGATCACTGAAGCGTAAAGTGAAATGCTTCGTTGAACATGGTTTGTTCACTCAATGTTTTGATAGGTGACTCAATATGACTGAATTTGACGTAGGATTCTTAATATTTCAATTGGTACTTTTCATTGTACAAAAATATTTAAATGAACTAATTTCTAGTGAAAGTTGCCACCATAGAGTTTGTACAGAGGTTTAGCCATGATATTAATGATTCAAAGTTTAAGTCATGTCAAAATGAATATAACCCATTGAAATGCTAAGAGTTGTGTATAGAATGGTAAAGATATTATTTAAAATTCCATAAAAACAAAACAAATTAATCGTGATCATCAGACCATAACGAGTCATGCTTCAGTGATCACAGCTTAAAGGTCTGAAATGACCATAATGTGCTCACTGGACCGTATCTCTTCATGCATGAATGATCAAAGTTTCTAAATGTATGCAAATTAAAGACTATTGATCGGGTAAGCATTAGTGATACCCTATCTGTTCACCACTTGTATGATTTAGTAATATTGTAATGTTATTCAATTTGCCAGAGTGTCCATAATGCAAGGGGGTTGAATAATTCTGCTGCCAACTGTATCCCCATACACACTATGTGTGGGTGGGGGTATAATGATTCTCACACACAATAGGTGGCCAGTATTTACACAGTATCAGGTCATTTAAAACAAGGGAGTGCTTTTGTCATAAGAAACAGGGAAAAAAGTGAAAAAACACAAATCACTGGTCGCTGCTGACAGTGACCAAAGCACTTGAGGGTTATGTACAGTGCGTATCAAAAAAAAGGTAATCCAACTTTGGAGGGCTACTATTTCATAATTATCAGCTATTGAGAGCACACTGTTAGTTGTGAGGAAAGGGGAACTCTTCCTCTTTCCATTGATACCTATTTATGTTGATAAATGTCATGCATGACCGAGCACATGAACTTTAAAGACAACAATGACAAATTGCACTTTTTCCAAGTTTGCATGTTATTGTGAAGGAACAATGCATGTCTCACTGCATTGGTGAGATCTGTCAATGAAAGTGACCAAAGAGGCCAGCCTGTACGAATGCAGATTTGTGTTTAGGGTTTGTGTTTAGGGTTTTTTTTCCTAACCTTTTATGGTTCATAACCTTTAAGATGGCCACCTGTTGGATAACTAAAGTCACTCCCACAGAGGTCAACCTACATAATCCATTTTCTGTGTTCATAGTCAACACATAGCTCGCAGCGACAAACCATGTCTTAAATGTGAAGAGAGAAAAATGGATAATGGTTTAGCCCTTATGGGAAGGACCATGTTGAAGGCTATGAACCATAAATGGTTAGAAGAAACCCTTAACACGAACCTGCAGTCATGCAGGCTGGCCTGATGATTCGACCACTTTCACTGACATATCTCATCTATGCAGTGAGACATGCATTGTTCCTTCACAATAACATGCAAACTTGGAAAATTTGCAATTTGTCATTGTTGTCTTTAAAGTTCATGTACTCAGTCATGCATGACATTTGTCAACATAAATAGGTATCAATGGAAAGAGGAAGAGTGTTCCTTTCCTCTCAATCAACATTGCACTCTCCATAGCTGATAATTATAAGATAGTAGCCCTCCAAAGTTGGATAACCTTTTTTTTTTATACGCACTGTATATACATTAGCAGCTACCTCAGAAGTCAAGCAGTCAGACGGTCACCTTTGACTACACACAAGATGTCTGCCTTTCATCTCACATTATTTGAAATACTAAGAATGACTGTATCTGTCATAATATTGTGGATAGACATTGAGGAGCGGAGGCAACAAATAATAATTTTTTAGGGTTTGCAAAGGTAATAGCAAAACTGATTGATATAGAAAAAAACCTAAACAAGTAGATAGGGTCAGTGACAGAGAGAGAAAGAAACAGTGTGAAGTTGAGATGCTATAATAGGATCAAATCAGGTTGTTTTATCACAAATGGGGGAAGAAAAGGTGGACTAATTTTTGCTTGTTTCTGATTACACCACTTCAGTTGCTTAGATATTTCTGTTATCTTCAGACCTATTAACACCTTGTGATTGCGTCAGATATCACATTCTGGTCTGGCTAATGTACTAGTAGCTGCTAGCTGTATTCATTCCACGATGACGGTGAACTCTCCTTGATAGTCTTATGTTAATTCTGTTGACTCTTTTTTTCCTGGCCCAAAGTTTTTTTTTTCTTTTTTTTTGTGGGTTATTTCTACAGTGTGTCTCCAAAAAAAGTAAACCCAACTTCAATGGCAAATTTTCAGAAAACTATAAAATATTTGCACATTATTTTTTCATGGTTAGATAGTCCAATAAGTCCTCTGTCCAATGATACCACGTAGGTTATGTAACTCTCATGAATGACTGAGCATGATTCAACTTAGTGAATGAGTGTGAAATCATCACTGTGGCAAGTTCCGTGATCAGCATACTTTCTCACATTGTACCAGATGGCTCTTTTTTGTTGGAGGCTGCCTGTCGGGGAACTGCACCCGAAAAGCCTCTTGAACTTCCACGAAACTTCTTGTTTCCTGGTATTGAGTTACCAGGAATACTCTTTGCTCAATTGTCAACTGTACCATGTTTGGAAAGCATGTGAAGTGTGCCTGTGTCAGGAACAACCTTTGCTGAAGTTGTTATGCGATCATAGGCCTAACATGTGACAAAATTTAACTTCAAATATGCCCTGAATGCATGGCAATAGCAAGAAATAACTTGCCACAGTGATGATTTCACACCCATTCACTAAGGTGAATCATGCTCAGTCATGCATGAGAGTTACATAACCTACGTGGTATCATTGGATAGAGGACTTATTGGACTATCTAACCATGAAAAGACAATGTGCAAATATTTTATAGTTTTCAGAAAATTTGCTGTTGAAGTTGGGTTTACTTTTTTTAGAGACACCCTGTACATGCCCTTCTACCTTATTCTTCCATTCAGATATTTCAAAGAATCCTCTACTCCAAATCATGCAATAGTGTCCAAACTACTCTGTTGCCTTGTCTATATGAAAAAAAAGAAAGTCATGCTCTGGTTGGAGTAGGGCACAGGCATGTCACCATAATTGTTTGGCTTCATTATCCTTTGTAACATCTCTCGATATTTTGTTTACATGTATATGAGCGTAATGAGTGGCACACATGTGAGGATATGTGAAGCCCTTGATATCTTTTGTGGAAAGATGTATGAGGTTCCAGGTTCGACTTTGTCTCCTTGCTGTTAAATGCAAAGAGCACACTTGGGATCATAGCCCATGAAAGCCTCTATCCTCCTTGGGAGTCCAGACTAGAGTTTCATTTTGTGGTGTTTTTTTTTTCTCCTTTTAAAATTGTGTTAATAAATCATGAAAAGAAGTGTCTTATTTTTTAGACATGATGCTGATCTTTAGTCAACATCTCTGACACAGGAATTCCAGCCCTGCTACTGTTCGAAAATGTCATGGTCAGTTCATAGTAAAGCACCGTCTTGGTCTTCTTGAGATCTTGTTTTGACAAACGTCAACAGTGGATGTTTATTATACCCCCGCCAAACGAAGTTTGAAGGGGGTATATAGGAATCAGCGGACGGTCGGTCGGTCGGGCGGTCGGTCGGGCGGTCGGTCGGGCGGTCTGGCGGTCAGTCCGTTGCAAATCTTGCGTCGCGAACTACTTCCTCAGTTTTCGACCGATTCCCATAAAACTTGGCACAGATGTGTGCCTTGGGTTGTAGATGTGCAAGACGTATTTTTTGACAGTACCCAAAAGTACGTTGCCATGGTAACGGCATATTATGGGCAAAAATGGGTACAAATCTTGCGTCGCGAACTCCTCCCACAGTTTTTGATCAATTTTTATGAAATTAGGTACAGATGTTCATCTGAATATGTTAATTTGCAAGACACATATTTCCGCAGTGGCAAAAGGTGCGTTGCCATGGTAACGGCATGTTATTGGTAAAATATAGGGCAAAATGCTTCATGGCAAAACTGCTTCATCAGTGTTCTTCCAATTCTCATGGAATTCATATTGAATGTTTGTCTTAGGATATAGGTCAGCATGACACATTTCTTGACAGTGACAAAAAGTATGTTGCCATGGTAACAGCTCACATATTATGAGCCAAAATGATGGAAAATTTTGTGTTGCAAACTACTTCCTCAGTTTTTGCCCAATTTCCATGAAACTTGGTACAGATGTGTGCCTTTGGTTGTAGATGTGCAAGACGCATTTTTTGACAGTACCCGAAAGTACGTTGCCATGGTAACGGCATATTAATGGCAGAAGATCAAGGAAAGATCTTGCGGATTTAACTACTTCCTCAGTTTTTTGACCAAAGCTTATGAAATGTGGCACACACCTTGATCTTGGTGGGAAGATGTGGAAGACATATTTTTGGGACGTGTCGGAAGCTGCGTTGCCATGGTAACGGCATATAAATGGCAGAAGATCAAGGGAAGATCTTGCGGATTGAACTACTTCCTCTGTATTCGACTGAAGCTCATGAAATGTGGCACACACATTGGTCTTGGTGGGAAGATGTGCAAGACATATTTTTTGGACGTGTCGGAAGCTGCATTGCCATGGTAACGGCATATTAATGGCGGAAGATCAAGGAAAGATCTTGTGGATTGAACTACTTCCTCAGTTTTTGACAAAAGCTTATGAAATGTGGCACACACAATAGTCTTGGTGGGAAGATGTGCAAGACATATTTTTCGGACGTGTCGGAAGCTGTGTTGCCATGGTAACGGCATTTAAATGGCAGAAGATCAAGGAAAGATTATTCCTTGGGTAAGACTGTCGTCACGGGGCGGGGGTATTAATCACCTTAAGTGATATTTTTGAATATGTATGTACACTTTAATGATGATTGGTATAAATGTCAGCTTATAGCCCATCACTTTTGCGTTCATGTCCATCTGAAAGCACTCCTGCTCAAAATGTTTTCACACACCTGTCGATACTTGGCGTATTTGCAGGTTCTTATATTGAATTTGTTGGTCCCGATGTTATGAAACCATTTTGTACACACTCCTCTGTCAGTCAGTGGATTTGGAGTTTGAAAAGACCAACCCTACATCGGGATGATCAATGCACCCAAATGCTTGGAACATCAGCATTTGCATAGCAAGGCTTCACCAATAAATTGGCGGATGTGTATTAAAAGTGAAACTTCGACATCACTTGATCTCTGATCTAGTTTGTATTTTAGTGGGAAATTCAAATACATGTACATGTATTCCAAGTAATATGGCTGCCACTTATTTGCTGTTAAAAAATCGTCAATACTTGTACTTAATGGAGCCTATAGGATTGAAAGTGGCACCATTTATAGTGCTGCAAATTGTAGATTCATGTTAAGGATTAAAGTAACACCCAGTGCAACCATACCAAGAGTGTTCAGCTGCCTTCTGTAAAGTAGATTCTGGTCTTTCTCCAGTACATTTCCTTCTCAAAGATACTCAACCATCTCTCATACATCACTGCTTAGCAGGTGATGACAAAAATAGGAACACAAGTTTGAGTGAAGCTTTTTCTCTCCTAAGGATTAGAAAAGTTCCTTTTAAATGGTAAGAATTGGTAGGTATGTGAATGGAATGGTCATAACATAATGTGTCAGGGGTATTGATTGGACTACATATATGAAGTGTCCTGGAAACCACAGCCTGATGTTCATCACTTCATAATGGTTTTATTTTATAATTTTTTGTTTGATTCTAATTTGATGGAGAAAAAAAGACTTGACAGATAAATCTGAAATAAAAGAAGCATTTTCTAAATACATACACACTGTATGTACGAATTCTTGCATAAGGCTCATCAATAAATGAATATGGTACCTAAGTATGATGTGTGAGTGGCATTAAGTCTTTAAAGGACAAGTTCACTTCAAATACATGTGAATTGAGAGAATGCAGCAATATTTATAGAGAACATGGGTGAAAATAAGAGGAAAATTGGGCAGCTCCATCAGAAGTTTTTAATTGTTGAAGTTTCAGTGCTGCAATCAGTGGATAAGAAGACTACTACAGCTTGTGATGTCACATGCATAGAACGATATAAAGAAATCTAAAGAAAATTCTGCAAATTTTCTCTTTTCTCGCATTATAAAAATGTACTTGACTTGTCTCTTTGGGAAGGTGGGGGGGGGGGGGTAATACTACCCTGAAAATATGTCAGTAACAAGTTGAGGGAATGTGTACTTCTGCGAAATGACCTTTTTTTAATTCTTTGTATATTTTCATTATTTCATTTTCGTTTACTTCGTGACATCACAAACAGTTGTACAGTAGTCTTCTCATCCGCAGTTACAACACAGAAACTTAAAAAATTTAGAACTTCTGAACCAATCCACTGATGTGTTTTACTGATATTGTTGCATTCACTCAATCGACATGTATATGAAAGTCAACCTGTCCTTTGATATTCATAGTGAGAGTGCAGTAAGTCTGTGAATGGCACATAGCCAAGCGAGAAAATGACATACACTCATGAGATCACCAAATACACACATCTATGAATATACAAAGAAGCACACACAAATGTAAAAACACACACACACATATTTATTCAGGTTTGTTGTGTATTTAATATTTTCTGCAATCACATTATTGCTGATTTCAGAGCACTTTGCATTACAAACCATACTCATGTTTTGCATATAGAGTGCAAACCATTCATCTCTGATAAGCACTCATTATTAGACTCTGCATGCTGTTAGTCTTCTGTCCTCTTTGAAGTTTTACGACATAGTGTTACACCATTGATCGGATTTGGCATCATCACATTTAATAATGTAATTATATTTTGCACAAAAGATGAATGTGCAAAGAGAAAAGCCAGTAAAAAGCTGTCACACCTTCCATATCCTAATAATCATAGAAATGGATATGTTCTGAGTTTTACATTCTATAAATCTGCTGGTACATGGCAAACAATTCGTCGTGCGCATGGCAGATTGTTGTTAGCGCGCTTCCGTGCGCATGGCAGATTGTTGTTAGCGCACTTCCGTGCGCATGGCAGAATGTTGTTAACCCTATGCGCACTCCCACACCCTAACGACAATCTGCCATGCGCACTCCCACACTGTAATGACAATCTGCCAGGCGCGGGGAAGCGCTGTAATGACAATCTGCCATGCGCACGACGAATTCTTCATTTTTCTCTCACACAAATATACATTCCTTGTACTTTTTGGGTAGCTGCCCTCTTCCTTCTGTCTTCACATTTCTACAAGAATCATATGCTTTGAAAACGTACACATATATAATATGCAAGTACTTAGCCATTTTGTGTCAGTCACATTTTGCCTCTGCAGAACAGGGCTACCAATCATGACATTCTTTCAAAGGTTGCATGACATATTAAACATTTTACATTACTGATGAAAAACATAATATGATTTCTTTTTATAGACTTTGATTTACAAAAATATACACCAAGTTTCAAGCAAGATGGCAATGGATGCTTTAAGTAGCTGCATCTGCTCTCATTTTCATTTCCACAGTTCAAAGAATGCATTGGCAGTTATCAAGAAAAGAGATGTAAAGACGGAATACAACAAATTTCAAATCTGATAAATCTTTCATGATGTCACCTAACATGTATGATCTTATGTACTGTACTTCCTTATTATGTTCATCATGTGTTCATGTGAAAGCCATTGTGTATTTGTGATGGCTGTTCAGTGATGCGATGCCTGGAAGAGCTCCATGTGATACCCAGTATGACAAAGACTTGTTACAGGATAAAAAAGTTATTGGTTCAGGTCCATACTTTTCCTGCACTATAAGCTTATATAGATGTTTGACATGGAAGAACTCATTTGTAATCACATTTTTACTATTTGTTTCTGAGAGTGTTTAGTGGTGTGGAGTGTTCAGATGCTCAAGTATGTCCCTTCATCAACTGCTGACAGCAAAGAATACTCCATATAACACTCCACATACGCCGTGTCACATTCATATTCCGTGGCCTATCAACCAAAATTACAATTCTTATGTATATACCTTTAAAGTGTACAAATACCCTGGAAATCAAATTTGTGTACAGCTAGAATACACAAAAAACAGCCATAATGCAACTGTGATAGCCCCTGAAAGTATACATATTTTGACAAATCAGTTCATATCTCTATAACAATTTGGCACTTGCGCTCTGCACGTTTAAGTTCTGCTTCATATTAAAGCGCCAGCACTGATGTGATTGTGCCCTAGCTATATTGGTGTTAACTGTTTATATGTGTACGTTTTTACGAATAATACATCTGTATGGAGACTCCATGTCGGTTGGTTAGCTGATCATGCACATGCATTGTATATGTGTTTTAAAAAAAAATATGGATAGCGTGATCATTCGATTGAAAGAATCAGATGACTGACTAGTCTCTTTCAAGTCGTTTTGTTTTGTATACTTTTTAAAATTTACATTTAAACCCCAATAAATTAAAATAAGAGTGACAAAAAATTAAGATATTTTGCAGAAGGCATGTCTCAAGTACATTCTACAAATATAGCAAACATAATACTCAGGGTATTGGTACACTTTAATCATGTATCATCACATAATTAATTTCAGGGTTAACCAAAAATTGACTCCTGGAACATGATCAGCCCGACGTGATGTGAGAAATATGTATTGGAGGAACATCCTTCAAGTTTGCTTTCTGACTATTAAACATAACTCATTTAGCATGGATTGTTTCTTGAAGTACCTTTACAAACAAGTTCTTTGGCAGTTCCAAAAGATTAACATACCCAACACAGGACACTCATGTTCAAATTAACATGGTTATAACAACATTTTGATTAAAAAAAAAAAAAGTACTGGTGGGAATTCAGGATCTTACATGAACATGTATTATCATTGAAGTCTATTGCAGAAGATTGAACTTACAATTGCTATAGAAAATTTAATATTTTACCAAAGGCACTTCCAATTGCACAGCAATTGTCACAGAGGAATGTTAATCAGTATAAGAACTGTACCATAATCCAAATGTACAAAATGCATTTTTAAATTTGAAATGTCAATACATCTGTACAGTCAAAGAAGGGTTGGATCACTAGCTGCAATATCCACTCAGATCGACCATCCTCCATCCACTTTCATTTCACAGCCTGTGATGAAACTTGCCTGGAACAAAACAAGAGATGGTTTTGATTGCCAAAGGAAAAACTGCAAAGAATACACACTATTTCAGCCTTATTACTATCAAGAAATTACATCAATGCTGATGAAATATGATATGAAAAAGAGGCATCTCTTAAAGGTCCTAGCCCACATTTGCAAACCTATGAAAATCAAAACTGCATAAAACAGGTTCAATATGACTTCAAGTACAAGTTATAACAGTAACATACCTCACCTGTTGCTCTTTGTCTATACCATTCGATAAAAGAGAGAAAATCATTGTTTTAAAATCAATTTTCAAACCGGGTCAACCCGACCCAAAATCGAATTAGGAGCGCAGGCTAGCTACATACATGTAACTTACACATGTATCGCATGCATGTAGGACGTACGTGGACCGGAGCTAGCGAGCGTTATACGCATGCATACAGTGCATTTTCATTTATTTTTATGAAAGTAATGGACTAATTGGAATGAAATTTTGCACAGGTGTTACTGCAATCATACCCAAACTCCATGCTAACTATGAGACCAGTTGCTGCAGGTTTACACATGCAACACTTGTGAAAGATTACAGGTTAATGGCATGGCACCTCTGCTGATTGTAGTGATACTTTCAAATCCATTTTATACCACTCTTTTGGAACCTTTCGTTTCTCATCGGAACATAAATTGTGTATATAGGAATAAGCTCACAGGTCAAACAACAAAATGCTAATTTCAGGGTGATATGGAACAGTTGCACAGAAACTTCAAAATGTTCCTGAAAACAACAGAAAATAATACAATCTCTAGGGGCAAATTGATTCATTTATTAGATTCAAGTTGTTCAGAAGCAAATTCCTTTACATAAAATAATGCAAGTGATTGGGCTAACCATGACAGACAAATAGATGTAACTGTAACAGATTTTGGACAAAGTTTCCTCACCTCATCAGAAGCCAGAAATACTGCAACATTAGCAACTTCCGTCGCACTGCCGAGACGCCCGCCAGGCTGACGTGCAAGAAATGACTTCATGGCCTGTAAGGTAACATTAATGGTTTTTCTTCATTATTATACATGTATATCTTCATGCATTGATTATAACAAACAACAAAACAATGAGATTTCATCAATAGGAGTGTTTCTGGAAACATTTTTATTTATATAATACTAACATCTATTAAACAACATGTCCAATATAAACAGCCAATATGCTTGATCTCTCTATACATGCAACAAGTATGCTGCATTCACCACCTAACAAATATATGGCACACACAATATCCACACAAGCAGGCAAAGAACATCACATGCTCCGTTTACTGTTCATCCTACAGAATTAACAATCCATAGGAGCCAAAATCACTACAATAACTACAATAACATGGCCAGCACCATGCTTTCAAGTGGGGGGCCCACTTCTGGGTTTCATGAGCTACATTGTAACAAGCAACCCCCCACTTCCATGTTTCTTCAGCTGATTAAAAAAAGACCCTATGTACAGGTTTAAAAAAACGTGGGGGGCCCTCAGTTGAGCCTATGATCTTTCTGCGAAATTGTTTTCAGCAAATTTTCTAGAACACCTTTTTTTTATAATAGTGTGACTAGGTAACTATATCTTTGAGGCCCCTTTTCATATCTAAAAAAAAAACCACCTTACACTCCTCACTTTCAACTCTAATAATTTTTGAAGAGATAATACTACTAATTTGAAAGGAGATATTTGTCATGAATAGAAAGTGTTCATACAGCACGCTAAATTTCAGCTTCATCTAGTTTTCATTTCATTTTTGTTGCTATAATTAGTGTTCTTCGTTGTGTTTTTGTTCCATTTATTGCACAGCAAGCATGATTTGTTAAAGATAAAGCACTTGCTGAATAGACCATAATCACACTTCTTTTCAATACATACTTTTCCAGAATGTGTGCTTCCTTTCCAATATTTACATAGCTTAGTAGAGTCCATTCGAATTAAATATATCACTTTAGAATCTGCTCTTTCAGAATCGGCCCTTAACTGAAAATCCACATGTCTGGGGACTTTTACGGTTGACCCTTGCAAATTCTGTGTGACCTTGAAGTTTTGACCCCATGATATAGTGACCACTCCGAAAATTTCCCGTTTCTCACTTTGCGATTTTCCGCTACCATACAAACACATAAACTCCCAAACGATCCGACTTCGCTGCTCAAATGTTCGTAAGAATTCCGAAATTTACGTTAAGGCCTATTTGAGGGACTATGTCCTTCTAGATTTATGAAAGTTCGTTCTCCGTCGTCACAAACTGGCCCGTATTTTGATGATTTTTCAAATTAACATTGATTGTTTTTTTCGTTGGAGGAGCATAATTGCTCGGTCAGTTACACTGCACGATATGCGCGCTCAATGTCAATGCGTGTGCAAGGCCGCTGAAAATGCATCGCGCTCTACACTGTTGGTGCAAAATTGCATCGGGGACGTTGCGGCGCTCGTTGGTGACCGAATACTGGTGCAGTAGACATTTGCATTCAACCCTTGCATTGAATAATTTCCGTAGACACTAATCATAGGGGTAATTGCCTAGGGAGTACGTACATTCTGTTTTTCTTTTGCGCTTTTGTGGATACCATCAAAGATCGTACACTCATTACGACCTTTGATATCATCACACTCTCGGCTTGCTATGAGCAAAATATCCCGCAAGAAAACAGCGTATTTCTCGATTTATAGCGCTTTTTCGGCGACCCGTCGCGTAGACAATATACTCTTAAAACTGGACTTAATTCGCGCGCGCTTGGAAAAGTTCTGATTCTGCACTTTTGACGGTGGTATTTGGGATTTTCGATGGATTTTTGGAGGAGACTAAAGGACTTTCCTGCTGTGAATGAGTGTTACCGTATGTGAAATGATGTGATTTGCGTGTGATGTGACTGTAGACCCAAAGATCGTACACTTCAGTGTACGATCTTTGGTAGAACTCACTGGCTGGTGATAAAGCACACTGGCAATTAAGTGACCGAATTCTGGTAGATGACCGAATGCACATTATGTTTACCCCGACTTTGTTTCGTTTTGTGATGCGTATCTCACCACACGAACGACAGCAGTAGTGGATTCAGGCAGGATCAAATTGGGCACGCACCTCCTTTATCTTTTGTCAAAACAAAAGAAATAAAAAGAACAAAAATTGGGAGTGGGGTGCTTAATTTTGTAAAGGTGCCCCCTCTTCACGGAATCCTGGATCCGCCCCAGTGACAGTAATACTCTCATGTCAAACTTAACATGACGAAAATGATCCTACCAGTACTTGAGGTTACATTTTAGGCATCTTCTATTCTACCAGCGAATATCGAACGAACACTGCCTTATTGTTTGTGTACTGAACACACTTGTTCCATGTCTCCCGTGTTAGCCATTCTCTGCCTGAGTGATGGGGTGTCAATAGTTCCTGGGCAGATACAGTTACAACGGATGCCCTTGCTGACATAGTCTGCTGCCACTCCTTTCATGAAGCCAATCACAGCAGCTTTAGTAGTGCCATACAGACATCTGTTGACTGCACCTATTGCATGAATGTTGAAGAATTAATATGATAAAGGAACACGATTGATAAGCAGAAAGCATTGTTTTTCCGCATGCTAATTTTGCTCCACTTTTCAAAATGCACTTTGAGACGAAGCATACTTTAGCATGTAAAATACTTTGACTTCATTCTACTCAAACAGCAGATATGTAAACAATACACAATTGAATAATAGAGTCAAAATATGTTGAATATGTAGACATTTCATTTTGTAAACTAATGGGTGCTAAAATGATGTTGCACATGATGGTGCATAAAATCTTAAGGATTTTAATCTTTCCACTGCTAAGAAGCTCAGCAGCCAATATGTAATGCTTATGCAGTGTATATGGGCAAACATTAACTATGACGAGGTGCGGGTCACCCAAGTATACAAGAGATACATGGATGCAGCATGTGACTTTTACAAGCATGATCTAATTCATTTGAGGGCAATACATTTTGGTTACTGTACTAATTATGGGTTCAATGAAATTGCATTGCACAAATCTCCTCCAAAATGAGTGATATTTCACTCCAATGTATTAACATGCAAATGATATGTTTGTTCACCCTATCATCTTTGTGATCATATGATATTCATGCTCTCAAACAATGATCACATTCCTTCTATGCAAACTTAGTGTATATCATGGACGTTACCCAACTATTGTGCTGTGGGAAAGACTTTGTCCTTTTGAAGACCCTGTTGAGAATAATGCAAGTTGTTATCTCTGATGTTGACACTTCCTCATTGACGGGAAAATCTATTGCTCCATGCTTGCTGAAATGCAACCTTGCAGACAGTTAACAGATAGGCAAGATAAAGTTTTGAAAAGGAAACTTAAGGGCTTTTTACACTTGTAAATTTTTGCTTAGCCCCGGACCAACGGTGGGGCTAAGGGGGGGCCTTAGCCCCACCGTTGGTACGGGACTATCCTTAGCCCACTTTCTGTTTACACTCGTTTTTGCCAAAGTGGGCTAGCCCCACCGATAGTACGGTACTATCTGGTTCTGCAAAATAGCAGGGGTTAGCACCGCAATTGCGGTGCCAAGCAAGTGAGTGTAAAAAGAACGAAAAAATAATCCTGGGCTAAGCGACGGGGACGAAGTCCGACCCTCACTGACCAATCAGAAACGAGGTAATCAAGTGCTGCCGGTGCGTGCGTGTACGTGTACAGTACACAGCGTAATTATGAATATTCATGTGGTTTGGAAAGTCCGGGGCTAAGAAATACGAGTGTAAAAAGGTCAGTTTTCTCCTTAGCCCCGGACAAGAGATAGTACGGGACTAATTGGCGAGTGTAAAAAGCTGAAAAAATTGGTACGGGACTAACGATAGTCCTGGGTCAGAGAAAGAAACACAAGTGTAAAAAGCCCTTTAGATTTTGAGGTCATGGCCAATGCCCTGATTTCAACCATACAATGAAATTGCCTTGACATGCAGAAAATGATCCAAGAGCATAGAAAAATTAGGTTGTTTTTGTGAACTTAGCACAGGAAGATAGTCGGTACGTTGTTTTTGTGAACTTAGCACAGGAAGATAGTCCTTCAAAAGTACAGCAAGCGTTGAATAGTCATTTCAAAACAATTATTTTTCTAGATTGGGTAATGTAGAAGTACACTTACAATCAAGCTTAAACTCTTTCAGATGTAAGCAATAGTTACAACACCAGAACATGATTGAACCGTTTATCTTGACTATGAAAAAGACAAAGAAACATACACTTGCAATCAAAATAACTTTAAAAAAAATGAGTAGTGTACCTTTAATGCTGGATGCTACCGAGGACATGTTTATGATACTTCCACTCTTCTGTTCCAGCATCTGTGAAATGAAAGTGACAGTTATGAAATGAAAGTTATAGCATGAATCACAAGTACATCATTCTTAAAGTCTTCATTAGCACTATGAGAATCCCTATTCTCATAGCATGGTTTTATGCATTCTGTGACCACTGGTACATAAAACAACCATAACGTACAAAGACCAAACAATCTAATAATCCACTAAAATCTCATGATGCATTGACTTACAGGGTACACATGAAATTCCATTAATCAACGATGTTCACTCTCAGTCTTGCATAAGTCCAATACCCTTCCATTATACATAATTTATAATTCTTAACAAGTCTGAAATGCGCTATAAAAAGCAAGCTATTATCATTATTATTATTATCATTTAATGCAATGTGTTAATGAAAGGGATATATCACACCTTTGGTAAGATGGCCTTGGTCATGAAAAACATTGATTTCACATTCAAGTTCATGGAAAAGTCAAAGTCTTTCTCCTCTGTGTCCAGGACTGTACCATGAAAGACAAAACTGCATGGAAGGAGAAATGTGACAAGTAAATTTATACATAAATGTGAAAATCTCAGGACTGAAGTCTGAAAAATTCTAGCCAAGATCTGGAGCTTTGGAATGCAACTTGCAGCATCATGAAGCAAAACACATACATGGTGTAATTCTTTTCCAAGGTGAAGCACTGGCAAATTGAAATGTAATATCCCTTATACAGGGCTCGACACTAACGGTGGCCCGGTGGCCCGGTGGCCCAGGGCCACCAAAAATGAAAGTCGGGCCACCAAATTTCCCCAAAGGGCAAATTTGGTGGCCCGCCTCGGGGCACCAAATTTTTTTGAAAAGTATGTCAATAAATTCGTAACTTTTTGCGACGGAAATTAGCAGTTAAAATTTGTTTAAAGGATGGATAAAAAGGACTGAATGAGTGCCTGAGAGTGAGTGTTGCAAGTTTGTTGAAGTTTATTTATGAGTAGATAATTATGTCCAACTTCTAATTCTTACTATCATAAAACTTAAATATTTGACTCATTAAAAAAAAAAGGACTGTTAATGTTTTTGATTGTTTTTTTCGGGACACCAAATTTTTCTCTCGGGCCACCAAAAATTTGAAATTTAGGGTTTTGGTGGCCTCATCGGGCCACCAAACAAAAAAGTTAGTGTCGAGCCATGCCTTATATTCTCCTTGTACAATAACAATGTACAAAGTTTCATCCCTGCAAAACTTCAGTCAAAATTACTAGTTATATTCTTGTATTCTATGGTACACTAGGACCCCATTTACAGTGCGGGGCTGGGCCTAGCCGCGGCCGAGCCCAGCCTCAATTGCGAGGCCGGGCCCCGCAATTTTGTCCGTTTACACTGCCAGGCTCGGCCACGCTTTTGATTCAAACCTTTCAATATTTTGTCGTAGTGGTGCTCTGCTTGTAAACAAACACAATTTAGTATTGTCTGGTTTTCAGACCCTTTGCCACATGAATTCCGTGGCGACGAAGTCGCCGTTGAGGCAAAGGCCTTTGCCGAAGAAAAAAATCCTTTGCAGGACAAAACCACCTTAAACTATACTAGTTTTCGACGTTGAGGGGGTTAATATCCTGAATAGCGAAAGATACAGGCAGAGGGTTTGGAAGCCAGACTAAAATTGGCCACGCAATTGGCCGCGCATTTGGCCCAGTTTGCGTTTACACCAAGAAAAGGCTGGGCTCGGCCGCGGCTCAACCGCGGCCGAGACCACCTCAAGAGCGAGGCCAAATGCGAGGCCAATTTTGGCCTCGCATTTGGCCTTTTGCACGTTTACACTGAAATGAAGGTGGGCTCGGCCGAGCCGCGGCCGAGCCTCACACTGTAAACGGGGTCTAATTTTAGGAAAAAAATTTGAACTGTAAACAGACTTGCAGCTCAAATGAAATTTTTTTTTTTGTATGTTACAATAAGAGAGTGGGAAAACAAATTAAGTCTTTTGTTATGTGTTTACCTCAACGATACTTTTTTCTTTAACTTTGTATGAACTACTGCCTGCTTTGAGTTTTTATAACATACTGGTCCTATGACAGAAATGATTCGCCCAAGAGGAGATCACAAAATGCATAAAATTACTTGCATCTGGGGATCATCCAATCTTTTGGAGGGGGG
Source organism: Diadema antillarum (assembly GCF_040938485.1). Taxonomy (NCBI): domain Eukaryota; kingdom Metazoa; phylum Echinodermata; class Echinoidea; order Diadematoida; family Diadematidae; genus Diadema; species Diadema antillarum. Next base: position 3,061,973 of record NW_027271658.1, read on the forward strand.
GGGGGTTGATGCTTATAAGTTGTATGCTATTGAGAAGACTCTTCATTATACTTTAAAGGGCCATATAGTTTTGGTTGAGATCTAATTTTAGGTTTCTAACATTTTTTGGTGAGATAATGAGAAAGAGCATGTAATTCTAAGAGGAATTCAACATTTATTTGATGAAAATTGGTTTTGAAATGGCTGAGATATCCAATAATGAGCAATTCTAATAAAGTGTGGGACCCACACTTTATTATGATCACTTTGTTTTATTTTGTCTTTGGATGTTTCAGTCATTCCAAACCTGATCGATTTTCATCAAATAAACTTTGAATTCCTCTTAAAATGGTACGCTCTGTACTATATCATAAGCGTTATCTTGGTATCTCACAAAAAAGTTAAAAGCCAGGTTCTCATCTACACCAATACTGTACCATCCCTTTAATAGATGCCTGGACTCAAATGATTCAAATACAGTACAGCACTAATAGTATACAGTACTGTAAACAACACCAACAACATAATTCATTCATATTTACCCAGCACAGTTGAAGAGCACATCAATCTTAGCTGGTAACCCAGCAACATAGGCTGCAACATCCTCCTTATTTGTGACATCGAGTTTACCCACAGTAATGCCTTAAAAGCACACACAAGCACACACAAAAGAAAGAGACAAGAGACTGTAATGGGTCATAATCTGAAGACGGGAACAAAGAAATTCTTGTCGGATATCAAATGCAACACTGAGTACTTCCAATATGCTTAACATCTTTTCTGCGCAATTAGGTGTGCAATGAGGCACAGAGAAAAATAACAGTATCACTCACAAAAAATTGCTTTCCCTATATTTATCTATCTGTGCTTTTTTTAAATGTCAGTGAGGTTCATTCATATTAATAAAATATTCACCTCTTTCTCTCTCTCTGGACCGTTTCATGACAATTACCCCCCAAGAACAATTATCTCTCCCCCTCCCCACCCCCCCATGCTAAATACTGGTTAGTGATAAGGTTAGCGTAAAGATGACGGTTAGGGTTAGGTCTATGGTTAGAGTTTGGGTTAGGGTTAGGATTAGGTTCAGGATTAGGATTAGGGTTAGGGTCAGGGTTAGAGTTTGGGTTAGGGTTAGGATTACGTAGGTTCAGAATTAGGATTAGGGTTACGGTCAGGGGAAGGTTCTAGGGTAATTGTCCAGGGGGTAATTGCCCTAGAACCCTTTCTGACAATATTCAGGAATTTGGACTATCGTCATACCCCTATACTATCTATTACTTCCAAGATGTAATTCTCTTGTTGAGAATGAAATGAAAAGATCTATTTGGGTCGTTACCTGCAGTGTCTTTGAGTTCAGTCAGTTTCTCAAGGTTGATATCTGTGGCATACACAGAAGCACCTTCTCTGGCAAATGCCTGTACAATAAACAAGAAGCGTGCACAAAATATTTGATTTATTTTCTTTCAAGCTCACTTTGCAGGATGTACAATGCAGATTTCTGGGCCCTATTTCATAAAAAGTTTATATGATAGCAACTCCTGCTGGCATGGCAATTGTCATGGTAACAAGAAGCCAGCTTACCTGATTGGCTGTTAAGGAGAATTTGAAGATAATTGTCATTTTTGTTTGTTAGATGTTTTCCCAACAACAAAATAGCATGTGACTGATATACATGACATATAGGCCTACCTGCAATAATAATGATAATAATAATAATAATAATAATAATAATAATAATAATAATAATAATAATAATAATAATAATAATCACAATAATTGACAGAGCTTATAAATAGGCCTAGTGTTTAACACAAAGTGGTAATGTCCCTATGTGCTCAAAAAATGGAAAGATTATATAATACATAAACATACAATTCCAATTACACAGTGATGGTACCGAGTTTCATGTTTGCTTACATGTTTATGAAGAGTTTGTTCGCAAAATCCCATAAGTCCATACGTATTTGCCAAATGGAGATATTTGCGATTAAAGGTCAAGTAAAATAAAGAGAATAATAACAAAATATTTGCTTCTTTTGACCATAACTTCAAAAATGTACCTTTATATGCAGAGACCAATATGTCATTTAAAAGATATTATTTTGTTCTTTATGACAGAGACCGTGCTTCAAAATCTTCAAAAATGGACTTAATATCGGTTTTTGCGAACAAACTCTTCATATTTTTTTATTGGATTATGATTATGCCAGTATACGAGTATATGCTTCACTTGATTATTATTCGTCCCCCTCCATTAATGCATTTATTCGTCACCACACAATCAGACCTAGTGAGAGTAAAGATCCAAGATATTGTGCCATGGTTGTATAAACTTGTATGTGTGACATAATCTCTATATATTATGTCAGTCAGTGCTTTCGCTATCTCCTCATTTTCCAGTGATCTCGTCATTGCATTCCTAAGCTACCGGTACTCTATCATTGCAAATTGCTATTATCAGCGAAGACCCCAGAAGATATGTAAACCTCAGTCCTCAACTTGCTTTAAGAAATTATCCTGGAATATAATGATGTTTTAAGGGAAATGAAACCAACTACATGTACTACGTGGATTGAACGAATGTATAAATATTAGTATATTACACATTGCACTTTGCAGTAAGGTTTGAGGAAGATCAGGAAATCCATTCAGAAGTTTGGTGGATAAGAAGACTAAACTAACAATTCAAGATATTGCACACAGAAAGCAATATAATGAAATATATAAAGAGAATTCAACATACATATTTTCAATATATTTTCAACATATATATTTTCTTTATTTTTCTCGATATTCAACTACCTGGGTACCGGTATATATATTTTCATTTTCCAGCATAATGAAAGGGCCTTTGGCTTACCTCTTTTCTTCTTCTTCTTCTTCTTCTTCTTCCTATACTGTGCAGAACCTCATAAGAAGGCAGGGGGCCATACAGACCAGTAAGCCTAGGCCTATACATATGCAAATGTGCCTGTATATACACAGTACTTCCCTTGACCTTTTGTCTATATTACCCCCTGCCCGGCCCCAATCTCCAAGTTCGTTTTCATGACCTACTCCTCAAAATCCTATCTTGCTACTATAACAGACCTACTATGAGCAAATAAAAGACCCCAGAAAATGTGCCATTCTAGCCCTGAATAATCTTGAGTCCCCTCACACCAAGTCCAGGACCAAGGGGAAGGGCAAGGGAGGTTATATTGGGTATATATTCCTGTTTATATTCATCTTTTAAAATGTCAAAGTTCACAAATACCCTTCCTTGCAATTTCCCAAAGTATATTTGAAACTGAATGCCAATTTTTACTATAAAAGCAGGCAGGTGGCTATATAATATGATAAAAAGGTCGATGAAGGCAAACCCAACCTCTGTGTGGGAAGAAGGGGGGCGGGGTTGCTGATCCAGGCAGGATCGCGGGTCGCGTTATACTTTGTGCATTGTATCATGTATCCCACATGTCATGACCTGGTGCATGGAGTGAGCAAAAGCATGCTGCAGGTGAATATAAGAAAAGGCGCCTTACCTCTGCGGTAGCTCTCCCGATGCCTTGAGCAGCTGCAGTAACAACGGCAACTTTTCCGTCCAGACGACCCATACTTAATTTAAACTTCACTCAAAGACAATAAGGAGATGTGATAATATAAATCTCGACGCGATCACGCAAATTATTACTGTCAACACGCAGCAATCAAGCAGTGGAGGTGTAGTCGGAATCCCAGGTTTCGCGTGGCGGACAGCTACTGTATTGAACACTGCACAATGTCTTGTTGTCCAGTTTTCTACCTGTGCGTCATTTGAGCTTTTCGTGAGGCTGCGTTCACATAGGGCATGCGTTCACATAGAAGTATATACTATTCGGGTATTCGGGACTCGTTTTCGAGCGCACGCGAATACTGGTAGCTAGCTTGAATCAACCAAGGAGCTTGAATCTCCTTGGTTTGCGCAAGGAGCTTGAAGCTCCTTGGTTTGCGGCTCCAGCTTCTAAACTCTTTGCTGGGAAACTGTACTGAGAACATGCATACTATGCTGCTGGGGGTGGGGTGGGGGTGGGGTGGGGGGCTGTGATCGAGCTGGAGCCGGGAAATCTATAAAAACCAAGAAATGTGAAAACAACAGGAAATGTGCAAACGTCTTGCCGTGCGGAATATGCAAATCTCTAAAATTGCACCAGCGGTAGATGTAAACATGCCGTGAAATGTGCAAACAGCATCCTGCAATGATATTTTCTATACCGCGAGTGCAAGAGAAATCTCGAAGGAGAGATAGGGAAAAATACATATTCCCTTGCTTTAAAAATTACATAAAATCGATAAGCCTTAAAAAGGTGTGTTTTGCCACGATAATTAAAGGTATATATGGAGGAGAATTTTGCGGGTAATGCGAGAAGTGATAGAAAGCCAATGCAGCGTAAGAACAGGAGTAATTAATGAACGAGGAGCAAAGGAAACAATAGGCCCGCCTCCCCCACCCTCCCCCCTCCTCCATCACTCGGGTGGTCCCTGTACCGCATGCGCGTTCCCGATATTTCGGTAAAGGTTTAGGCCTATATCATATTGCTTACTATACATTCGGGAGAAAATCCCGACAAAAATCGTTGAAATAGGGGTCTGGAATTTTCAAAGAAATATTTTCAATTAAAGGGTGGCTTTCAAATCTTCCCCCAACAATCTTGAATTGGGGCCCCGAACAGGGTTAGTTTCAAACCCCTGAAAAATTCTAAAATATACGGGGGCGCGGCTTCTTGGTGTTTTCCCCGATTCCCCTAATGTGCTTACTGTGCCTGTTTTGTTATACAAAACATGCCTGGCTGGCCTTCTTTTCGCCTACATCTCCTCTCCGGGTATATTCAGCATGAAAAAGTCTGTATACACATTCCTGTTCATCATTTATAAGTGTTGACATTATATGGACACTCTAATTTACCTCGGAACTCAGAGTCCCTTCGTTTTGGGAGGGAGGGGGGTGCATGCAAGATAATAATCATTTTCATCTTCTGGAAATATTATGTAGTAGATTTTCATCAAACTTGACATCAGGGAGGTGTAACATTACTAGGATGATAGAATCTCGATTCGTTCAGATGAGCACCCCCTGAATGGGGGCGGGGGGGGGGGGCAAATTGGGGTGGACTTTCACCCCATCAAACCCCAAAGGAATTGTCACAAAAATATTTTTGTTTTTCTAATCATTAGCGCTATTGCGCTGTTGCTCTAATAGCAGGGGCGGATCCAGGAATTCCGTAAAGAGTGGGCGCGTTTACAAAATTAATGGGGGCGCACGCACCCCTCCCCCATTCTTTTTTTTATTTCTTTTGTTTCAACAAAAAATAAAGGGGGCGTGCGCCGATTGCGGTCCTCCCTGGATCCGCCCCTGAATAGTAGTAGTATAAAGTAGTCCTATATACTATCATCATCATGATCTATAATACACTGTCTTATGGCGGATCTGTTGTTAAAGGGTGTGTACAGTTCTGGTCGAGGTGAGGATTTAGCTTTTAATATTTTGCAAGATATTCAGGAACCACTCTATGAGATGTCAAGGAGCATGCAATTCTAAGGGGTATCAAAAGTTTATTTTATGAAAATCGGTTTTGAAATGGCTGAGATATCCAAAAACAAGGTGAAACAAAGAGATCATAATAAAGGTGTGGCCTGTCGCCTTTTATTATTATCACTTTTTTGGATATCTCAGCTATTTGAAAACCAATTTTCATCAAATAAACGTTGAATCCTTCTTAAAATTACATGCTCTTTCATATTTCATATGACGTTTCTCATTATCTCACTTAGGAATGTTCAAAACGTGAATCCCCACCTCAACCAGTATACAGTCCCTTTAAGCTTGAAAGTAAGTCATATACCCATATATAAGAGGGAAAATAAGATGATAATGGCGATAGGCCTATCTAAAGTTGTGCTGCGCCAATTATAAATTTGTATCAGACCTGTATAATACCCTAATTATCATTCATGTACTAGTATAATTATCATTGTCACATTTACGAGTAAATGCTAAGCATGAAATACACTTTCGCTGCGGGAGTCATCATCTCCCCAAGTGGGCGGTATGAAGCAGACTGTACATTGTACTAGTGTTGGTTTGGTGATGAGTTTCATTATGTTCCAGTGCAGATCCTTTTCCGAGGGAAGGAAAGTTAATTTATATTTCAAAGAAATACGTATAAATTACGCCAAAATTTAATACAGTCCTCTGAAAATGAATGAGTTATTAAATGCTAAAAATGTAAAGGTGCTGTTTAAACTTGCTACTTGTTAAAGTGTAATTACAGAAGTCTAAATAATTCATAATTCTTTTTAAAGAAGTGTTCTTATTTTTTTACTTCTTTGTATAGGCCTATTCATTTAGTGTGTTCTTAGGCAGTATCTCATAATGATGAGTTTTCAGATCTGCCATTTTGTGATTGTTTTATGTTGTACAATATTGAAAATACATTTTTCATACTCCGGAAGGGATCAAAAAGAAATAAGTTCAAAGTTCAAAGTTCAAAAATCAAAGTTCAAGGCTCGATCTGACAAAGTTAGAGTTTTTTTAATACCATAGATACATTATGCAATCATTTTTTGTTCTTTGTTTTTGTTTTTGTTCTTGTTTTTTGCTGCAAGTGGACACCAAAGGGGTTCTTTGGGACTCATTGAGAAAACTACACCAAGCACTCCATAACACAAACCGCAAATCCATGCACACGCGAGCATGCAGCACCGGTACGCATGCACCGCGAACGTATTCTCTACAGTTACACTACAGTTACTGCCGTGTAAGTAAAGAGCTTTTAGGACAAGTGTCGAATTACATCGTCAGGTTGTTCTTGAAATGAATGTTGAAGGCGCCAGCAATCCATCTTGAGCAGTTATCCTATTCAGGCGATTTCAGCTAGCTACTACACGGTAGGTTCCACCTACCGGTATCCCTTCAACTACAGCCTACAGTACAATGTACATGAGTACAGGTATCGTTCAAGCAGAGCTCTGCTGGTCTGGACGTACAGCCGCCGGAGCAGGCCAGGGGACTGGATCGTCCACAATCGACCCACCGTTAGTGCTTCACTTGTGTAAGCGCTGTTACATCATTACACTAGAAATACATCACAAGTTCGTCGTTGGAGTTTATTTTGTGTGTTTTCAGCAGTTGAAAAAGAAACAGAAGAAATGGCACTTCCTGACCACAGGGTAATTTCCATCCAGAGTCACGTTGTATCTGGCTACGTGGGAAACAAGTCTGCCGTCTTTCCAATGCAGGTAAAGACCCATACAACAAGCCATCATGCCATGCACTCGTTGGCCTGGGGCTGCGTTCACATAGAAGTATACTAGTATACTATTCGGGTATTCGGGCTCGTTTTTTGAGGGCACGCGAATAGCTTGAATCGAACGATAGGATTTCCTCACACCGGTTCACATAGGAGGGCACTATTCGAAAGTACGAATAGCTGCGAAAAGTATAGCAAAGTGGGAATCGAGCTTGTTCGATTTTCATGCAGCGTATACCGTCTCTCGTTTATGAAATAATGACACTCTTGGTCTGGATTTGCCTTTAGCAAAAATAAGCATGTAGACTGACATTCTGATGCAGTTTAGAAATTATTAATAAGATTTGCTGGGATGTAGCAGGAAGAAATCCTCACTGCATGGGATGGTGAGTTGACAGTGCGAGTGATGGTGTATTCGGTGCCCGAATAGCGAATACAGAATACCGAATACTTCTATGTGAACGCAGCGTAAGGCTGTGCTGTGCTGTTCTGTGCTGTGCTGTATGAGTGTAAGAACCCTCTACTGTGCTGTGTGCTGTGGTCGAGACTTGCCGGGCCAGCTGCACGTTTTGGGTCTCTGCACGACTCGAGCAATGTGGACTTACACTGTTACAGGTTATAGTGCAAATTTTTACTGCACGTAGAACCATGTCTACTCGTACGTTTGTACAGTGCACTGCCAGTGACACTCGACACCAACTAAATTTCATTGTGTTAAAACAACAACAACAAAGAGATAGTTTTTTTTATGATACTGCTCAAGTTAAGATAAAGTACGTTGTGTTACCAAAACTAAAAGGACATAGTAATAAAACCTGCACCAAGGTTCGACCTCCCGTGCTAAAGTCGACCTAGCACAAAACTTTACTTATTAAGCATGCCATAGGTTTGTAGTTGTACATTGTGTACATGATGTAGTCTATTAGAACTCTATGTAGAGTTCTAGCTGCTGGTCAAATTTTGGACGGCATTATGGTCAAATTATGGGTTTATAATTTGCACAAAAGCAATTTCATATCTAAACCTGCAAACTAGTATTAAGAGTTAAAGGTACTGTTTTCCATTGGGAGCAGTGATTAAAAAATGTTTGAGTTATCATATTCGATGCAAATGTGTAGGTCAGTTGTATCACAAAACGTATACCATATAAAAAAATTGCAACAAAGCCTAAAATATAAGGAGATACCAGTATTTTTCTTACTAAACCATAACTGTAGACGGTTTAGTCTACAAACAATTTTATTATAGCTATTGTTCACATTTTGTATATTTAACAGGTTAACATTGATTATATTGATTACTTTTTTTTTACACTGGTTGTTTCTATCCCTAACTTACATTTTAAAACTATTTTGAAGCACTGAAGCTGGGTTTTTGTTTAATCTGCAAATGGTAAATAATGCCTTTACGTGTAAAGTTCAGCTGTAGCTGGGCCAAACTCGGTTAATTTGCATTAGAGCTAAAATGTTTTTCAACATGTATCAAATCATTATCTTTATTGAAAATTTGAACCTCATTGGATCACAGGCTTACAGCATCAGGTAATCATTTGGTTTTTCATACAGAAAAATATCAGCTACATACAGAAATGCTGCAGCATTGTGTAGCTGATAATTATTCTGTGTTAGCAAAAACATACTACTGTAGCACCAGGAGAAATGCTTTTTAAACCAACCGCGTCTGCAATACTGAACAACATTGCCAGTCAAAGCCAAATGTGGTACCGTCTGAAGTACAGTAGTTCGAGTTCACTTTCCTTTGATGTTTGTATTCTTCAGTAAAGTACCTCAAGTTGTTAAACCTGTTCCTCCCGCATTCCTCTGAAAACCTGTGCACAGTGCTCCAAAATGAGATTCTTTTTGCCCTCAGCAAAGGACAGACAGGTTGGTAATCTGCCTGCAAGAAAGCAGTTTTAGAAAGCAGTACATGTATCCCCTTTGCACAGTCAACTGCATACGCACAAATATTGATAGGACGTGAGATATGAATAGAGCATGCGCTGGGCTCTTTTGCTACACACTAGAAGGGCAACCAAATGGGGCCACCAAAAGTCTACATCTAGATAGCCCTGCCTTGATTGCTATGTACAATTGTGTATATGTCATCATACAAGTTTTTAAAGCAACACGAGCTCACTGCTATCTTTTAAAAGGTAAATTTATTAATAGTCAAGTTGTAAACAATATACATGCACTTTTGATACAGAGAAGAAACAGATATTGATATAAGATACTCTGTTGATCTATGTCAAACATTAATGACACGCCAATATGTGTCCTTTTGTGTTCGGGGGATGGGCATACAACATGAATAATTATGTACATTTGTATGTGGAGTTCTAGGCCTGTATGTACACAACTAGAATTCTATTGCAGAGAGTACATGTAACTTTGAACCTGTGATGATATAACAAATATATTGGAAACACTGTGAGTATAGTGATACTACACACAATGTTGTATGGTAGGCCCCGACATCTATTGGTCACTAGTATTGCTTGGCGTCATTACTAAATGTCATATGTTAGCATGGACTGCGGGTTTGATGATCGCAAACCAAACCACAATTGTGGTTCCTCTCCCCCATCCCCATAGGTAGTTGCTGGAATCACTCCTTGTACTATTTTCCTTCAACCAGGTCCTTGGATATGAGGTAGATGCTGTCAACTCAGTACAGCTGTGCTGTCACACAGGATACAAACATTTTCAAGGCCAGGTCCTGAATGATTCGGACCTGAGGACACTCTTTGATGGTCTCAAACTGAATGACATTCATCGGTACTCTCACCTCCTGACAGGTTAGTTGCATTTATCAGTACAATGTACACGATAGTGTTTTTAATACTAATGAAAATTCATCATTAAAAAGATTTCTTGTCTGATTATGTGCGTGTAAGGATATTTCAACTTGCGTTTTTTTTTTCATCCTCCCCCCCCCCTCCTACCAGGCTATGTAGGGTCAGAGTCTTTCCTCCATGAGGTCATACGGGTGGTCAAGGAGCTCAGGGAAGCCAACCCAGACATCATCTACGTCTGTGACCCTGTTCTTGGGGACAATGGTCACTTCTATGTGCCCAAGGAGCTGATGCCCATCTACAGAGACCAGCTCCTCCCACTTGCGGACATAATCACCCCCAACCAGTTTGAAGCAGAGTAAGTACAGAGCAGTAGGGCATTGGTCCCCTCTCATTCAATGTATTTGCCCCACAATGGGCCTCATTTCTAACTTTAACACCCTCATATCATTTGGTTGAAATGGATTTATATATAATTTTGTCTTTTTCTTTGCACTTAAAATAGAAAGCCAGGTGAAAATGTTTTCAGGCAATGACTCTATCCTTATAATAATTAGCATGAATTTTATGCCTTTGACATATATGTGAAACGCAAGATTTCATATTTAATGTCAAACTGTTAGCGAAATTTCTATCATGTTTGTAGAGTTTTAATCTTGATTAAATTCAACTTAAACATGGAATGAAAATGCAAAAACTGTTTGAGGTATTCCAGAGAGAGCTGAAACATTGTGGACAACCTCTGTCATGCCAGGTTGCTCTCAGGTGTAACCATCAATGATGAGGAGTCGGCTCTCCGTGCCATAGGCATCCTCCATGACAAGGGCATTAAGACTGTCATCCTGAGCAGCTTTGAGGCTGGCAAAGAAGACAAGCTTGTTACCCTTGGGTCAACTGTCAAAGGTTAGTGAGTGTTCCATAAAGCACTGTATTTATACGTACGTTCATGAGACTAGATGCATACTTGCCCCAGTAACATCATATGTGACCGTGCACCTCAAAACAAACATAAAGTCGCACACACTGATTTTGCGTGAGGACTGAAAATAAGTGAAATGGGTCAACCTAGCTGAACTTGACTTTTTTCTTGTTTCTGAAAGAGCGGGTCTTCTTTTACATTATGCTAAAATTTGGTATCAAAAAACGGGCAGGAAAGTGTGTGTTTTTAGTAGTTTATCTCGAACATTTTTGGTAGAATAGTGTGATTAGGTGTGTCTTTAGAATCCCTTTTTCATTTCTGAAAAACCTTGTCCACACTCTCCACTTTCAACTCTAATAACTTTTAAAAGGATTGCGTTACTGCTTTGAAAATTGGCATTAATTATGGACAGAATGTGTTAATGAAGCATGCTTAATTTCACTTTAATCTAATAATCCCTTCATTGTTGTTGCTCTGGTGGTTTACTTCCTGTTTTTTGTCCCATTCATTGCACAGCCAGCACGGTTTGGTAAAGATTAAGCGCTTGAATAGACACTGTACTTCAGAGCCTCTTTTCTCAGTTCACGCTTTTCCTGAGTTTGTGCTTTCTTTCCAATATTTAGATAGGTTAGGAGAGTCCATTTGATTTGAGTTATACATCATTTGAAAGCTTAAAGTCTGCTCTTTCAGAATATGGTCTTAACTAAAAATTCATGTCTGGCGACTTTTTGTTTGTTTTGAGGTGCAGAGTCACATATTGATCTTTTTGTTTATGCAGAAAGTAAAAATGAAATGAAAAGAATATACACTTCTACAAACATATGCATTGTGACTTCTGATTATGATTTTGACTTATGAATCATATCAACCAAGCCAAGATTCTTTTTTTTTTTTCATTATTGCTGTTACTGTCAAATCAATTCATCTCAGCCTCTGGTGGAAATTTCTTGAAGTATTATTATTAAGGAGTGATATTGAATCTATAATTTGAAATACTGGGTAAAAATGAAATGCAGCAATGCATTCCATTACATGGCATTTAAAAGATATTTCTTTCACTTGTCTGGATGTGGGCATTTGAGCAATGGTGTATGCATGTAGAAGGCAAGAACCTATTCAAACTACTTGTCCAACTAAAAATTTTAATTGTCCCAGGTTAGTGAGTAAAATTGAAGGACCCTATAAGGACTGTGTCCTATGTACCTGTTGTTAGGTCTATGGGAGTAAATAGACCAATCCGACCTGGCAGGAAATCTGCCATTACTGTGTTGTCCAAATGCACATGTATACCCTAGGTATGCTTAATGCATGACATAATTTATGTGTGTATTACTCCAGGCACAAGCTGGTCCCAATATATCATGCATTCACATATCATGTACAATTTTGTATGCATGCATGGGACGCCACAGTAATGGTAGGATTTGCTGCCAGGTCGAATCGGGCTTTAGCTGTCTTCACAGGATTAGACAGACATGCTGGTCACTCTTTGGTTAGTGCTTATGCTTTGGAATGTGGGTGTATTGCCTGATTTACTCAATTTAATTATTTAGACAAGGTCCAGGGGCCACAAACGTGCATACATGCAAAGGTGAACCTGTTTGTGTAGCTCCTTCTGTCCATGATCTTTGGAACCAATAGCCATCCCAAACTTGCAGAAGTGATATCAGTTACAATGAGAAGGCAAAGGTGTTCAACACAATTAGGGGATGTCCTGGATGTACATGGAACAAAAAAATTGCTGTCAATGTCCACCCCAGTTTTATGGTTTGATAAATATTCACATGTAGGGTCAGAATTATACTGTGGTTATAGTGTATGTACACTATTTTACCCAAATTCACCTAGTTTAATGCCAAGAATGGGTGTGAAACATATTCATGCTCAGGAGAAGTGGATGATAGGTATGTGCCTGTGTATACTTGTATACTTGTATGGCATTCTTGTTTATTGTTGCTTTTGTCAACAGGCAATGAAAAGACTGTGTGCCGGCTTGAATTTTCTCGCCTCAACTGTACATTCACAGGGACTGGTGACCTTTTCTCAGCCCTTATGCTAGTATGGACTCACAAGCATCCAGATAATCTCTTGGTTAGTTGAAGTTCTTGCTCACACTTTGGGCTACTGTGTTTATACTTGATGTACAATTTTCAGCAAATTTGCATTGAATGAACCATTCAGAAGGATTTTCCAGCAAACATTTTACTGTGTTGATTTTCCAATATGACAAATGATCTCCTCAGTTTCTCAGTGTCAATACTTTGTTGAAAAGTTATTTCTTTTCAAAGTCACTCAAATTGAAAATGAATTAACAGTACAGCCTAATTGAAATTGAAATTATTTCAGGGAGAAGTTTGTTTCATTAAAAAAATTGTGTAGCTTTCAAGTTAAAGGACAAGTTCACCTTCATAAACATAAGGATTGAGAGACTGTAGCAATATTAGTAGAACACATCATTGAAAGTGTGAGGAAAATCGGACAATCCGTTCAAAAGTTATGAATTTTTGAAGTTTTTGTGCAGTAACCGCTGGATGAGAAGACTACTGCAGTGTGTGAATAACTTAGATGTCACATGCGTACAACAATATAAGGAAAATATAAAGAGAATTTCACAAAATTTCATCTTTTGAAAAAAGTACACATTCCCCCGACTTGTTACCGACAAATGTTATGGGTAATATCATTCCCCCTGCCTTTGGAAAGAGGCAAGTCAAGTGCTCTTTTATTATGCGAAAAAAGTGAAAATATGTTGAATTTTCTTTACATTTTCTTTATAATGTTGTACGCATATGACTCACAAGCTGTAGTAGTCTCCTCATCCAGCGGTTCCAACACAAAACTTTTAAAAATTCATAACTTTTGCATCGATTGTCCAATTTTCCTCAAACTTTCACTGATGTGCTCTACTAATATTGTTGCATTCTCTCAATCCTTATGTTTATGAAGGTGAACTTGTCCTTTAATGACTAACCCTGTTGTGAGGTTTTCATAAGAGCATCATTGTATCTTTTGGAGATAATACAATAATATTTCCTCTCAAGAACCATGAGATTGGTACAATTCCTGTAAAGATCAAACTTTGCCATATTTAGTGACCTACATATTTGTACCAAAATGTGTGTTCCTGTATTTGTCAAATTTAGCTCAAAGTTTCATGTGTCCATAGCTTTTATTTCTACAAAAGTTTAAATTCCTTTTGCATTGCCAGACAATGAATGTAAGTTTTGATTGAAGCTCAAGAGTGACACAAACCATTTTTTCCCCCTCCATTACTTTCCCAGTCAAGGTGTGTAACTAACTGATATGGACAGGTAGTCATAATGAAGTCCTGTTATTGACATGTGATAGTAGATAATATTTATCAAGAATGTATTTGAGTGGTTGATCACATTTTATCTGAAATTGATGGAGAACTCCAAACCACTTTTTGATCCTCTGAAGTTTGAAGAAAAAGGGGAAATCCTTTCAATGGCAAAGAAAAGAAAAATCTTTTCAAGAGAAGGAGATTACAGTGACCACTTGAAAATTGGAGAATTATTACATGAATTTCAAAAGTATTTTTGTGCATTGGAATTGTTTACTGTTCAGCTGGCATGTGAGAAGGCTCTGTCCACGATGCAGGCAGTTTTGAAGCAGACTCTACTAAGCGCTCAGGGTATGCTGGCTGTATATTTATGACACTTATTTTGTGTATCTTCTGCTTTTATGTTGTTATTGTATTTGAAGCGCAGTTTACTCTTTGTTCAAGTTGGCTGATTAAATACAGTAAAATCAGATAAACAGAATGGCCAAGGCTTTCCAAGGCTTTGTCAAAACAACCCCCCCCCCAAAAAAAAAAAAGCATATGGAATTAATAAAATGTTGCCTTTTTCATGTGATTGTCATACTGCAAGCAGCCACACATGCAAACTAGACCAGGTGCTAGCATCATGGCCTAACAAATCTTCAATAGACCACCATGCATATCTTACTGTATTTCCTATTTGTGACATGAACTGAAGTACTAGATGTTACAAAAAGCATTTCCCACTTTTGATCCTTAATAGATGAAAACTATACATCAGATGACACTATCATTGATTATGAGTAATAGCTGAATAGTGTACAATTTAGTTGGAGGTGATTTGAATATGAGAGCTTGAATCAGTTTTGTTAAATCCATGATTAATTTTAAAGTTAAGTTCCAGATTTTGGTCAAATTTGAACCCTCTGTACAAATTGAACTTTACGTAAGAACCAATGATGTGTATGTGAGTGTATGTTTACAATGACCCTGAACAATAGACATGAATACCACGAATACCATCTTTTCAGAGCTCTGCTGACTGGGCTTCCAGAGTCTTGCTCCAAAGCACATGAATGCTTTATTAATAATTCATGATGGATTGCCCTGGGCACTGCTAGTCTGAATTCATGGTAAAGGGTAAAATGCATGGACATGGAAAAAATAAGCTTATGTTTTCATGTGCTTGCATACACTACATTTCAGGCTGAATAAAGACTAGCTGTGATAGTGGAATTTCTCATGAATATGAATTAGAGTATTCCAGTCCCAGGCCCTGTTTTATCAAAAGATAAATTTAACATTAAGTCAAGATGATCTACGATTAACCTCTCAAATCAACTCTAAGTCCACTTAATCTATGATTAACTTCCAAATAAACTTCAAATCCGTTTTGTCAAGAGACCCAGAGTTGAAATCAACTCCAACTTCCTCCCAAGTCAACATATAAGTTTTCTCAACCGCTCCAAATCCATGATAACTTTAGAGTTGATAAAATATTAATATTAAGTAGAGACAGTCTAGGTAGACTCAATTGTAAGGCATTTTACAGAAGAAAGATGACGTGTCACTCTTTCCTAGTCTAGCTGGGGTCTTGTTACAAATGTTTGTCTGTTAACTGCTCACTTTCTCTAACATTTAATTGCGTTTCTTTCATGTGATTATGGTCTTTTCCTTGCATGAAATTCACGATCGGCACGCATTGCTTACGCGACTGCTGCACGCAAACACCCGAGGCAGCAGTCTCAATCCCTGTCTGCGCGCCCGGCGCCTCGGCCTGCCCGCCCGCCAATCAAGCCATTGCCAGCAAGGGCAAGTAACCGAGTAACTGGAACCGCATCTGTGTGCAATGCATATCTTGCCAAAGAACCGGTATGCAAGGAAAACAGTGATTTCTGACGTGCGTAGGCCTACGTAGAGCTAGTTTGTCAATAGATACTAATTAAGAGTTTAGTACGCCTATACAAAAAATAAAGAGTTTAATTCTATAGCCCCGAGTACGACAGTAAGATCTAACCAGTGAATAGGCATAACGTTAGGCCTAAGTAACGTTACAGCGAGTCGTTTGTACTTACCGTACACTGCAGACTAACGTAGAGCATCTACTAGGTGTAGAATTTCGACATGACTCTGTAGACTCGCGATCTATTCTTTACAAAGCCGATCTGCGCCGTAGAGGTAAAAACAAGCTACTGTAGTCGCCACACTCTCACACGTTTCCATAATCCTACACGTATACACATAAGACTTGAAACAATGCATACACACGACCTTCACCTTTGACAGTCATCCACTGTACGTCTATATCCAAGTCAATGAATAGGCCTGCTGTTATAACGATTAACGTTAGATTTACTGAAATCCTACGTAGTGTGCGGGATCTTTACGGTACGCGCTTACGGTACGCAGATTTTCGTTGAGCTCGAAATATGTGCTAGATCTATCAACCTACTTTCTTCAATACAACAACGCAAAACGGCGTATTTTGCGGTTCTGTTACAAACATAGAGATATATACTTTAGTATATTATCTCTATGGTTACAAACATACTTCTAATTTGAACAGCGGCTGTTGCGCTAATACTGCGTCGCACAAGCAGACTACGCTTCCGTCGCCGTGTCAAACAATCATGTACATATGTGTATTGTTGTTTGTTTTGCTTTATTTATTGTATTGTTTTTAAGCTATAGCAACGGAAACCAGCCTCGTCCTGTGTTTTTTGTTTGACTAAATCAATAATGAAGTCATGTTGATCAGCCATAACTGTAATCGACTATTAAGTCTCTTCATAAAACGGAAACTTACAGTTCATTTAAAGTTGTAGCAGACTTCAAGTTTGATAAAGTTAGCATTGATTTTACAATTAACGCTAACTTTATCTTGATAAAACAGGGCCCTGGCCATTGTTCAGGACCATTGTCGGGGTGTTAACCACACACTCCCATACACACCAATTGACTCCTGTGCAATATTAAAATTTTGTACAGAGGGTTGAAAACAGAGCAAAATCTGTTTATTTGTTTTTCAAGTTTATTGAAATTGAGTCCCTTATTTGCAATTACCAATTATCGTCAAAGCTAATTATGGAAAAATTTCTGCAAAGTGCACTGCCAACCTCTCTACGAAAAGTGACAGAGTAATCATCTTGTTGATTGTAGTTGCTAACCTGGAAGAAGAGAAAGAAGAAAAATAAATCTTGAATTTAATGAAACTGATTTATGCTATCATTTTTGAATTACCTCCAGCAAAATTGTACACTATTCAGCTCTTGCTCATATCAATGTCAATGTTATCTGATATATAGTTTGTGAACTATCAAGGATCAAATGTGGGAAATGTTTTTTGTAACACCTAGTAGAAAAACTTGTATCATTCTATCAAATAACTTTTTTGACATAGTCTAATAGCTCAATGATGATGACCTAATTGAACAGGCATTAGTTGCAAGAACATCTTTATATGTGCTGCTTTTTTTGTGTGTTAAATACAGATGGCAAATAATGGGGTTGAATACCAAGAATAGTTCTGATTGCATCTGAGTTTATAAAATGTTCACTTACAAGAACCAGATTCAAACTTCCTTTTCTATACTGCCCTGTTTCATGGTAAAAAGAAAGTGAATTTCAAAAGGGGGAAAAATCTACCTCAAAGCCAGGCTTGCAGCAGTATGCAAATATGAAATTTACTGATATAACATTTGAGTACTACAAGCTGCTTTTTTGTTTGTTAAATTCTTTATTTAAGAGTAATACAAATTGACAACTGTTGGCATAAGTCAGGATATTAGATATGTGTATTTATGCTTTGATTATATTAATTTTTTCTCACTTTCTATCACTATCACTCCTTGCTGCCCCCCCCCCCCCCCCCTCATCCACCATCTGTTTGTCTGTTTGTTGTTGGTTTTCTGCTACAAATTAAATGTGAATATCTGTCTTACTTTTTCCCAATCAGAATTAGCTGGTCCTGGCAATGTACCTACTGCTGCCCAGCGCGAACTGAGGTTAGTCAAGAGCAAACGAGACATTGAGGAACCGCCCTCTCTAGTAGCAGGGAAGTATTTAGAGCTATGATAGGTAGTGGATACCATCAATACTACTAGGACAAAGTCAGAACACTTGTGATGCAGTACAGGCACAAATGAGACTTTGTATTTTTTATGTATTATGTGTATGTGTGTTTTAAAAATTTCAGGTGACATTTTACCAAGGTATATACAATGCACAAACCTGAAGTAGGTTTTGTGACATATCCAGGGCAGGCTCAAAGTTATCAAATGAGTTTATAAGATATGTAAGTGAAACTCTATTCTACATGCAGCTTGACAGTGATATATAAAGTAAAACAAAATATAAAAGTAAAAATTTCAGTAGAATGGGATGTAGAATTTGAGCATACTTTATTTTTAGGTTTCACATGTCTTCTTAAAACAGTGAAATCAATCACAGTCACATACGTGAGTTGGATAAGATTGTGATTACAGCTCATGAGTCTTCTGTTGACTGCCACAAAATCTTTATAAAGTGTCATATTTTAAAATGATGTATAAAAAATAATTATATCCTGTCCATCAAGTTAATGCAGAGTAGTGCTGATTGTTATATGATTTATTTTCTAATCTATCATGAGTTTGCTTGTTGTCGTCTGTAATCTCATGCATACAACTGCATAACCTTAAAATGTAACTGGAAGCGTTAATTTGAAAAGTTCCAACAAAGTTTGGTTTGTTACGGTTTTTTTCCTCATGCGTTATTATGTGCAGGACTACCATGATATGGTACACAACATTGTGATCTGTTGTCGCATACCCTAATAGTAAGCCCTGCATTGGGGCCTACTATATAGCAAAGCGTGTGCAAGACTAGACCCACTGAAAATGATATAAAACAATGTGAGTTTAATCAACTTGACAAATATGACAAAACTCCCTCTGCTATATGTCTTTTCAAAGAAATATGTAATGTGTTTCATGCATGTGCAAATTTAGGTGGTGATTTATGTCACATATATTTCGGTATGTATGTCTGTATAAATGAATGTCCTGTAAAAGTGGTAATTTACAGGTGATTTTTTTTTCAATAATGAATTTCGCGGACGGTCACGACAATTGAGCAAGGACTCTAAACATCTCACTGCTGCCATGGCGGCAAAGGGTTTTGTCAGCACATACTACAGTAAAGGTGACTGGTCCGCATTACAACAGTAAATTCACTCCCACTACAGGACCAGTGAACGTGAAGAAAACTACAAATAACAACAGTTATACCACAAAATATACCTACCTTGAAATCACAGGTAATGAAATAATCTTTCATGTTGCAAGCAAAAATGTTTGCATGTTTTTATTTTCTTGCCAGCACCCTGTGAAAATTTGCACTTTCAGAGTATGATAAAGATAAAACATGAAACAAGAGCAGCAGCCACAAAAAAAGCACAACACCATATCAATGGAGAAGGTTATTTGGTGATCTCTGTGAGTCCTACATATGTCTTTCCTTGTTAACATAGTTTTTGGTACACATTGTAGTGTCTGCACACTGAGAGTAAAAAGCTGTGCTGTGACCATTGAACACATGTTTGTATCATGTATGAATGCCATTGATCTTTGATGGGGTGTTTCACACTCATCCTCTTTGTGTGATATACCAATGCTGACACCATAGAAAAGAACCCACAATGTCTTTACCATCATCCTGCTTTCCCACTACATCTAGGTTTTAAGCTCCAAGGTTCCATACTGCAGTTAGTGGATTATGGCATCGTTCATGCAGCGTGCATTGCCCCCTTCACATGGTATACACACTTTGTTTGCAAAATGGCATCAAAAATTCAAAAGAAAAGTTTTGCTAAAAGACATTCCATTCCGAACAAATAGAACTCAATCTTCATGCCCCAGGATAAAGATTTGGTGTGGCATTTGAGGATACTAGAGAAATGATGGTCCATATTATGAGCTTCCATCTGTCCCTTATAGGGCACTTCAGGGGATTATGTACAAGTGCGCCCCCTTGTGACAAAATGAGAAAAGTGTCCATCCAATCTGTAAGGCAGCAAAGTGGCTCACAATACCCAGTGCTTTTTTGCAATCAGGATAAGAAGGTTTGAAGCTAGGTGAGCCCTTCTGAACAGAGATGTGTGTCATCATCTCATGCAGTCAAATGAGAAGCAGAACACTTTCTCTGTCTGTAGGACATAATATGAAGTCCTTTAGTTCATGCGACAGGGTCACAAGACATTTCCATACAAGAGCGTTTCAATTTTGCATATCCCTGAACTTGTCCATCCATTGCAGTGGAACTTCGGAATTACAAGGTCGTAAAAGACATGACAATTACCTTGTTGTATAAGGTTTCTCACTATGTCAGGTACAAAACCAAAGAAATACATTATAAAAGTATTTTAGAGCAGAAAAATCACCTTGTAAGATTTTTTTGTTATATCTAACCTTCTTATCGTGAGGTTCCATTGTACACTGGAAAACAATGAAATGATGCAAACCCTTGATGACGTGCCCCTTGTGACTAGCTCTGTTTAGCAAATGGTATTTACCCTACAAGACCAGCTGATGTGAATGAAGTTATGAATTCTTATTCCATCCACAGTTGGCACACTGTGCAAAAAAAACCTCTCGGGTTTCTGTGAAGTTTGAAAATTCTCATTCAAAACCTAGAAAAAGGTACAAACTGTTGAAACCATGATTTTTAGGTTATTTCATGATAAATGAAATAAATTTGAAAGCTTAACCTGTTGAAGGCTAGTCCCAAGAATACTCTGGCAGGTGTCTATGAAAAATGTGTGTTATAGGAAAAGCAGCTCATCCTCAGTGGGTTAATTCTCAATTCAAACTTTCAAGTGTAGAATGGTTTTGTGTAAATGTTTTTTCTCTTTTGGACAAACTGAGAGAAATGACTGAGATCCCAAACGACACATTAGTAACTGCATTATCTTAGACGGATGTGTACATATCTACATATGAAATTTTATGCATACATCAGCTGTTCTTCAGAGAGACTTTCCGTCCCAAAGTGTGGCATTATAGATGTAATGGAAAAGTATCAACTTCAGTAATGGAAAGACAGTGAGTGTTCATATCATTCTATATGGCGTGTATGTGTACAGTGTATGTGTGAGCAAACTGCTTCTTAGAATGTACACCAAAACAGTTCCTGAGTCATGATACTAGGTATTGTAAAAGTGAAACAAGAATAGTTCAAGTGTGAGGAATTTTCTGAACAGAGCCGGTGCAGTTACAGTTCTGTGATTTCTTTCCGCCTGTTATGGCCGCCCACAACGCTAAATAACCCTATCCTTCATTATATGTTCAATACTCGTGTGGGTTTATTGAGACAAGTATCAATATTATTTTAGAGTTGGCTTAAAAGCATGGACCCAAGCACAGGACATTTTTACTGAAACAAACTTGCCTTTACAAGTAGAATTTGTGTTAGACAAGCAAATGTTTACTTGAAGTGAAACAAATGAATGGTATAAATCAGGGGTTGTCTTTTGTGGGACAAAGTACAATGAACATTTAGAATGCATTCTTTCTTGAACAGTATTTTTTTTTTTCTTGATAAAATCTTCCTAATTCTAATGTGAATTGCTGGCATTTGATTTGTATGCAACTCAGGATCAACAAATTTGATCATTTTAATGAATTCAATAGGATGGTTTCTAATACCAGTCCGTTTCCATCAAGTGCATTTTGATAAATTGAACAAATGTTGACAAATATATACGGCATGCTTCATATCAAAGTGATGGCAGTCACCCGCAAGAGATTTAATGAGTTTTAGTTAAAAGTATATCAATTGGAGTATCAAATTAAAATTCATGCTGTTTCATCGTGGCTGTATCGGGCCCTGTAGAGAGACTGTTATATTGTTGAGGGACTGAAGGATGACATGAACACCGAAAGAAAAATAAATCCTGATTTGATTAATTTTGTGATGAAGTGAGGATGTCAGGGTCCTATTCTGCAACATTGAAGATATCTCTCCGTATTTCTTGTGTGCGAGAATGGGGGGGGGGGGGGGGGGTACGAAGGGGAATACCATCATGCTGAAAGCCGGCGAGGGAGGATATCTATATAGGGACAGTAATTGGAATATATCTACCTGCGGGGACAGTAATAGTCTCATACCAGGTATGTGAAAGCTTCTCAGTAGGCTTTTTTAAAAGTGTTTATTTTTCTGGGTCCGTTCATGTGTTTTTGAATTATGTCTAGGTATTGAGGAATGCTGAATGGAGTTGAGGATTGCTTCTTCCATGATATCTGGCCAGCAAAAACAAAACACACACAAGGAAAACATCTTGTTTTCTTCAACAGCTGGCTTTTAGTAGAATTACAGTCAGGTGCATGTCAGACGTGTATATGGGCCATTCTCACGACTTTGTTTCCATGTCAGATGTGTGTATGACCATGTTTCACTGCATTGTGTTTCTATTACACTTTATTGTGTCTCAGGGTGTGTGTGTGTGTGTTGTTATTTTTAAGGATTAAAGTTAACATTACAGAGATGCAGACACTATAATGATGTGTAAATCAATAACTTTATCAAATGTGTATTGTAGAATGATACATACGGTGTATGTGTTTTCTTTGTGCTGTGGTGGATTTGGTGGTGGTGTGATGCGTATAACAACCATACAATTAGAAAATTAATGTACAATGTGAGACCATAGTATATATTTTTCCACAAGTCCATCTGACTGTACATGTACTATCATTAGCCTAAATGATTAAAAGAACTTCAAATGCAATAAGCCTTGTTCTGTGTAAAGCTCAGAGATAATCAATGGCCATAGAGGGCATAATGAGAAAAACATGTATTCCTGTAGCCCACATATTTTGTGTTTTTCATTGTCATTGCCCATTATGCTGTGAATTACAATAAATGTAATGCGAGGCGAAACAGATCATAAACATTGATTCGGTCTCTTTGTAGTCTTTCGTCAGTGAAAAGTAGTGTAAGATCGTAGCTCATCTTAGCTAAAGGCTCAAACGAGCTACACTGTATTGTGATCATTCATCGTCCATTGTCCGCTGTGTATGGTCTGTTGTTGTTGTTGTTGTTGGGTTTTTTTTTGAGGGGGGGGGGGGCACACAGGTATCCCCCAAACCCTGAAATTAAGGGATCGTTAAAAACTTCTTTAGACCCAGAAGTGAAAGAACTAATTTATACAACATTGTAGTACACTGATGCTTGTATAAGAATGCATGGAAGGCAAACTTGCGATACTCATTTGAACGCTAGACCCACTGCCATAATCTTGAACACAAGTCCTGTGTCTTGCTCTTGATTTATACTTCCTGTAAGCTTGTATAACTCGATGACTGGAAGTGTTTATTCTGCAATGGAAGATAGACCCACAGCAGCTCACTTCCAAAGATCCCGCCACTTTTCTTAGAATTAGATTGAACCTCGGACAAGCTTTGCTGCCAAACTTTTAGGGTCATCTCTAAGCAGTTATTTTAGTGCATTTGCCAGGTAATCACTGATTTTTCTCGCGTGAAATAATGATGAAAATGAAAGAAGAAGAGGAATAATAATAATAAGAAGAAGAAGAAGAAGACGGTGATGGTGATAATGAAAGTGATAATTGTTATGATAGTAGTAAGAGCTGTGGTAGTGGTAGTAGTTATAAGTAAGTAGTAGAAATGAAGCTGTTAGAAACAATGCTACTTATAATTGTGATGCTACATTTCATATAACCTCTCCTGTTACTTGTATCACTGATGATGATCTCGAAGTTCCTTGTGTGACCATTATATTTTTGTATTATCCCAGTAATACATGGTCATGCACTAACTAGACATTGTAGACCTACATGCTGCACCCTGTCCGATGATGAATGCTCGGAACGGGAATCGAACTCCGGATCTCTAGGGGCGTATCTCCACTGAGCGCTCTCGCCGCCCTCTATTTGTGGTTTTCAATATCCATTTGGTATTCAGTGATCACAGATTGCTTTTTGCAAAACCGGGAGGCAAGTTGATCTCTAGTTCTGACCAACCACTCTTTATTTTCTGTAGCCAACTTCTGTTTTCTGACGGAACTAGGTGAGGATGTACTCACAGAAAAGGTGTCACCACTCTCACGAAACGTGCGAGGCTTTGCAAGACAATTGGCAAGATTTTGAAAGGAACTTAAGGCATACGTATACGTATATATATATATATATACATGTATATATATATATATATATATATGATCATGATCAGACGTGTTTTCATGTCTGTTTCAGAAACGGGTTTGATTAAGATCTTTTGTCACACCATGGGCACTGATGAAGAGTGTGACCTTGCCTTTCAGTATTTGAGAGCTATGCTCCGTTTTTAAGATCTTCAAGATCTAGGATTTATTATTATTTTTTACGGCGTTCTTCTTCTACTGATTCGTTTACTTATTATCATCAAGATGCCGAGCAGACCAATTTTCTTATTACGTTTCTGTACTGTGTACTTTTTCTGCTACTCTTCCGACTGTTGGCGATGAGGCCCTTTTCAGATTCACTGTTTTGGAGCCGGAGATTTGCCATGTCATCTTGCAGTCATGACTACGCGTCATTGGATGCGTCACTATGGACACTGCGCTACCTCCATCTGTTTAGCGCGGTGACTTCTTTGAAAGGTGAGTTTCAAAATCCGTCTGCCCATGATCAGACGTGTTTTCATGTCTGTTTCAGAAACGGGTTTGATTAAGATCTTTTGTCACACCATGGGCACTGATGAAGAGTGTGACCTTGCCTTTCAGTATTTGAGAGCTATGCTCCGTTTTTAAGATCTTCAAGATCTAGGATTTATTATTTTTTACGGCGTTCTTCTTCTACTGATTCGTTTACTTATTATCATCAAGATGCCGAGCAGACCAATTTTCTTATTACGTTTCTGTACTGTGTACTTTTTCTGCTACTCTTCCGACTGTTGGCGATGAGGCCCTTTTCAGATTCACTGTTTTGGAGCCGGAGATTTGCCATGTCATCTTGCAGTCATGACTACGCGTCATTGGATGCGTCACTATGGACACTGCGCTACCTCCATCTGTTTAGCGCGGTGACTTCTTTGAAAGGTGAGTTTCAAAATCCGTCTGCCCATGATCAGACGTGTTTTCATGTCTGTTTCAGAAACGGGTTTGATTAAGATCTTTTGTCACACCATGGGCACTGATGAAGAGTGTGACCTTGCCTTTCAGTATTTGAGAGCTATGCTCCGTTTTTAAGATCTTCAAGATCTAGGATTTATTATTATTTTTTTACGGCGTTCTTCTTCTACTGATTCGTTTACTATATATATATATATATATATATATATATATATATATATATATATATATATATATGTATATATGCATATGATATATGTATATATATACATATACATATACATATATAATGATAACGTTTACACAAGAAGATGACTAAAGGTTCATCAATGCTTAATTGCTATACGAGTTTCACGCACCGCATGGGATGTGATCATCAGGCAATAAAGTAGCAATAAAGCACTGATAAACATGTAGTGATCTTGTGTAAACGCTAATATATATATATATATGTGTGTGTGTGTGATAAAAACCTAAAATGGCATAGATCTACATAAAACGCTATATCCTGGCGAGGAAAGCGCATGTTTAAAGCGTTTTATATAGATCTATGCCATTTTAGGTTTTTATCACACACATATATATATATATATATATATATATATATATATAAATATAAATATGTATACAGATATATATATATATATATATATATATACATATATTTATATGTATATTCATATATTTGTATATATATATATATATATATACATATTTATATATATATGTATATTACAGTATATATAAATATAGATATATAAATGTATATACATATATTTATATATATACATATATATATATATATATATATAAATTATGTTATATACACTCACATATATATATGTGTTAATATTATCGTCATTTTATTGCTGTTAACGGTTTAGAGAGTCGGATAAGAAATGTGTTATTCTCGATATCTCTCTCCTCGTAAAGAGCAATGACATAATAGTCATGAGGACAAATTATATGTCTATCTACAGACCAATCGGATACTATGATCAAGAGGTTTCCAGTTGCGCAGATATTGGCACTTCAGTGGGAACTAGAAGATGTTGTAAACTGTGTTATAGCTAGCTCCTTGATTGTAGGATGACAACGCAG
Organism: Diadema antillarum; assembly: GCF_040938485.1. Lineage (NCBI taxonomy): Eukaryota > Metazoa > Echinodermata > Echinoidea > Diadematoida > Diadematidae > Diadema > Diadema antillarum. The sequence continues at coordinate 3,088,423 of NW_027271658.1, forward strand.
TCTCTCTCTCTACCCAAGGTTTGAGCGCGTGGTGCTACTGCCTGGAGACGAGAGTATTTCGAGCTCGATTAGAGATGTTTTCTTTCCCCTTTTTCTGACCCTCTCGTGCGGTCTTGAATCGTTTTCCTCATTTTTCTCCTCCTTTCTCGGCCTTTGCCGCTCCTCACTGTACCCCACCCCTTCCATCTTCATTGGCGGGATGACAGAGCAGACGAGCTATATCTCCGCGACGTGCTCTACTTCGAACATTCCTCGATTTCTCGCAAGGGGCCCGCCAAAAAGCCTGCGATCTGCAATGGGATGTCGCGTGTTCAGTGATGATGTTTGAACGGTGTTACGTTTCTCCACCAGGAATACGATTCGGAGGCTTCTTATTAGCGTTCTCGTCGCCTTATTATCCCATAGTCGGGAATAATTATGGCTACCGGGCTAAGTGGATACACCCGATGCTTCAAAATTTACGTGAACAACAACCTTAACACCAAATCAGATTGCTGCTGAAGGCGAGAATTCGTTATGTATGTCTAGAATGTAAGGCTGTAATCGATGAGGGCATAATGAAATTGACAGAGGGGTCTAGTGACATTTTCATAACACAAGGCTGTCGATATGATCAACGGAGTTACGTCTTTAAAGTAGTTATATCTTTGCTATCATGGTACATGTAGTTCTATCTTAAATGCATCGCCTTTAATGTAGTGAAAGCTTGCCCATTGACGTCCATTTGTTTAGTAAAACATCTTGCTACTCATCCGAGTAAAAACACAACAGCAAAACAAACAAACAAACAAACGAATAAACAAAGACAAAAACAAAACAGAAACCAGAACAGGGCTTTGCGGGTTCGACTCATGGACGTCATGTAATCTATTGAACTATACCGGATTTATGTATTTTTTAAAACTAGGGCCTATGTTTTTGTCCTTTTTTTTATAGATGCAAACTGCCGAAGGCAAGTACGAACATGACGCTACCACACCATCCAACAGACTGAGTGTCATATTATGCTTGTGAATGTTGTTAGTTTACTCTGTACGCTAAAAAGTTTCTGCCGGGACCTGCATGGACAGCCACGTCCCTGGTCGAGCTGTGACGTGCTAATTTTCCATTGGTCTGACTAAAAATTGGTGGAGTGCTGCGCTGCGCTGGTGTGAAACAGTGACTTCTTCGGTTATAGCAGTTTATGATAATTATACTCAGGTTGACTGACTCCAGTTTCCCTTTGTCGTAACTTTATTTTTCTACTTAAAATTTATTTGTTTTACACAGACTCTTCATTCAGCGGAATGGAGCGTTTTAATGCCATTTTAGGTTTTGATCACATATACACAGGACAAAAAGGTAGCTGAAAGTGAAATAAAGAGACAGTTGGACATTCTTTTTCCATAGCGAAAACAAAGCTAAACAAACTCATAATTGAATGTAAAAGAAATCAACATGATTGGTTTGGTTTGGTTTAGTTTATTTCTGTATATTTCGAACAGAAACGAAGTTATGATTATATAACATGATACTTAGATAACGTCATGACGTACATTGGATACATGAATCAATACAAGTACAATGTAATTTGCCGAAATAACTGATATATTTTTAAATTTTATATTCCTTACAAATAAAAGTGCTAAAATTCTTATGTTATCATGACATGTTATCATGACATGAATCTATTGGAAATGATATTTGAAAAGTACAGGGGACCGCCACCATAACCATTTACTTGATTTCGAGGGGGCCTCAGAGAGAACAAAATGTGGGGACTTTGAGTAAATAAGGGAAAGTAATTATATATAACAATATAAAAATTATAGAAATAAAAGTGCGCAACGAATGATGCATATATGTATATATATATATATATATATATATATATATATATATATGCATATATGCATATATGACCCATGTGTCACCGCAAACCTTTTTCCCTCATTTACTTCACCATGCAAACCTTCAAGCAACATATATATGTGTTTATATATATATATATATATATATATATATATATATATATATATATATGTGTGTGTGTGTGTGTGTGTGTGTGTGTTTGTTACTTATATATATATATATATATATATATCTAACGAAGAATCAAGAAATAAACTAGTAATGCATTATTTCGCCAATAAGAATGAGTTTATTGTACTCAAATTTTCGGTGGCCTCCACCTCTTCAGGAGTCTCGACGCCTATATGGAGAAGGTGGAGGCCACCGAAAATTTGAGTACAATAATCTCATTCTTATTGGCGAAATAATGCATTACTAGTTTATTTCTTGATTCTCCGTTAGATATATATATATATATATATATATATATATATATATATATATATATATATATATATAAGTAACAAAACTGCAACACTTGAGAAAGGGCGGCGAGACGCTCGAAAATTTGTGTGAAGAAATAAACCGTTGGTGAATACAGCATGAACTTTGTTGCAGTTTTGTTACTTATCTTTTTATCTTGCCAACACGTGGACTACCTTATCAACATATATATATATATATATATATAATACAAAGATATTGCATAACAATATATATGTATGAGTGTCTGTGTACGTAAGTGTGTTGTTTGTGTGCACATGTAGTCATATCTTATATATTATACAGTACAATCATCGGTATATACAGCATCGTAGTCATTTATGAAGGCTTCACAACTCATGAACACCAAAACATTTTATCTTCGCTTTTCATGACAGACGGCAGTGTTTTAGTATGTAATTAATGGATCTCTTCGTTAATCTTTCATTACTTATGACTGTGTACAATTGGTAGTGTGTGTTAGAGAGAGGGGGTAAGGGAGGGAGGGAGAGAGAGTAATGCATTGTGTACGAGTTTGCTGTAGAAAAGTATAGAAACGTCGGTAATGTATGTGGTTCTCGCTGTTATGAAAGATGATTTAATCACTGAAGTCAAAGGCAGAGATTGGACGTAATTACGAAGATTTGAATGTACAAAATGCTGACTAAGTATGTACTACATGTAATATTATAGCCAAAATAGAATACGGTTTGCTCCAGTAAGTCGAAATGAAAACAGAATATTGAGTGGTGGTGATGGTGGTGGTGGGGGGGGGGGGGGGGAGAGAATATGAAAATGGCGCCGTCTTCTACCCTTCCGACAGAGTTCTAAATTTGGCATTGTTTATCAGCACCACGCGGCTTGCATCTGGCATGGACACACTCTGATTTAGGGGATTTAGGATTAAAACTGACGTTGTGTAACGCTTCGTCTCCGTCCATGTATACACCCAGAGTTTTTACTCCGGAGGCAGGCCCAAGAATCATGCATCACAGCAGGAGCTATCCAGGGAACCAGCTGGGTAGCTCTCTTTATCATTATCCACTGTTTCGTTTCAATGTCTTATCCTATAATTTCTAGCAACCGTGATTTTAGGGCATCATGTCAATCCGGTGTTATCATCGTTTCGAAAAAGTGGGAAAAAGGCAAATGTAATTCTGCGGTGAGATATATACGCTCAGCGGATTTCTCTCGTTTGTAGCTGCCAAGATTAATGAGAATTTATGCATACTCCTATAACTTTAACCGGGGAAGCTTGGCCTAGCCTAATTAAAAAGTTTGATGCACCTCGGTTTTAAGTATAAAACAGATCAAAATACAAATGAAATATACTGCTTAAGTATTTTCTTAACTTAGAATGAAATATTAACCTGATTGATTTGGCTTTCAAATGCATCATCATAATATTCTTCTACATAACGAAACACAATACACTGTATGTTTAATCTTGCATTTTTTATTATATAGTACTTTTTTATGTAATGCCGGAGCAAAACAGCATAGCTGATAAAACACAAAGTCGTATGTAATAAATATGATGATAAAATAGCAACTATATATTTATGGTACATATTATGATAATGAAAATGATAATCGTAATAATGATGATGATAATGGTGCAATAATAATAATAATAATAACAATAATAATAGTATCAATAATAATGATAAAATAGTAATGATGATGATGATGATAATAATGATGATGATAATAATTATAATAATGATAATAATGGTAATGATAATAATGATGATGATGATAATAATGATGATGATAATAATAATAATGATAGTAATGATAATATAAGTCTGTATTGTTGATAATAATATAAATTTATGATGCACTTCACATTACATGTCTAAGCGCTTGATGGTAGTTTGGTGGCAATTTAACCCGATACTTTGATTGCCCAGAGGAGCATTTATTTTGTTTATGACATACCCACTCTGTGATGCTATGTCTTCCCATTTTCTTGTCTTCCACGCCTAATTGATGTAGAAATTAAATGGTAATAGGTAAAACGAAATGGATGTATGCAATAGTAAATGCTATAAACAGATATTCGATGATGTAATATCATGGAGCAAAAGTAATAGATGTAAGAGAGAGAAAAAGGAGGAAAGAAAGAAATGTTTAGAGGAATTATTGAGAAAAGAAGATGGATTCGGTACAGGAGGTCATGAAAGAAAGAAGGAGAAGTAATCATAATACGACGAGAGAGAGAGAGATAAAGTAAGTAGGTCATTAGGTGGGCGGAGATAGAGGAAGAGTCAGAGAAAGAAGGTAGAAGCGATGTAATGACAGATGGAGAGGGAGAGAGAAAGAAGAGAGATTGGTAGATAGGTCAGGAAGAAGACTGGAAAAGAGAGAGAGAGAGAGAGAGAGAGAGAGAGAGAGAGATGGAAGGGGAGGGAGATATGGAGGATACCATCCTTTGGGTGCAATCTCATAACATGGAGATATCCTCTGGATCATCTCTCTACCATGAAAGCAAGATCTTATTTCTGGTGCCGAAATGATATTATTAATTATGATAATAGAAAAAGAGAACACGGTCTACATTAGTTCCTTCTTCATTCTGCTCGTGCTATTGGCAAAATTACGTGCAAGGCATGATCCTCTCTCCGTTTGAGAACATGACTTGGAGCTGTTTTATTTTTGGAGATTCTTTTTTCCTCCTCCTTATTCTGATTGTTCCCACTGCAGCGAGCAATGTGCCACCAAACTGAATGCAATCACAACAAACGCTAGGGGCGTCAGATGACTTTCTGCGCTTCATACTCAATCCGCGGTGTTTTGCAGCCCCGTTCATCGAGCCATTACTTGAACTAGATCATTTCCCTTTCTAATACAACGCTTTAAACTTCAACCGGATGACAGCCCCTCCCCCCAAAAGAAAAACAACTATTATCACCATCATAACGATAACATTACCATAACTACAAGAGTACCGTGATGTGGCGGATGGGACTCTTGATGTTAAAACGAAGATCCTTGGTTCGAACATCCCCTGGTGCTTTTATCCTTTGACATATCGATGTTTTGTTCACAGTATCCCTTTGGACCTAGGTGTATGATTAGTACCTGGTAATGCTAGGACCCAATGGTAGAGAGCAATGGCAACGATAAAACAAATATCGGCGGAGCAATTGTCAGCTGAGAAATAACGGCGGAGCAATTTTTTATTGTCAGCAGAGCAATTGACGGTGGAGCAATTGATGGCGGAATAATTATCTGCTGAATAATTATCTGCGGAGCAAATGCCAGCGAAGCATGCCATGTCATTGATGATAATGATTATGATATCATTACTTATGGTAATGTTAATGAAATTATTGACAGGGAAGATAATGATGAAAGGACAATAATTATGCTCTTAGTCATTCAAACTTAAGAGGCTACTTCGGATAACTAAGAGCATGTCATCCTTGTTGTTATCTTTACTGTTATTGTTATTTTCATCATTATCTTCCGTATCAATAATTTCATCATTGTTTTGATCATTATCATTACCATAAGTATCAGTATAATTACTAGTAATATCATTATTATCATCAATAACACGGCATGCTTCGCTGGCATTTACTAGGCCGATGATTGTTACGCAGATAATTACTCCGCCGACAAATGCTCCGCCGACATTGCTCTATCGATGACTGCTCCGATGAAATGTCCTCCGCCGAAGCTTAATGTGGAGATACGACATTTTCTCATTAATAATTACTCTCAGCTGCCGACATTTACTCCAGCGAAGATTGATCATTCAATTGAATTCTGGTGCTTTTGACACAATGTTTGTTTTTAAATGCAAGGTGAAACTATGATGGTCTTTATGCAATGGTAGGATTTTGCGTCGAGTTTGTTTTTATGTTATTTTGTGTGTTTGTCTACTTTTTGCTTTGCAACTGATTGACAATTACCACCGACAAGGCAGTGTCTGAGCACTAACCGTGAGAAAACATCATGGGCTACCATACTCTGGTGGGACTCGAGCCATTTGCTTATGGGTTCTCATAGCATTTTGTCAGACCAGTGATAAACCTACCGGCTCGACTGACAAGCAAATGAAAACAATGATAATACTCCTGCTGTTGCTGCTGCTGCTGCTACTACTACTACTACTTCTGCTACTGCTGCTGCTACTACTACTACTACTACTAATAGTAATAATGATAACAATGATAATGTAGAGACGTATTTTGAACTGAATTTATTTTCCCTGTGTTAAGTGAGCTCAGATTTTCTCTCCTCCTATACAATTCACCATGTCACACCTCTTTCACATTATGATACACTCCACTCTCCTTCTATACCTACCAAGGCACATCTCCATGTCCTACCAGTACCTGAGCTATTGTTTGAATTTCCCTCCATTTCTCCTGATTGGTTTTCCCTGCCATTAATATTTATCTGTGCAACCATCCTTGTTACCAATTTACATATATAAGTCATGAATAGTACCTTATCCTTTTGTTGAGATCCTGTGTTGAGCCTCCTGAATATTCAGATCCTTTGTTAACTTATTTGTATAATGAATATTCATTGAATGGCAAGTGCCTGAACAAGAATCAGTTATACAATAAAATGGCTGGGAAGGACAGTTCGCCAGGAGATCTCGTACAAGCAAGACCTGTGTCAGCTGCATATTCCACCCAGTTGTACTGCCTCTACTAATATGTGAGCGAACCCGGAGCCCTGCAACTGGTGGCAGCGGTGCTCCCATTTTGCGCAGGCAGACATTTTCGGAGTGGATCACTGAGATTTTGCAGCATCCTACACTCGATTTGTGAATTCACCCTGCTTCATATACTCAAGTGAATTTTGGAAAGCACATGTTTTCACCCTCCATCTTGAATGTAGCCCTGTACTTATACCATTGTGCAGATAGCTTGCATCCGCCATCTTGGATTGCCCATGTGTTTTGTGCGTGCATCCGCCATCTTGAATTACATAAGGTGAATTTTGTTACCACTTTGGATTTGGAAACTTGTGCATATAGAGATTCCTTCTGCCAATTTTGATTTGAAATCAACTGCTTTTGGTGAGTACTTCCTCCATTCTACAAATTTGTGCAATTATATTGAAACTGCTGCTACTCAATAAGGAAGCTTAATACACTACCTGCCATCAGTTTAGCTTGTAAACGCTGGTATTCTTCGGACAAGTAGTGAATCTTCCCATGCTAACTAGTAGCCAGTTCATTGAGACAGACCACTATGAGTTCTTTTCGGATGGATTTACCAGAAGTTTTTTCAGGTGATGATGGGAAAGATTTCCATCAATGGATCAGACGTTGGCTGCAGAATTTATACAGGGTGCATCAGACAGGATACACTTGCTTCTACCAGCACGTTTAGCAGGACCAGCTTTTATTCTGTGGGAAGGACTGTCTGAATCAGAAAAGAAAGACTTCAAAGTGATGAGAGAGAAATTATCAAAGGTTTTTGGAAGGGAGCAGGACCTCCAGACCTTCCAATCGTGCATCACAGCTCGTAAACGTCACCCTGAGGAACCACTTGAGGTGTATGCGGCAGCGATAATCACGATGGTGGAAGAAGCCTTCCCAAAGTATGACAAGGAAGCCAAGGAAGGAGAATCCTTCAGACGTTTCACTGCAGGACTTGATCCAGCTTTACAGTAAAAGATTCATGAGTTAGGGGGTACAAAAACGATGGATGCTCTCAACATTGCAGTTCGTGTGGAAAGAGCAAACCAACAAGCCCCAACTGCTTCTATCTCAGCGGTTGACAAGGACATGCTCTATGTTCAAATGATGAAACGCCTTGATGAACTGGAAAAGAAAATGGACCAACTCAGTCTCAAGCTAGAGCGAGATGGGCAACACAGACCAGCCAGATCACCAAGCCCGAATAAACACCATGGATACTCTCACTACCGTGACCAGAGACCATCAATGCGATAGAATAGCAGCAGGTACAGGTCACCAAGTCTAGAACACAGATATGCACCAGACTACAGGTATCGTCACCCACCGAGATCACAAGCAGAGTACTCTCATAGTGGACATGAACAACGTTCTCAATCTCCCAGTCCACGAGCCGAGTACCACCGACGTTCACCAAGTCCTCGCTCAGACAGTCGATATCGCTCTCCCAGTCCACAGCGAGCTGCCTACCAACCGAGGAGTCAACACTTTCGAGATAGGACTCCACCCTACTCCAACTCCACCTGGACACCTAGTCATTCATCACAAGGGGATTGGCGCCAACAAGCATACGGTCGTCAAGTCCACTTCGCAGATGAGACGGGAAACTTCAATTAGCTGGTGATGAGGGCCAATCATCAGCCAAGCCTACCCAAGCCCATATCCATACTCAACACAACCAACCTGACCCAAAGCCACCCTACATCCCAGTTATCGTACACAATACCTACGTCGTAGCCTTTTTAGACTCCGGAGCACATACATCGATCATCAGCTATGACTTTTGGGAGTCTGTTCCAAAATCCCAAAAGGAGCCCCCTCATTAAGTCCATGACAGCTGCAACATCAGTGACCGGAGAATCAATCGACATTGTTGGGACAGTTTGTGCAACGATACATCTGGGAAACATGACAGGTGAGCACAAATTCATGGTCGCCAGAAACATCACACACCCAGTTATTCTTGGATGGGACTTCTTCTGCAAGAATGATGCCTCCCTTTCTACCTCCACATTTCACATGTCGGGACAGACGATACCACTTGTGAACAAGCACCAACACCAAGTACCCTTGAAATGCAATGTCTCACTGGTGGGAAAAGCCCTTGTGTGAAACTCACGTTCATGGCCTACTATCTCCTACTCAAGCTGACCTCATCCCAATCCCATTCTGATCCGACTCATCAACCCTTCGCAAGAGCCAGTCGATATATTGGCAAACACCACACTTGGACAGTTCTACTCCATAACAGGCGATCTACAAGAGGAGTATGAAATTCTGGATGGTACACATACAATTGCAAGCACCCAAAAATCCAGTCCACCACTTCAGGACTCATCCTAACTTCCACCCAGTTGTACTGCCTCTACTAATATGTGAGCGAACCCGGAGCCCTACAACTGGTGGCAGCGGTGGGATCTTACTTCCACATCCTTACTTCCACCTGATGTGAATGCGAGGGAGAAAGAAAAGGCAGAGCAGCTGCTTTCAGCCTACTCCGACATATCTAGTTCATCCTCTGAGGACATCGGTCAGACACATTTAGCTCACCACCACATCAACACTACAACCAAAGTCCCTATTCGTCAGCGAGCATACCGCACCTCCCCTGCCATGCGAACGAAAATCCAGTCTCAAGTAGACGACCTACTCAGAAGGGGACTCATCGAGGAGAGGTATAGCCTGCGGGCGAGCCCCATTGTAATGGTCAAGAAGAAGGATAATACCTATCGTTTCTGCATTGACAATCGTGCCCTTAATGCTGTGACGGTTCGTGATTCGCATCCGATACCAAGGCAAGATGATTCCATTGACGCACTATCGTCTTCATCCTACTTCTCAGTTATGGACCTGTCAAGTGGTTATTGGCAGATACCTCTACATCCAGATGACAAAGACAAAACGGCATTCACAACAGGGACTGGACTGTATCAATTTAACGTCATGCCGTTTGGTCTAGTCAATGCTCCCATGACTTTTCAGCGGGTAATGGAAGCAGTACTACATGGCCTCCACTGGTCTACATGTCTTATCTACCTGGATGACTGCATTGTGCTTGGAAAGACATTTGATGACCACCTACACAATCTCCGAGATGTTCTCGAGCGTTTCCGAGGGGCTGGCCTCAAACTGAAGCCATCAAAATGTCAACTCTTTTGCAAGCAGGTCACATACCTCGGTCACACCATCAACACAAACGGTGTACTTCCAGATCCCAGCAATACCAAGAAGGTAGCATCTTGGTCACGTCCACTCAACCCAACTCAAGTTCGCTCGTTCATTGGACTAGCATCCTTCTATCGCCGCTTCATTCGAAACTTCTCAAAGATTGCAGCTCCTCTGACCAATCTGACTCACAAAGGGGAGAAATTCATCTGGACAGATGAATGCGAAGTCGCCTTCGAGACATTGAAGCAAGCTCTCACCACATCACACTTACTGGCGTACCCAGACTTCACACAGACGTTCACCCTGTCTACTGATGCCTCCCTTACTGCCATAGGCGCTGTACTCTCCCAAGTACAAGAGGGGAAAGAACGAGTAATTGCCTACTCCAGTCAGATGCTCTCCACGACCCAACAGAAATGGTCTACCTACGACAGAGAGCTTTGGGCTGTTGTTGCGTCAGTTCGTCATTTTCGGCACTACTTACGAGGACAGGAGTTCACGATCTTTACGGACCATCAGCCTCTTCTTGGATACAACAAGTTTCAAATCAAACATCGCAAAGGTCATCAAAACAGCAGTGCTGACGCTCTGTCTCGTGTGCCACCAAGCCCTCTACAGACTGCATATCAGACATGTACCACGACGGACGAGCTTACTCTCCGTGAAGTTAACAACCAAGGAGAATGCAGCCTCGTCCAAACTCGCTCTACGACAAACCAAGCCACGTCGAATCCAGTCGCAGACCAACCACAAGTGCAAGGACCACCTGAAAATTCTAGTCTTTCTGCACAAGATCTCGATCTGCGACAGCACCAACAAGATGATGACATCAAACGAGTCGTGACATACTTGACAGAAGGTTACCGTCCAGAGAAATTCGTCAAGAATCTCCTCACATGAGACGTTATCTTTGGAACTATGATCGTCTAGTCATCACTAATGACATCCTGTATCGTAAGACACAAGATAACCTTGGCGAGATCAGGCTACAAGCTGTTGTACCGAGAACACTGGTCCCTACAGTTCTCAAACAACTACATGGCGATCCTACTGCTGGACACTTTGGTACACAAAGAACACTCCAAAGGGCGAAGGCATCCTGTTTTTGGCCATTCATGCATCGAGATATCTTGAACTACTGTCAGACATGCGACGCCTGCGAATCAATTCGTCTACCAAACCCCAAGTACCAATCTCCACTACAAAGCATCTCATCTGACCATCCTCTCGAAATCGTGTTCGCCGACATTGCAGAGCTACCAATCTCACGGAAAGGCTTTCGCTACATCCTAGTCATCATCGATCACTTCAGTAAATTCACCAACATATATCCAATGAAGGACCAGACTGCGCCGACAGTAGCCAAACATATCTTTGAGGATTACATCAAAGAGCACGGAGTACCTGAAACTCTCCACACAGATCAAGGCAGATAATTCCAGTCTAGACTAGTGCAAGATTTGTGTAACAAACTCGGCATCAGGAAATCGAGGTCATCCCTCTTCCACCCTCAAGGAGCGGGCATAGTCGAAAGGGCCAACCGAGTCATGAAAGAGCAGCTAGCCAAATATCTCGCAGACAAAGGAGGTGAGTGGGACTCTCACGTCTCTCAAGTCCAGTTGGCATATAACACTAGTGTTCATTCCAGCACAGGACTGACACCTTACTTCATCCTCCATGGAAGGGAAGCCCGACTACCAGTCAACATCACTTGTCCAGTGCCACTGCCGTCACACTCCTCACCACAAGAATATGTCACCAATCTGGGTAGCCGCCTGAAGAAAGCCTTTGTACATATCAGACAACAAACAGAGCATGCACAAAGTCGACAGAAGGAAAACTACGACCGAAAGATGCGACTCGCCACATACAACCCAGGTGACGTAGTATGGCTACATGATCCAACCAACAGCCGAAACAAACTTGAACCAAACTGGACGGGCCCATATGAAGCCATGTCCTCCTCAGACGACGGACTCACCTACCAGATCTCTGACATCCACGATTGGGAGAGGAAGAAAGTTGTGCACCACAACAGACTAAAGCTATTCCGGTCAAGAAAAGACCTGCAGAGAGAGAAGTCTTCTACTCAACCCTAGTCCTCTACTCAACCCCAGTCATCTACCAAGCAACCACCCAAAGTTCCTCCTCCATCTAAGCCACCTGTGCCTCACTATTTGGAGGTGACATTCCCAAAACCAGAGCCTGCGGCACCACGTCCTACATCGAGCCAAGCCACCCCACATCGCAGACCAGAACAGTCTGACCAGTCTCTACCAGAGCAAAACATCCTTCTTCAGGGGCAAGGCGAATTTGACCAAACGCCAAGGTCAAATCAGCCAGGCCCAATCCAGCCTAGTGTGCGATATGCAGCAGACCAATCCAACCTGCAGGTGAGTGAATTTGATCACACGCCACGGTCAAATTTACCTCACCAACGGCAGAGCCAGAGTCATCTCCACCAACACCAGCCAGACCAATCCGTTGGGAAAGGCAAGTTTGACCTACCATTAGGGTCAAACCAGGCCGAGCAACATCCGAGGCTGAGCCAACCTACTGCAGAGGCTGAACCAACAAACCTATCCCTGTGGCAGAGGTCAAACCAGTCTGACCTACCTCCGAGACGGCACCAACCGGTCCAGGCCCCAGCCCAGGCAGACTCCGGTGAATGCAGTACACAACCAACTGCTGTGCCTCTACCTAGACCACCACTCCAGAGTGCGAGAGAAGGACCAACCTCTGCTCCAGAAGCCCAACCTATACACCAACCCAGCCTATATGTCAACCCACCAACCCAACCCGCAGGTCAACAACCAGCTGAGTACAAAACGCGCTATGGACGTTGCGCTCGCAAACCCACAAGATTCGATGAGTTCAAATTGTGAGCGAAATTATTCAATTTGTGGGAAATCTCTACCTGTTTCGACCCATTACAAGGAGTGAAAATTGAGCACCACTGGAAGTGATTGTGAAAAGTTGTGTTGAGGAACCGTGATTTACCCTATGCGGAAAGGAAAACGAAAGTTTTTAGGTTTGATATGTATAGGTATATACAGAAGGTTAATAGTATGTGATAAATTGATACGCCACAAGACGCAAATTACATAGTGATATTGTGTACAGTGTCAGTGAGAGGAATGGACCCAGAAAATTATGCAGACGGTATGGACAATGGACCATAATACTAGAGGAAGATCGCTATATTGATGAGTGACATGAACATGGAAACATTGCTGGAACATTCAAATTAAAATGAACAGTTGAATCATGAGTCTTGCTAATGCTCACGTCTTCAGTGAAATGGACGCTTTGATAGCGCAGTTGATTGAAATGGACGCTAAACGGTGCATATGAAATGGACGCTAAACGGTGCATTTGAAATGGACGCTAAACAGCGCATTTGAAATGGACGCTAAACAGCGCATTTAAAAGCGACGCTCAAATAGTGTATATGAAACATATATTTGTGTTTTGTATTTGAGTGTATTTCTTGTACATGTCAGAATGAAAAAGCAATTTGAGACAATTTACACAGCAAGGAGTTAATTTGCATTAGAGTTTGAGCGTATATGTATTGTATGCGAAAAGTTGCATATTCAGTACCATGTTGAGTTTTGACCGGTAATGTACGTTATGACACCAAATAAGTGTATAGAATCTGGCCGTTCAATGGGTGACAGAAGTTTCAAAACCCAGGTTCATTGTTTTACAAGGTGTAATATTCCAAAATTTGGATTTGTCCAATTACAGATTTTGCAATAATATACAGACACTGATTTGTTGAATTAAGAATCCAGAATACTGAGAATATGGAAGCCAGTATCCTCGGATGAGATGAATAGATAAATGTATCAGAGGATATGTTGTGATTGGAATTTGAAACTTGGAAGGACTTTTAGACAAGTCTGTTCAAGGAGAAATAATTGTATTTGTGTTTATGTTATGTATACTTGTTAAGGTTACACAGAAATTCTGACAGAGTCGGATATAATTATTTGGCCTGTTGAATAGTGCCAAAGGTAAACATTTTGTAATTTAGTGTGGATATTGAGGTCTACACACAAGAATACTTCCCATGTTATGTTGATTAGAAAAACTAAAGGATGTAAAAGAAATCCTGAAATTATATATTGTTGATATTGCATTGTGAAAATATGTATATACGTTTGAGGAGTTGAGTATATGATTTCGCAGAGAAATAACTGATTGATAATGGTTCAGAAGGATCACTCGTAATGGGAAACTGATATTTTGGGATTGCAATTCATTGCATTTGTTTTGGTGAATTTAACGGTGTCGGATAGTAAAAGTCTGTCAAGTGAGCTGAGATGGTTTACTAGTAGTTGTTATGTTGACAGTAAAAGGTGTTACCTTGTTGGATCGAGTTGATTTTAAGTTTGGTGTACATTATGCATCGGCAAATGTGATTGATTGGAATCGTATTAGGTAATAGGCAATATGTGTTATGATGCGTTGAAGAAAAGTGCTTACGTATTTGGATGATGAACCGATGAGTTTCCCAGAGAATGAATCAATTATAAAATGAGGACATTTTATTTGTGAGAAGGAGACTATTTGTGGAGAACTGAATTTATTTTCCCTGTGTTAAGTGAGCTCAGATTTTCTCTCCTCCTATACAATTCACCATGTCACATCTCTTTCACATGTGGTACACTCCACTCTCCTTCTATACCTACCAAGGCACACCTCCATGTCCTACCAGTACCTGAGCCATTGTTTGAATTTCCCTCCATTTCTCCTGATTGGTTTCCCTGTCATGAATATTTATCTGTGCAACCATCCTTGTTACTAATTTACATATATGAGTCATGAATAGTAACTTATCCTTTTGTTGAGAGCCTGTGTTGAGCCTCCTGAATATTCAGATCCTTTGTTAACTTATTTGTATATAATGAATATTCACTGAATGGCAAGTGCCTGAACAAGAATCAGTTATACAATAAAATTGCTGGGAAGGACAGTTCGCCAGCAGATCTCGTACAAGCAAGACCTGTGTCAGCTGCCTCCTAACTTCCACCCAGTTGTACTGCCTCTACTAATATGTGAGCGAACCCGGAGCCCTACAATAATAATAATAGGCACTTTCTGATATCAAAATTATTAATGGAACAAAGAACTACATGATCTCAAGAGCATTGTATCAGAAGAAAAAATATCGACAGTGTATAGTTGTCTAAATGTATAATTCAAACCTAAGTGTAGCATTTTGCAAAACATGAGTGCTTAACCTGGTCCTAAACCCATTAACCATTAACTGTTGCAGCTTACCTGACAAACAAAGGGAGATTATTCCTTTAATAATTTCGTTGCAGCGTATAAGAACGCCCTGTCACCAAAGGAAGTTTTTGATATCCCTGAGAGATTATTTCAATAGTGTTTGATCATGTGAACTTCGGAGATGGTAAAATGTTTAAGGTGATGATGTCAGCTCTACTATACCAGTTTCTGTAACTGTACACGTACACTGGTGCTGTACCATAAATAGCTTGTATACTAGCAACAAAGATTTAAATATAATTCTCAGTTTTACAGGCAACTTATATAACTCACATAGTAATGGACTACAATGAGAAAAACAAGGGGAATTGCAAACTAATTAGCACGTGCATTTTGAACCTTTAGTAGTTTACCGATATTGATTGCCACGTAAACCAAGAAATGAACTGTTACAATGTCAATAATCCAAGCTACTTGTGACAAACGCATGGATTTTTTTCAGTACTTTCTTGTGCCAAATGCTTTTGAATAACTATGTGCAATAGTAAACAAAAGTTAATAGTTGTAGAGCAAGATCAATTAACCAAGAAATAACCTTTTTATGAAAATAAAACAGTTTATTCAAATTTTAACAATGACAGATGCACAACAGGCCTACGACGTATAATAGGCATGCTGGTATTTTAGGCAAAATACTTTCTCTTAAATGAGTTTGTTGTTGTTGTTGTAAGTAACCTGTCTCCCTCAAGTAATTTCCTATTTGTTTCTATAAGTCGTCATTATTCGACATAGAGCAACATTTTTCTCTGTAATATTATGCAAAAAAAAAAAAAAACCAGGTGTCACCACTTGATAAAATCCCATTGTTCCCAGATATTCGTAACCATCATTCATATCATATAACGTGTTATCATTTTTGCCACCAAAACTATTATTCTATTAATATATGTTCCTCTTCGGTGTGGATAGCAAAACAAAGCAAAGAAAACTACAAAATAAGATATGCTGTCTGTTGTACCCGGAGACATATAGCAAGCATATTTGAATTGAATTCAGATACAGGCGAATGGCATGCTTTATTGATATAAACACAGTTCGCAGTAAAGAAATCAGATTGCCTCTGTAAGAAGAAAATAAAATTAAGTGCCTCTGTAAGAAGGAAAAAATGAAGTGCGACGAAATGGATTTGACATTACCCCGAGATGAGAAGCCAATTTCGGAAATTGGATCGGTGGCACCCTTACGAAATGTCATCCTTTTATTCTTCGGTTACTCGTCTGCTGCTGCCGCTAAACACCAACGACTGCACACCCTGCCTCCGATCTTACGGGGAATCAGCGAAACATGACAAGGCGCCTGGTCGGTTGGCGGTCAGCCGCACAGTTGATCAAATTCCATAATTTAAGCCCGCCCTATCACTCGCTCGACCGCTTTCTACCTGGAAAGCACAGGAGACGAACAGAAGCAGGGGAGAGGGGGAGGAAGGGGGATACTGCGCCATTCCTCCACGCGCCGTTTGTTTCATGATTAATGGTATCACAAGTAATGACTGTAACTGTTCATTATTACATGTACATTTATTTCATTTAGCTACTCGTAATATCAGTCTTAAACATCTTTTAGAAATTAAGGCAACCATAGACTTGCTCTTAGGTAATTGTTGCTCTTCACCAATTAAAGATCTACTTGATTAGATGATTATGAAATGCCACAAACACAAGAAATACCCATGTAGACGAAAGTAAATTGTCCAGATTCACAAGGAGAGAAAGAATCGACGTAGGGTTTATGCATAAGCCATTTTCCCTTCCCTCCTTAAGTAAAGGGGCATTCTGCGTGGATACAGGAAGCGAGTTCAGACGGTGAGGCAAGACTGACTGAAGTAACATTGATAACAGGTGCGACAGGGAATAAATCAGTTCACTAGTATAATAATTATTCAGATTTTAGGATATTTCTCCGAGGTCAATGAAGATCTAGTAAGAACCTATTCCATCAACCTGTTCATATATAGTTGATCCATTTCAACACGTGAATGCACTTTGCATGCACTGGGTCTTGCTATGTTAGGCCGGTTTACTGATTTTTAGGAAATCTCCCTGTTATATAGGCATAAAATCTAAATGTGGTAGTAAACTAAAAAGTCACGTTAATCAAAGATCTTTTCAATGATTTTTGCATACTCCAAATGGTGTAATGCCATGAAAACTGTCTCTTATACATGAAATTAGCTTACACAATCCACTTGTATCTGCGTTCTTCCATAGTTGGTAAGTTTGGTAAAATTTTATTTGCATCGAGCTTGTTTTTTTTTTTAATCTATTGTGCTAAACACTCCTATTCACCAGCCATGTCGCTTTGCTCCTCCATGTGTTCCACAGTTTCCTTGTACATTGTTACAGCCACCTACTTCACTCGCTGATTTTGGTTGTTTTAAAGACACGCAAAATTTACCAACACCTGGAGAAATTCATTTTCCCTTCCAGGATGCATGACTTTCTTGATATTGTAGTGTTACTTTAGTTTTGACCGTATAGATTTAAGGTGTGATATATAACTTTATGTTGGATTATGTATTACTTTTTGTTGAATGAAATTAAGTATAATTGACTTGAATTGCATTGAATTTAAGTAGAAAATATATCGACAGATTCACTAAGCTACCAGAGAAAGAACGATCCACATAAAAATATTCAATCAGTGCGATTGTCGCCTATCGATGTTGCTTGTTATAGTCTAGATTCAAGACGAATATACACTTTATATGCAAGCTATGCTTCTCTAGTGAGTTCTTCTTTTTCATATACAGTTATGAAAATAGAATTGTAGTTGTATACTTTTTTAATATTGAAATGCTAAGAAAATATTACTATGATTATACAAAATAGTGTTGAAGCTTGTGTGATTTGAAATTCTTTTTAAAGATTCTTTGCTCATGTAAGAGTTATAATATATTATTCTGTATTATTTACACAGAAATAGAATTATTTGAAATTTGAAATGTGAAATTTGAATATCAACATGTTTAGATAGTTATGTTTTAGGCGACGAAACATTCAATATGCTGAAAAGAAAGCAGGTGATGCATGGCTGATGAAAGTGCCTGTAATCATATTCATGTTAAATGCCCTTCATGTATTTTGTTGCGCAAGAGTTTGATTGACTGTTTGCTCTGAAGTAAGTTTACCAGGTCAAAATCTGCAGCTGTTGATGCTGTGCATGTAGAGGAAGAGTTGGTCGGTTGTCAATGAAGGCCTTATAGGATGGCTGCAGACGTAGACTACAATGTGACATGGAAATTGGCTTTCCTCAGCTTATCATTATTCCTTCATTGGGATGGAAGAGGAAAAAACTGTTTTGTACTTCATGACTTGATGATTGGCCGGGGAACCTTCAGCTGCGCGACCAACTAAACCAATCTCTGTTCGCTTCAAATGCCATGAGCTGACTCGAGGCAGGTTTATTTTTCAAATTTGATGTGATTGATCATAATACCCTTACACAAACGTCTGATGCAGCCGGGGCCTTGCGCCTAGACAAAATTGATTCCTGAATTTCAATGAACAGGATCGAACACACCATTTGCACAGGGGGCAGGAGGAAATCAATCGAACCAAAAAAGAAGTGATGTCATGTCCGAGAGAGTTTTAACAAAGTTATAGCCGAGAGTACACTCATTATTCATACATGCAGCGACTGCACAAGGCGTATAAATTTCGGTGCATTTTCCATGACCAGACACACACACAAAAAAACTTACCATGTATCACATCCAAAGCTGGGAGGTATAAATAACCTTTACATGGAGAGCAATGACCAGAATCGATGTACACTTCCAAACAAAGCAACGTGACAGTGTAATCACGGTAATGCAAAAAAAAAAAAAAAAAAAGCCAGGGAAAAAAAAAGAGTTCGGAATCACTCAATAAAACTGATATAAAATACATCAGCTTATATAGCTGAGTTTGAGTAGATTACTCATAGTCTTCACCACGAAAGATACTTTCGTTTATTAAATCAAGCCTTCTCTCTCCCTCGATTGTGGAATTATTTAATGTTAAAATTTATCTTTTCTCGTTCGTTTTCCAGTCTCTTTCTCCGCTCTTTCCTTCCTTTCTTTCGCTTGTTAGCATTCTCCTTTTCTTCTTCCTCTTCTTCTTTCTAGATCTTCGTCATGTCTGCTTTTTTCTTCGGTATACTTCCATTTACTTCACGAGACTTTTTTCCTGAATATCGCTTTCTTCGTGGTGCTAGGAGGTGAGAAAATAATTAGAAGAGAAATTGAACAAACAATATGTTGATTGTGTCTATGGAGAGTTACGAAGAGTTTTGATACCATTGCAAAAGATTAATCTTACATTTTGAATGAAGCGATTTCGAATAAATAAAGAAATATAATAAATTTATCATTGTGTGTCAATTTATCATTCAACTCCATGCACTGCACAATAGTATACAATCTACTGAAAATAACGGGTGATTTAGTCGTTATGGGTATTATCATGGGTGTTTGAAAATAATCATATTTCCTGCCCAAGGCAATCTATCATACAGATGCATGTTTGAACGAAAATAGTAATGCCAATTTATCTACAAATGATTGCTTTGAAAAAAAAAATAATGAAGCTTGAAGAAAATCTTCCATGCGTCTTCATTCTTTATACAAGACTATACCGATACCAAAGTCACAACAATGTTGAGCACAGGAATATAAATTTTAGCTGCTGTCAACAACAACATTACCTAGCTACTTTTCAGCAAGGCTGCCCAAACATATACGGAATGTAAAAAAAAATAACAAAGGAAAATATTATAATATGATGTATGACTCATGTACGACAAAACGTAATACATGCTTTGAAAATGAAACATGAAAAACAAATACAATCAAAGGGGTTGAATGAATTAACGACATTAACAATAATTTGTCATGTAAAAAAAGAAGATGTGTGTACTACCTAATAATGGCTATAAAATCACTTCAAAAATACAAATCACGTGGAGTGTGTGAATAACACTGGGAAAAAGTTCGTTTATACTGCGGCTGATATGCATCCTATAACTTTCCCCGTTTTTCATTTTTGCTGACCTCAATCTAGTCTTCAAGGGGGACTTGTCACCACAGGTTAATTTCCCTTTAAGACAAAAATAATTAGCTGCGACTCAAACGAGAAATGGGAATCACATGGGACAGTCATCCTCAAGAAGGGCAATGTTAGGGAGGTTATTAAAATTAGATTGATGGCTGACATCGTGCTTATAAAAAAAAAATGTGGTAGACAGGGAGGGTGTCTGTCAAAGAGTTTTCTCCCTGGTTTTTTGTTGTTTCTATTTTTCTTTAACTCGGATGACAAGGAGAAACTTGCTATAGTTCCTCCACGCTCTGCTTCGCTGCTAGCCAGAAAACGGCTCACGCCATCTGTTCTTGATCGTAGCATTGGGCGCACAATACATGAGGCGGCTATAGCAAAAAAAGCGTACTCCATAAAGCAGTGCAGAATGATTCGAGCAGACGCCAATGACTATGCTAACCTAAAGATGAGGAGAAAGCTCGAAGTTCGTTGATTTACTGTTGTTTTAAGATGACATGTCAACGTTTCTCCCTGTCTGTACTCGTCGTATGCATCACATATTATTCGTGATAAAATCAGTGTAAGACATAGTAAAGCAGATGAACAACATAGAACAAAATGCAAGTATTAATGTGTGTTGGGTGTTCTGCATGTATTCACTTTACAGTAAATCATACTTTGCAAAATTCTCTAACGCAGGGGAAACACACAGATGAATGATACATTCATCGCCGCCAACTGACAATGTATCATGTTATACCCTGGTCACACAGCACTTTACGTCTAAATCACGTACAAAAAGTTATGAAAATCTGATGGACGTGGTCGTCAGTGGTAATTTTTTGGTCAATTTTGGTTTGGCCGTGCTTTGTACGGGGTATGGCCGTTGGCAGCTGTTCCACTGCTGAAGCACTGCCTAAGCACGGCTAACCACGTCCAGCCACGAGTATGTACGCAGAAAAATCAGTTTGTCAGTGATAAGCCGCTAAACACACGCTACTTCCAGTGATATACCAACGCGTAACGCGTCAGATGACCGTGCTCTGTCCGCAAAATTTTCGCGTCTTACCGCGTCTCCCCAAGTTTTAATCACTGCCGGAACACGGATTATCACGCATGTTTCACGTGTGTTGCACGTCTTTACCACTTGTGCCACCCGTGGTTGTCCGCGGAGTAAAATTTTGAGCAGTTCAAAACTTTTTACCGCGTCCTGCCACGTCTATAAATCGACCGTAGCTCGTCTTAATCTCGACATCAACGCGAACAACATCGTCTGCTTCACGGGAGACCACTTTTAGACGGGTTTTGGCCGTGATTTAGCCGTAAAGCGCTGTGTGACCGGGGCTTTAACTTACATGTTTTTTAGCAAATTGAATGTAACGCCAATTATCTTGCAGGATTGCGTTGGATAGGTTCGGTTTCACCCACACTCCGTGTCATTATGCCAGCACACATACCACCGTCCAGTGTGGCACGAGAGGTGATTGTGTCCTGCATCAGGGAGATTCGTTTGCTCAGGACATGAGAGCAAAGCGTCTTCCTTCTTTGTCTTTATGGATTTATGAGAATTCAGCGACCGTTTTTTTTAACGCATCAGCATTGAATTATAAGTCAAACATGAAAAAGGGCATACTACGAATTAAGAAGTTTACATAATATTATCATTCAATATTATGACTCTGATCTTTTGTCTTTTGTAGGGATGAGAGTCGCACATAAAATACACAATGTATTTACATTTTGTCGTCGTGATTCTCCCTACTATATTTTGTCCAGTGATATAGAAATATAGACCTAATGACAGTTAAGATATTTTACAAAATGGAAATATTGACTTGTAGCTACGAGGAAATGAAAAGGAAAAAGAGACGGAATTCTGTTGGACTGAGATGGGAAGCAACACGAAATGTTTTATGAGAATTATATACACTTGATGATGGATGTTACCTCTGTGACACAAAATAGCGAAATTAGACGAGATTTATCAGCAGTTTGTCGCCACCTCGGTCTACGTCAGACACAAGTTATTCACTCTGATGAGAGCACGTACTCGGCAGTCCGAGACAATTACCACGATTAATAATCATCACCTCAAACTTCTTCTTTTGTATGAGAGGTACTGCTAGGCAGTCGCAGCCAGCTCACTATGTCATTGCCTGTCGGAGTTGGGAGTTACGAGGTTCGGGTTATTGGGTCGGTGAGGAGTGGGGCTCCTCAAACTGATTTATGAAGGATCGTTTCAGAACGAAATATTGCAGCACGCGGATTTCAGTTCAGTTCAGTTCAGTTTTTTTTTTTCTAAATGCCATTGTCAGTGCGGTGATACAATATCTAACACAGTGTCGGCATTAACGTAAGAAACTGCGAAAACGTTTAAAAAGTAAAGCTATAAAGCGATGTCACATTGAAAGCACACTAATATAACAGAGTGAACATTTTACGGTACAGTTTTCATACAATAATAGGAAAGCGAGGGATTTCTTGGTATTTGCTTACACCAGAGCTTGACTATAGGGAGATGGCCATATGTAACATCATAAACCAGCATTTTTAGTATCCAGGTATAGCACCACATTACTTCTTATGTATAATGCCTTAAAACCAATGGAATGAAACTATTTATAATCCCTTGAAATGTCTTAGAGTAGCGAGGCATTCAAATACTTGGTGCCTACGTTTCTGATTGTCTAAACATGCAGCTGTCGATAGCCTGTATGCTACCATTCTGTGTCATTATTCTAATAATGATAACATGTTAAGGTTTGAGTCTGGTAAGTCTCAGGCAAACTTCAGGCAGCTTACGGCTAGCGCACAGAATAAAATCATAGTGCAGAAATATGCACAGAATAAGTGGTATTGTATCCGCTCTGTGCTTTCTTGCTGGTTTCATCACGCGGCCCCCTGACATCTGACATGACAACCCCCCTTCCCACCCCCACCAAAAAAGAAGAAGAAGAAAAAAAGAAACAGGGTGCAAAATTAGATATCTGTATACATCTGGTTATTCATCTAATATCTATAAACATACAAATACACTTCTTTCCCTTTTCTGTTACGTATATTCAACAAATTTTTCTGCAATATACATAAACCTTCAAACCACAAGCACAATGATATAATACCTATATTGCAGCTTTGTTACTTATATATATATATATATATATATATATATATATATATATATATATATATATGTGTGTGTGTGTGTGTGTGTGTGTGTGTATATCTAACGAGAGTAAAGAAGAGGCAGTAGACGTAGCTTTTGAATCCTCACAATTTGATTTTACTTCGAGCTTTCGGGCCCTGCCCTTTATCAAGACTGAGGACAAATCGGACAAAATACAGAACATGGATATCAAATACCACAAAAATAATGATGGTCAAGACAATAATGAAAATAATAACGACAATGATAGAGGCAGAGACGGCAGAAAATGAATACACTAATGGGAGTGTATACATGCGTCAATCTTACATAATATAACATACATACATACAATCACAAACAAGCATACATATAAGCATTTACAAATACGTATGACTAAACATAGTGTATATACATGACTAAACATATATACATATATATATATATAGAGAGAGATGTGTGTGTGTGTGTGTGTGCGTGTGTGTGTGTGAGAGAGAGATATGAGAAAGGAAGGAAAAATCGGTGCGTAGCTTTGACATCATTGCTCCTCTTACTGTTCCTCCTTTTCGGAAAAGCGCAAGAGTTGAAAAATTGGTCTCCACCGGGAATCGAACCCGGGTCTTTGGCATGGAACGCCATATGCAAAATTATTCAGGAGAAGCCAAAAAAGATGTTTTAGCGGTGACTTCTTTCGTAATATATATATATATATATATATATATATACATACATACATATATATTAGGAGTCTTCATATCGTCTCTTGAATCAATACATCATATATGATAAGTGACTACATGGCCTTGGCATTATTAACCACCATTTCATAATAGCCATCTAGCTCTCTAGAGACATTAACGCATTAAACACAAACCACTCAACGAGATGTCCACCCTCAGATAATGCGGTCTCGAGACGGGCAAGATTTCCAAACATTGTCAGATACATTTGAAGCGATCGAGGCGATTTGAGCAACAGTGCGCCTTCGCTCCCGTGTCACCACCAAATTGATTCTTTGATTTTTGGTCTCTTCTTCAAGTCTCGATGTCCCGCTATCAACAAACCCTCATAAAACTGACCCCGAAAGCAATGAGAGGCTTCCACTAAATTTTTGTGCCGTTTGTTTCATTGCTTTCGATGTATTTATAGCAACAATGCAATTTGAAAGCACTTTGTATAAATTGCACTTTTCCTGGCCATTTCCGAGTGTCATAAAAGAATACCGAAGCGGAGGAATACAATATTATATACATGATATTTGTATTGCTTTGTATTTCTTTCTGTATTTTCCTATTTTTTCCTCGATGAAGTCAATGGTGTATATCAATATCAAATTTGGAATACAAAGTTCTGACATAAACGTTCTCATTTTAGTATTTCGTATTTTGACATTAAAAATGTTTGTCGCAGTATCAGATTGGTTAGTTCGCCCAATAAAGAAAAATAACCTCTAAATACATTCGAAAGATATGTATAATTATATTTCCTCCTCTATACTTATAGCAACAAACGACAAAACAAATAGAAAATATCTTTGAAATGAACTTTGATGACAATCTTTAAACTTTGGTAGCTGGTTCTTTGCACTTTTCTAGCCCTCCTCTCTGCACTAACATAGCTTTCGAATATCAAAATTTAAAAATACTCTTCAGAAAGGGGAGTTGCCTGCAGTTCAACGAGAAATATCTACAGCGGTGAGCGGAAAGCAAACCTCGAGAAGGGAGGAGAAGAAGAAATGTAAAAGAAAAATGGTCTCGCATGTCATCTCGTAAAATACTCATTATTATCGCCACATGCCAGTTGCTTTATATTGTCGTCCATTCGGTGTCAGACACCCCAAATCAGTACTCGCAGCACCACAATAGTGAAGAGAGTTTGAGTTTTAGTGTGCATGTATCTTTCAACCCACCCTACTTTACGCCACCAACTCTGTTATTGGCGGTACCAACGAAGATGCCTATAATATGCGTCTCCAAAAGGGGTGTGATGGGATAGATATGGCCGTAGTGCTGCGTCAGTGCTTCTATTACCTTTCGCTTGTCTTTTATCACTCCTCAAAATAGATTCACTGAAACTTGTATAAAGGCGACCCGCTACCTCGCCTAACTCACTGACAGAGAAATGCGGCTCTTCAACATAATTGACCTCAATCAAAGATATAGGATTTTGATGATACATGGAATCTCCAAATTGGCAACAGATTGATCCGAGTATGCCGTTAAGACATAAAGTGGCATACTGACTATGAAATGGAGTGTAGCCCAGTATAAAATGTATAAAGCTGAATGCAGAAGAGAAAGAGGGAAAAGGAGAAAAAGCGATAGAGGGAGTGCTCGTTGTCTCTTTCTGTTACATTTGCATTTATACTTCTACAGTTTTATCCAAATTCACATGACCTTGAAAAAACTGAAAAATATTGTGAACATTGTCCGCAATATTCTTTAAATCTAAGAAAATTTCAGCGATGGGCAGATTTTAATGAGTTTACATCGGTTCCCCATCTTTTGCCGATATATTAAAGTGTAGCTGTTTTTATTTTCCATCTCACGAAATGGCTGGCTGTAGCCAATATTAGAATGGAATAGATGTTTTTACATGGTTTCCCAAAGATTGTTTTCATGTTGTTATCCATAATCAATCGATATGTATACAGTAATACTCATTTACAAATACGCAAGTAACCAGCACAATATTGCGTTCGAAAGCGCCGTCACAAATTTCAGACTATACTAGAATCTAATCGAAATCAATAAAGCTTATTGTTGATTCACGTCATACAGCTGTTATACTTCATACAATGTTCAATCTTTACACCAGTATATAAAGATTTCTATACATGTCTATTTTTGATTGAAAAATTGAATAATCTAACAGATGCAATATTTGAACCGTGTGCATTATTTCACAATGTCATTTGTTTCCTCTTTTTGTTTTTAATTTAGAGCAAATGGTTGAATAAGTCTGCAAGAATGCCTGAGTGAGGAATATCCCCCCAAAATCTGAATACAGATCTTTTGAAAATTATTTGACATTCTCTTTTTCTTCCGCGTGTACACTGCTACTCACTTTCTTTATACCTATATGCTATAGAGAGCTATTCTTTTAGAAATGAGAGAAACAATTATTGTAATAAACATTCTCAAAAAAATGAATTGAAAGAGCCAAAAAAAAAAACAAACCCCACCACACACCATGTTTTACACAGCAAATTTAGGATGGCGGCAGTCTGTTAATCCCGATGACACTAAGTTGAAAATTGTGCGCACTAGTCACGTTTAAGGGTGTAACACCCGTGTCATGTGACTTGAAGTCATCTGTGATCTTAACACTAATGTCAAGTACTGTAAAAGCAACAACAAACAAACACACAAACAACCAATCTAAAAAATAGGTGCACCAAAAGCCATGAGTCATGTTGAATTACCTGGTAATTTTTTACTTATTTATCTTTTTTTTTTACTTGATACAGCTATCGAGCCAAGTAGAGTTCGGACAACGTGAATTTAACACATAACTGATATACTGAACTGCCAACGTAATTCATAATAATTATGTTGTATTTATGTAATCATTTGTTCTCAATCTATTAAGCTCAGTGATTTGGTGTTCGAAGAATGCACAAGCGATCACGATGAGACTGAGAATAGAATTGTTGATAATGGTCATGTAGACGGCACTGCGCCCCCTATTGGTACGACTAGTACAGTGTGTTTCTAAAAAAACGTAACCGAAGTTCAAAGGTCAGCTTTGTCAAGAATGCATCGTGTATTCTTGTGAAATGTTTACTACAATACGAAATAACTCATCAGCTTTAATTTGACACCTTGCTTGCGTCACCATTGTCACGGATGTGAGAGTTAGGGTCCTTCGAAGGTGAAAGTTACAAAACCCATTTTTTCAAAGATTTGGTTAAAGGTACGAAACCAACTTTTCTGCCGGTAAGTTTTTTTTGGTTTCATCGCAATTTTTTTTTTCCACACCAAGTTTTAATGAAATGCTATTTCCTCTGTTAACTTTTTGCTAGTGAATGTAATTTTACATGACCAGTGTCTAGGTGCAATCTCTGTTGAACACATCCTTTCCTACATTCATTGCATTGAATAAAAATAAGAGATGAGTGGCATTGATGCTACATTTTCATTCAGCGGGTAATTACCCTGCTGCAATGTCAGGTACGCACAACCCCGCATTTTCTTTTTCTCGAATAATTGACATTGTTTCACATAGGCGTTTTTACATCAGCCCGATAAAAATCCAGGCTCGAGATATTTTTCGCGATCGCAAATTAGCGCGCTATTTCATTTCTATTCGCATCAGCCCGAACATTATCAAATAGCGCGCTATTTCGTGATCGGGTTAATTTCCCAAGTCAGAAAATAGCTCGCTATATCGAAACATTGGGCTGATGTGAAAACGCCTAATGTCATGTATCGGGGTAAATTTCCAGCTGCAATGTCAGGAGAGCGCAGGCCCATATCCTCTTAAAGAATGGTATTTATTTGCTACATTGTCATGTAACAGCCTATTGCCCTGGCAGCAAGGTCAGGTAAGTAAACATCACTTGGTTGTAAGTCTTCAAGTGGGACAAGTGCAGTCTTCATGTAACAGTAGACAGCAAATGATATCTGATCATGGTGCGATTTACTGTTGTGCAATGGACATTCTTTGTGGTGACAACATTTCACC
This sequence comes from Diadema antillarum, assembly GCF_040938485.1. NCBI lineage: Eukaryota > Metazoa > Echinodermata > Echinoidea > Diadematoida > Diadematidae > Diadema > Diadema antillarum. Next base: position 3,116,711 of record NW_027271658.1, read on the forward strand.
GTACCGGTAGCATAATGGATATAAGGGGAGCATTCTGTTTGCGCTTCCCAGACAGAGATCCTCCATCCAGAAAGACTATCTTGGGCGAATGTGCGCAAATACCAACAATACGGAACTTGCCTTAACACTAACAGAAACAAGGGTAATTTCTGGCAGGAGGAGGAGCGGGAGATGCTCAGAAAACATTGAGGCTGTCAGGAGACAACTGGAGGCCCATCCAAGGACCACCAACGGTACTGCACGCCGTAATGGTTTACTGATAAGGCCGACAACTTTCCATATTCGTATTGCACGATCATGGATCTTAACATGTATCCTTACAAAGTGCATGAGGGTTATCAACTGCTGGAGAGGGATTTCTAGAGGAGGCTCAGCTTTTCGAGGTGGCTCCTGGGCAGGATTGAAGGCGATGCCAATATATTCCTGCGGAAACATGCTGTTGGCAATGAAGCCGCACTTCGCGTGGACATGAAAGTGAACACCCATAATGCCATGGAGTACGCAATTGCCGGATATCCACCAGAGTTCAATTACGAAGTAAACATGAGCAGACAAAAATGGAGTGTGTGGAAGTGGCCAAATGATTTGAACATTCTTCTTGAGCAGAAACATGAATGGTAGCATGTACTTAGACTTGATCAATGAGGACATTGTGCCCCAGCTGGAAGAAAACTTTGAAAGACAGGATCGAGGAGAGTTCCGGCATCTTTGGTGGGTACAGGATGGTGCTCCAGATCACTGTCTTCGAGCTGTCCGTGAGAGGCTGTTAGAGCTATTTGGTCAACGCATAATAGCTCTAAATCATGAGGTGAAAAGGCCTCCACGATCTCCTGACTTGACACCCTGTGACTTCTTCCTCTGGGGATACCTAAAGAGCAGGGTATAAACATCCCCACCACGTGATCTGGATGACTTGCAGGCGCGTATTCAGCATGAGATCGATCTTCTTCGCCATGATCCCGCAATGGTTAGGAAAGCAGTGCGATACATGCAGCGTTGTTCACAGCTTTGTGTCGACAGGGGAGGGGACACGTCGAAGGTGTTGGTGCATAAAAGGTAAGGGCTGAATGATGTGCTCACCAGAGATTGTAAATTACAGTCACTCGCAAAATGTTAACAGAGGGGAAAGCATTTCATTAAAACTTGGTGCGAAAAACAAACCAACAAACGATGAAACCAAAAAAAAAAAAAATTACAGAAAAGTTGGTTTCATATCTTACATACCAAAAACTTGGAAAAGAGTAAGTACCCTTCACCTTCGAAGAACCCTAACTCTGTGATCCGTGACAATATGTGGCGCAAGCAAGGTGTCAAATTAAAGCTGATGAGCCACTTTGCATTTTAGTAAACATTACTTAAGAATAAACCATGTATTCTTGACATAGCTGACCTTTGAACTTCGGTTACTTTTTTGGAACACTCTGTATAACGTGGTAACAACACATTACTTTCATATTCGATGGATTTTTTTTTTTGACGCTGCCATTAAAACTGCACGATTTCATCCAATAATTTTATTTTCGGGCTCTGTATATGGGGTTTGGCATTCAAACATTCTCAGGTATTCACATAAATTGGGTCAATAAGTTCCACAGAAAATAGGCCGACTTGCGTTAAGTTAGTGTTTCATGGTCGTTCACCGACATTTCCATGGGGTTTTAAAAAACACTTTAAAAAAACCAACTTCTCAATATGATCGACGTTATCATTTTGCTTTAAGTTATGGCTTTTCCCTAAGACATGTATTTGATAAAAGTGTGATGAAAATGACGATACCAGTGGAGGTGATGTTGCTGTTGATCCGGCAAATCTCCTCCCCCACCCCCCACCCCCACCCCATCAACATTCATATTTTTCGTTCTTTTCTTCTTCTTTTTTGACTCTACGGCAATTACACTAATAAGACTAATATGACTGAAGTAGCTTGTAAATGGTTCTTAGAGTTTTACTCTTTGTTGCGACTTCACGGTAGCAGCCCTTTGAGGAAGGGTATGATCATTCGTCGCTTGAACTTTGTGAAATACTCGGGGTGCTGAACCTTCAAATTTTAATGTTTTTTTTTTTGTGCTTCTCTCCCACTGTCTGCTCTTACAAACATTTTGCAGATGTCACCGTTATGGAAGAATGACTGTACTCTGCCACTGTTCGCATCTTTGGGCGAAATCTGGGGCAAAATCTTGAAAATGACTATTTTTAGGTAATTTGAAGAGACGACCTGTCGAGAGGCTAAGGAAGTGTGGGATGAGATTCTCGGTATTCAAAATAGACAACTGCTGCATGCTTGCTTGGTCATCTCATGTTCATTGTAGCGAGGAGAAGAGCTCAGTTTAGAAGAGGAACTACTGCAGGAAGGATTGGAGGGGGGGGGGGGGGTTAAAGGAGTGACATCGTAATTAAAACGCACTGACGGATTGGCCAACGACCAGGCTCTAAAAGAGGTGGGAGTTGCGTATGTCAGTCGGGATGATACTAGTCGCTTTGCAGCACACCGTGCTCGTTGGCAACTCGATGCCAACGCAATGTGCGTTCGATGTCACTTTCAAGAGGTTTGACAAGATACCAAGTACCCCAATCTTGATCGGCGCTATTCTGTTCAATAATGATTATCTTTTACAACCATGTCGTGAATTTCTGAACTCGGTGACTCTAACTGTGGTGGGCTAGTCAGACAGGAGACATTCTACGAACGGTCTCATGAAATATTCCCATGATCACTGAATACCTAACATCTGACTGTCTTCAGTAGATTTGAAAGATCTCGTGTCTGATGCACTCACTACAGCGCGGCGTCGCCATTTATAGGGGCTGAGTCGCAAGACTAGTCAAGTGATGTTCAGCCAACCTGGTGAGTTGGCGCTCAAAAGTGCTTGTCCGCTTTTTTATAGCATCACTTACGAGGGGAAGCTTCCAGCCGCTACTCAAAAACAAATCTTTAGGTGTGGGAGTCCAAGTTGAAGTTGAATTACGAATCCCGTGTGTTTCCGTCAGCTCACGTTCTTCGTCCGCTCGACGAATCTCTTCCCTGGGAACAATACGCTTGGAATTCATTGTGTTGCTGAATACGGTGAAGCGGTGGCGCCACAACAGTTGTTCGTGGTCGGATGGACTGTAAGGTAAACTTCGTTCCATTCTCTCACTGTTTCGTATTATCTGTCGATGCATATCCTTTCACTTCGTCTCATCAAATTACTCTCATAGCTCTCCCTGTGCATCATCACCACTGATTTGTGTCTGTCGTCTTCTCCCGTTTTGTAGAGAGACTATACGACAGACACTTGAGATATCATGTATTATGGCGCAATGGAGTGATCGCGTTGACAGGGTATTGATTTCATTTGATTATGCATTAAATGCTGGTTGTTTACACTTTCTTTCGAAAAGAAAAGAGACAGATAGCTTTACTGTCTCACTTTCAAATCATCGCGGGGACTTTCAGATCTACAGATATAGACTCATTTTGACCGTAGTTAAATGACCAGAATCACGGATGAGCCGAATATATAGGAATATGATACAGTAACGATTATTTCGAAATCACATCCTCGCCTTTCCCTTCCAGGTCTCTCTCTCCCCACCCCCTTCTCTTCATTCACTCTCTCTCTCTCTGACTCTTTTCCTTTGTCTTATTATCATGAAAAATTGTCCAATAACGCTACACTATCTGTGGTCGCAAAATGTTTGTGCTCTGCGCTCGGGTGATTCATGTTACACGTATGGAATAACAATCCGCGTGGCTTCATTGCCTGTAATGACGAGATACGCAAAGTTGGTTATTGAAATTGCTTTGATTGACACACCCCGACTCCATTAAGGCTGCATACATAAACTACAGGGACATTACCCAGCATTTACATGTGTATTCAACGAAAGAGCCTTCCATTTCCTATTGACTACTATAGCGTGAGCGAATTTTTGCTTCTAAAATGACAGAACTAAATACGTATCAACAAGAGACGATTCCTGCTTTCTTGATTCTTGATCTTTATTTCTATTAAATTCGTGGTTAATGGACATCTGCGATAGGATAGTATGGGAGAAATTCTTCAGACAAGCAGGAGTGCAACGAAAGAAGTCGGATTAGATTACTACATATATTGTCATAAATATTGTTATAATTTGTACACTTTTTTAAATTGTGTCTTCAAAATCTCAATAATCCCCAGTGTTCTATTGAGAGCACACGGTTGTCAATGCTGGTCCTCCACCATGAGCACCAACTCGCGGTAAGAATAAAAGTGCTGCTGTTTTGAAGGAAAATAATAATGAACAACCGAAAAAAACAAACATTCACATGTGAGTCAAAATCTTTACACTGCAAATTATTATGTAACAGGGAATAAACTGTTAATTAGTCGTTTGTAATATACAAGTATATTGTGTGCATATAAAAGTAAAACTGAATGAAATGAAAAGGAAAATGACATTCATGAATCATATCAGCACTCTGCTATACGTAAATACCTGTAAAGTAAACGTTGAAAGTAAGAATCCAGCAAATATGAAAATCGATAGAATTAAAGTAAGGAGTCTACTAACAGCTGCAACAGCTGGAAAAACAGTCCTTGAAAACACAGTTCCAAATGCAAAACTATACCACCTAAATCATTTGATTATCCACAAATTTTTGCGTCATCACATAGTAACATTTACATCCCAATAGCATGTGTTCATAATTTTTTTTTTCAGTCCAGCTGTGCCCCGAATGGTTCCAACTAGTAAACTAAATAGTGCTAATTTCAAGTGTTCTTACAAAGACTTATGTACTTACGTGTGTAATCCAGTCTTTCATTGTCTTAAATAAATGATTTTTATATCTGATCTGAAGGCTCGTTAACCTAGCGCGTGATTAAATGTTTGAAAGACGAATTGCCAATGTAATATATAGGCATATAGTTACCAAACTTTAATGTAGTAAGTGAACTTTATAGGCAGGAATGTGATCTCGATTACATGAGAGTAAGACAATATTCCCACAGCTGAGCTAGGATTTTCTGGTGACAGATGCCATTAGAAGACTTATATGATCAGCAGCCGAGACACAAAAATCGAAGAAAGAGACTTCTCTTTCCTCACTTCCCATCAAGGTTAAACGTGACTCGTCTGTTAGAGTGCAATCACTTCGTGACATAGCAGTACTCCTCTTTTTCGCGGCAAATAACGTAAGAAATAAGAAGAAATCTTCGCATATACTCCTTAGATAAAAATTGTCCTCCATACCATCATGGTAAAAGTCTCGAAGGACTGGTGGTTTCGCGTTCCATGGGGCAGTGGCCATTAGTAAATCGAAACCAAGTAAAACCCGGTGGCTAACGTCCCCATCGTATTCAATTTAACTGTGTCTTTAAATGCGATGTCGCTTGTGAGGTCGGTCTTTCCTAACGCCTCTCCATGCCAAATCAATCCCTCTCCATAGGTAAATGTATAAAATTTGTACACACTCGACTCATTGGTACAGAAATGGTTAGTATATAAAGCAGAGGTGCTTTCAAGCGTGCGGGATACTACATGATTACGAGCGACTTTGCAAAATTCAGCGGCACGCGTATTTCAGCTGCTTATAAAAGGGGGTAAGTAGATCATTACAAGATTAAATACTCTCTGTGTCCGGGTTAATGGGAGTTACCACATGCAAAATGTTGCGGGCTATTTCGCTGTGGTAGTATATCCGATGTCAGTTCATCGAAAAATCAAACTTTTATTCGCGCTTTGAACGTGCTTGCCCAACCTTTACTGTTATGGGCCGACTGAAAAGCAAATGCACCGATGTGTCGGTGTTTCTCAAGAGGACACAAAGCCCAGGTAAAGTTTTGGTTGAAGATTTACTACTTGTGAATTAGTGTCGGTGATTAAATACTATTAAATCAATATTCTTACTCATGTATAGGCTACAATCTGGGACGTAAATGTTGTGCACTTGCAATGACCGACATGGAGACTAAAAGGGAAGACTAAGTGCGAGTGACGTAGTTTTCTGAATCATGTTACATCAAATAAAATCACAAAACTGTATTCGTACTTTAAGCCGGAAAGAATAAAAAAGAAGGTGATACCAAATGTCACTTTTGAAAGTATAATTTAGTTGAGGTCAAAAATACATAATGTAGAAATAAATAGACTACTGCAACAAATTATGTTGACTTAAAAATTGAACAAAAAATGTAACATCCTATGCTTTTTTCATGTTACCATGGATAGTTCTTTGATGATGCAATTTCTTTTTAAAAAAAAGCTTGCGTAGGATGAAAAAGTTTGGGACGCGCGGGTTGAATTACGTTGAAGCATTCCGGTGCTACCAACGAATGTCTAGAGAGACACATGACTAGAACAAAATACACTTAAGACAACAACACTCGTCTACGAATTTCAAACTTACAGCATGTCTATATGTTAAGGCGAAGTAGGCCTATACGTTACTGACGGGGTCTACATTCACATTACAGCGCCCAATCTACATTTCTTTTTTGACTATTGATAAATTTCACAAAATCGTGTCAAGCTGTTGCTATAACACTTCAATAATCTCTTCCACTCTATAATCTGACAGACCTGATTCGCATCTGATTCGCTTTCAAGGTTGAGAAGTTCACAGCCTCAAGCATTGACCTTCCATTTGCTGGGTTTGTCGCGTTTCGTAAAGTAACAAATGATTTTTTTTTTCCCAGAGAGAGAAAGAGAGAGTGAGCTTGTTTGATAGTTCGCCGAGCACAGCTTCAAAGCTCGGCTGCACTCGTGTGAACACAGACATTTCTCCATGTACACAATGTATTACGCGGGTTATTCGAAACCAGACATTGCACATTAAGCCCTGCTGCAAGAGGGGGCGAAGAGCGGGTTGGACGATGGGCAGGTTATAGTGCGAGAGTGTGAGGCCGGTGTAAAATGGCGTCACGCCCTTCTTGTGGGGTTCAGTGATGCACTAGGAATCGCTGTGGTCGGTTACTAGTTAAGGCCGAAAGCTCAGTTTGGTTATTGTAGCCATACTCTGCATCCGATATTATGGCAGTCATGATATTCCTATTGATTCTACAAAACGTAAAAGCGACGAACTTTGGTTGATTGGATACTATAATGTATTCACTAGAGATGATCAACTGGACATGCAAATAGAAATTAATATTATAACTTTATTTGTTTATTTATGATGTGCAATTATGCAAGCAGTCAAAATATGAATCGTACTCTCGGCCAGTGCCATGAAACGTTACTGTCTGCAGAAGACGGTTGTCGATTGTATAGCTTGAGCGTTTCCCATCATGCTGGGTTGTTTTCAAAGGTATACTGCTAAAGAATTCGACACAAAATATACGAAACAAATCTAATTTCACTGTCCATGCATACTCGTCAAAGGACTGTGTGGCCTATAAACTGGGGGCTAGTGTCATGATCCGTCTATAAAGTGTACGGCTCTTTGGCTTTAGTAGAGATGGGCATGTCGGCACATTGTCGCGTATGTTTCTTTTCAACCTGGGTTTGCTTGGTCTCTGGCAGCTGTCTGGCGTTCGCTTGGGGTGGCTGTTCGGTGGATAGATAACTGCCATGAGCAGTTATCGTCATCACACTTTTATTTGTAGAACAATTTGCCCTATTATGTTACATGCTGTCAAATTCAGGTAAATAATATACAAAAAAGAATCGATGATGAAAATACACTCCTAAAATTATCATGGACTTTTTACTTTATAATCACTACATTTTCGCCTTGTAAAGAGCAATCATTTTGTTACAAAAGAATCCCTGTATGTACATTGTAAACTCGAAAGTCAATGAATTACCAGAGTTGTCTATATGGCAGAAACGCTCTACATGACAACAACACAAACAATAACAACAACAATTATAGAAATATCCTCTCGCCAAGTCATGACTGATCCATGTGATTGTACATTCTGTAAATATTAGATTAAAAAAACCCAGAAATAGCAATTTGAATTGATCATCCCGACAGATGCCTTCACACAATAGGTAGGGTTTGCGGAGGAGATTCATGTATATTAAGCAACTTGAAAAGAAAAAGTATTTGTTGGCTATAATATATTTTTTTCGGTTAAATTAAAGGGTAATAATTTCAAATGATGGTTTGAAGATGGTTTTTACGGATTAATTTTTGGAAATTGTCAGATACGAGTCATATATAAATATACAAGGGAAGAGATGCGAAAATGTCTTTTCAAGAGTCTTAGAATATCTCGTATATTGGAGATGTAATGACTTGATAGGCCTATCGCTCTGTCATTAACCATGTTTTGAAACTCACGTTTCGAAGAAACAATGTAACCTAGACAAAAAAAAAAACACACACACACACCAAAAACCCTGCTTTATAGCCAGTGATACCAAGTGATTCAATGTGTTGACTTGACATCAGGATAAACTTTATCACAGCTTTTATCATAAAATGTGTGTTCATATACATAGTTTCAGATACGTCGTTGAGACAATATCGAACGGAATATCCAGAAGTATTTAAACAAGCCAACGAACTAGGTGAGTTGTTACAAATAATGCAGTTGTAAATTGTAAATTAGTCATGTTTTGACTGGCATGGAGAGTGAAGGGAAAGTGACATGCCGTTGTTTGAACCATTTTTATACTCATGAGATGGATGTTCTTTCATGTTTGGGTAAAAGGGGCTCCAACAACAAAAGGGTGAGGTCTTCAGTGATCTTGCCGAAGGCAAAGACAGTATAGAAGGAACGGCACGAGGGAAACATGATTTGTCTTTTGTTTGCAAAAGAAGAAGAGAAAGAGGAGATGACAGCAAACTTTTTCCCCTGATGCAGGAAAGGCAGTCTCTGTCATTACAAATACTGATTCGTAAGTGCGTGAGGAGATATTTCGTCTTTCTGTCGAGCTCTAACTCTTTGTCTAGCATATTCGAACGCATTCGTTATTCATTTCTTATCCTTGTTGATATGATGGATTTAATTTCTTCAAATGTTTATATGTGTTTATGATTATAAACTGTCGGTCTTTTAAGCTCGGTTCAAATTGCACGAAGTTCGCCTCGAAGATATAAACAATAAGGGTGCACGTGATGAAAACAAGTTTTCGTACGTGTGCCTGCGTTGTGTTACAATATCGGATCTATCTTTTAGGGCCCATTTCATATTTTATGCAAAGATTGTCATTTTTCACAGTCTGAGACGACCCAAATGGATTCCGCCCCTCTTCCTTTTACTGTAATGGAACGAGGGAGCCGTAAGCAACATTAGCATTCTCCATGAATGCTAAGTACTGAAGAAGATTGATATCGAAGAAGGCCATTCTTTGGAGCAAGACATACACGGTAGACCGGAATGAGCAGCATCGTTACCTATGCCTGCATCATGACCACTTCGGACTAGAAAAAGCAAATTGTGAGTTAAAAAAAATAAGCATCATGCAGGCTCATACTGCGTGATAGATACGTTACATGTACCCTGGAGAATGCCTCAGTCCCTTAAGACAGCAATATGATATAATTTGCCATACTACTGTACTTCAACAGCAGCAACAACAACAACAACAAAAACAACAACAACAACAACAACAACAACAACGAGGATGACGACGACGCCGCCAACAACAACAACAAAAGCAGCACTGCAAATAAGAATTCTAACAAATCAGGTGCTGTACCTATAAGAAGCTTTCCATACATACTTAAAATGTATACATAGCAACTACAATGATTATTATAGCTAGTTTTGCGACATTGCTGTAAACAGTCTTTAATTATCCATCATTGTGTACTAATATGATATGATAGTGATATTTGTCACAATCATCATCAATACGTTATTGTTATCACGGTTATTGCGGTCACTCTTATTTTTCCAGCGTTGTTATTCATGGCAACGTACGATTATTATGAAAAGAAAGGGATAATTAAATGTAATAACTTAAGCGGGCCATCTGGACGTACCAACTCAATCACTACAGCAAAGACGAGGCGTAAATACTGAGCACGGTGACCTTCCGCGACCCAGCGAGTATTAAGCCTCTATTTAGCAACTGAGGCGTCGACAGGCCTGTATCACTCGCTCTTTATTTGTCTTAATATAAGGCTGACTATCAGCGACATGTCTGAATCTCGAAGATGACATCTCGATTGCGTTTCGAACGGTGTGACAGGCCGTCATGGTGTATTACTTTCACGTTGAACCACTTCAGCTTGTATGAATAATGGAACGCATCCATGCTCTTCCCAACCCAGACATACCGTCAGACAAAATGAATTCAATGAATCGTCGCGGAATACGTTAGCGGGTAACAGCGCTCAAAGGAAAGCGCGGAATATATTAAATTGAATGAAAATAACAAGCCACATCACTTTCTTTTTCGTGTAATTTTTGACATGAATGAAAGGTTGTTGTTTTTTTGTGTGTGTGTGTCTGATTTTACAATTTTAAAACATAGTATCCTTTAAAGTAAAATAGATCTAACCAGTTTCCGATAGCTGTAACTTCCGATCACACGTCGAAATGCGGTTGTCAGAGACTCCTAATTTCTTTTGCCTGTAGTTTATGTGTAGAGTAATGGAAAGGTATGTTGCCTAAAAAAGTATGCGCCACAATGCTTTAAAGGGATAGTACAGTTTTGGTGGAGATGAGAATTGGGTTTTTAACTTTTTGCAAGATACCAAGAAAACACTTATGATATAGTACAGAACATACCATTTTAAGAGGAATTTAAAGTTTATTTGACTAAGATCGGGTTTGGAATGACTGAAACATCAAAAAACAAAGTAAAACAAAGCGATCGTAATAAAGTGTGGGTCCCACACTTTATTAGAATCGCTCTTTTTTGATATCTCAGCCATTTCAAGACCAATTTTCATCAAATAAACGTTGAATTCCTCATAGAATTACATGCTCTTTCACATTTTATAAGAGGTTTCTCATTATCTCACCAAAAAATGTTAGAAACCTGAAATTAGGTCTCAACCATAACTGTACAATCCCTTTAAAACCGTAATGTTTATTCACACGTGTTAGGTCGTATGAATGAATACCATCTCTGGAAGACCGTTACACGGAGTATACTCAGATTACATCCCAAGGTAAAGGTGTGGAGACAAAGTTTGTTTTAGTCCTGTCAAGTTTTTGCTAAACTAGCCCACAGATACACTGTCGCACGTGTACTTCCTTTTAAAGGAGTACAAAACTTCCATACATGTTCAAGTAGGTTTTTGGTTTTTTTTGCACTTACATCATTATGCAATCACGCTCTATACCTGCAAAGTTGGGGTTGATCGTCATTGTATAGTGTAGGACAAAAAGGTGATACAAGTCTACCGATACCAAATCATTGACGTATTACATGTTTTTCTCCAGATAATCTGAAACGGATTTCCTCGTCAGTAAAATAAAGCGACATCAACAGGTTAATGATTATTGTGGGTAAGGCAGCTTATTATATTTTTGCCTACCAGTGGTGCGCCTTTAGCCACTTGTCTGTTGGCGGGAACACATCAGTCCCGCCCTGCCTGTAGCCGTGATGACTCTCACAATATAACCACACTGACAGGGGGAGTCTATCGTGAACGAAAAGACTTTCTGAACTTCGTATGGACAAGATCAGCAGTAGGAATTTATTCTCTTGACCTGTACCAATTCTCGCGTTTCGCATTCTTCTTCTTTAATGGAAAATGCTCTGGACGGGAAGACGAGAAAATGTAAGACACAGTGCAGTGGAATTTATTTGTGCATTGAAGCAAACCTGAGATTCCTCAATGTTATCTTTGTTCTTCGTCCGCTTGGTTTCTCCGTGCCAATCCTCCCCTTTGTATGTTTCTCCAACTGTTAACACCTCGAGTGAGCTGCTGCTGTTGGTTTTTGTCAGTCATGCCTCGTGCGTCCGTTGACTCTCTTCTTTTCATCCTCTTCTTAATACACACACACACACATACACACACACACACACACACATACACACACGTAGATCAACAACCACACAAAGTATACCGTTAGATTCTTAGCTACATTCACACATTCATACTTTCCACTCAATTGCGTAATTAAGTTTCATCAAAATTAAAGTGACAGGAATCGGTTTTTATAGAGACTGGGCATACAAATTTGTTAAAATTATATATACACGGTCCTGATCTAAAAGCCCAATGACATGCCCCTAAAGGCTTAAGCTGTGTAGATTTCGAAACTTATCTTCTGTAGATCTGGAAGTAGCACAGCCAAATTGCACTTCATTTAGATAACCTGAGTGGTAAGGGCAAGTTTTTCGTAAGAATTGCAAGTGTGCATTTGCCTGTTTGTTTATTTGTTTGTTTTACTGCCTTTCATCATTAGATGTGAATGCTCTTCAGGGAACATCACTGATCAAACCACTCAACTAAATATGATTCCCACAGTGGGCCTAGAAACACGGCCACAAAACCCAAAGTATCACAAGTAATAAAACATCTTGAGATATAGAAAAGGACACTGTAGAGTGGTATTGCAAGTAGATAAATGCATAAATACGTCATATTAGTATATTGGTGTTACTGTTTGTTTTCTTTTGAATGTTCAATGTCCTACAAGCTTAGCTTTTTAGTGGAACACTCTTTCCATTGTTAAGAATTCTTCCTTTTGGTTACAGTGGCAAAGTGTGACTTGTTCCTTGTATTTCGTTATACGTGTAATACCATTTGTGCACATATTTTATATCGTGTTCAATGATCTGTCCTTCCCAACTTTGTAAAAGTCAAAATGACGCATGTACCGCTTTGTATCCTGTATTTCTAATGGAAATAGATAAACTGTTGAATTGAATTGAATTGAATTGAATTGAATCAAATTGAATTGAATATACGAGAAGATTTAAAAGAGAAGGTTATGACGGTTTAAAGGTGATTAATATTAGGAGCCCTGGAGAAAAGTCTACCCTGTCCCGAATTCCTGCTTGTAAGGCAGAGAGCTCAAACAATGTAGATTTCAAGCATTATCCTTCTATCCAGAAACACAAATTTTATCGTTGTATCTGACTGTTCATGGATATCTTTGTAGTTGAAGAATGATAATTATTTTCTAGAGGGACATTGCAAGGAGTACAGGAAATAGAACGGGAAGGTTCCATCGAACTCGAAATGATTTCGAAGGCCAGGGAGAGAGCGTCAATCCACCAAGGTCTGTCACCGTTCCTATACTTTATCAAATTACCTGGTTGGTATTCATTATGTCTGCTCATTCTAAAACGTATCCTACCTTTAGGGTCAAACGTTTCTCTATAAGAATGTAAAAGGAACATTTATTCTTGTGTACTAGAAGTAACGTGTGTCAAAGAGAAGTACTTTAATTTCCTTCTCAGCTTCTCGGGCGCATTCATGTGATTAATTTAATTTCCAACAATAGAAAACATTTACATATACATAATAACACAATATCAGTAGTAACGAAGAAAAGTAATATGAAATTAACAATACTACGCATCACTTTCAGATGATATTGAATTAGAATCAAAGTTGCAGGAAATGGAGGAGACGTGCTGATAAACCACGCTTGGATTTTGCAGTCTCCTTGTGGACAATATAACTAATTACTGAGCAAAGCTAATAACACCAAGGAAGCAAGATTATTTTATAGAACAAGTAATGACATCCCATTATCTAAGAGGCTTTTTGATATAATTCATTTAACTTTGGTTAATGCAATGAAATCGTTAACGAAACAAATGATGTAAATCATAAATGCTAACAGTCATCTGAAATCGTCAAGATCCTTTTCCACATGTGGTTATAGTCATGATTAATTCCCTCGATACTTGTCAATAAATCGGTGAAAAGCATTTTACTAGGAAAGCGCCAATAATAATGCTACCGTAAATGGCAACCCTATTCCATAATGACTCTTCTTTAGTGAGATAAGGAGGAGCAATGCCACCTTCATGTTTGACGTAATTTTACCACTCTTAACACTATCTTATGAGGTTCGATAGTTTGTGCAAGTTTTAATATGGTGATGTATACATAGACATGCTTTAGTCTTGACAATGTTAGCATTCCATATTTACATTAAGCTTTTCGCCATGTTCAAAAACAGACCTACATTCTATGACAATGATCTTCATAATCTTATTGCATTATGTCCATTTCGCAAAATTGTGTCAGTTACACATCTTCTAAGACGGACAGCGGTAGCCGAAACTATAGCAATGGTGTGCACGTCTTGGACACTAAGGATTGTGATATTGTTTGGCTCTGGTGATACTCTCCATTCATCGCTGTTCACTCTCTGTCACTCACGACTTGTATGCAATTTCGAAAGCTAAAGATTAAACAAGAAACTGTGAGCTAGCATAAAATGCTCAGTTATGTGGCCTTTACAAAGTTATTAATATGTTGCCGTAGGATTATAGTGGATTTTGCCGAAACTTTTGAAAAATGTATAAGTTGAGAACGTAATTATGACCATGCATTTCTCATTCCAGCAAATACAGCGAATGGGGTTCCATGTCAGCAAAATGTCAGATTAAAGTGCATGGTAATCTTATACGAGGATTTGTATTCTTCAGTAGAACAATGATGTGACTATGCTCGGGTGAAATGCATTTCGCAAATTGATTACTCGGTGGCGGTAAGAGTGTGTGTAACATAATATAAACATAGAATATGTATAGTTGTGTGATTTTTGTCGAGCCCACCGGAGGTGTGGGGAGACTAAGGGATCGCCTGCGGCGTCTGTCCGTCCGTCGTCCGTCCGTCCGTCGTCTGTCCGTAACGCTACAAAAACTTGAATAACTCTCTACTGAGGATTTCAATTTCAATCAAACTTGGAGGAAAAAGTGGTTATACAAAGTTACACAATATACCAAACATGAAGGGCACCTCAAGGTCAAAGGTCACAGGCAGAGGTCCATGAACTTTAGGGCCGAATGTTAAGTTTTTAGGACGCGTTTCGATTATGGACCATAACTTTTGATCCGTAAGAGTATTTGTGACCAAACTTGGATGGTAGATGTACCTTGGGGAGCTGATGGTCATCACAAGGTCAAAGGTCACACGCAGGGGTCAATGAACTTTTAGGGCCCAATGTTAAGTTTTTAGGGCGCGTTTCGATTATGGGCCATAACTTTTGATCCATAAGTCCGTTTGTGACTAAACTTAGGTGGTAGATGTCCCTTGGGGAGTTGATGGTCACCACAAGGTCAAAGGTCACAGGCAGGGGTCAATGAACTTTTAGGGCCAAATGTTATGTTTTTAGGGCTCGTTTTGATTATGGGGCATAACTTTTGATCCGTAAGGCTATTTGTGACCAAACATGGATGGTAGATGTCCCTTGGGAAGGTGAAGGTCATCACAAGGTCAAAGGTCACATACAGGGGTCAACGAACCTTAATGCCCAATGATAAGTTTTTATGGCGCGTTTTGGTTATGGCGCATAACTTTTGATCCCTTTATCCGTTTGTGACCAAACTTGGATGGTAGATGTCCCTTGGGGAGGTGAAGGTCATCACAAGGTCAAAGGTCACAGACAGGGGTCAACGAACTTTTAGGGCCCAATGTTAAGTTTTTAGGGCGCGTTTCGATTGTGGCTTAGAACTTTTGATCCCTTTGTCCGTTTGTGACCAAACTTGGACGGTAGATATCCCTTGGGGAATAAAGGTCATCACAAGGTCAAAGGTCACAGAAAGGGGTCAACAAATTTTAGGGCCCATTGTTCAGTTTTTATGGCGCGTTTCGATTATGGCTCATAACTTTTAATCCCTTTGTCCGTTTGTGACCAAACTTGGATGGCAAATGTCCCTTGGGAGTTGAAGGTCACCACAAGGTCAGAGGTCATAGGCAGGTCAATGAATTTCTGGGAGATAGAAAAATATTAATTTCTTGTACGCGAATGGGCGAGACACAATTTGGCACTTGCCTTGTTTTAATACATGTTTGAAAGTTCATGGGTATTATCTTCAAATGAGGATACTATGCGTTTTCTGTGTGTGGTTTTTAGTTGTGTTTCTGAAGAAAATACATGGGATGTATTGTTTATATAAACTGTTCCGCAACGAAATATAGGCAAATATAGGCATAATGAATAGATTGAAATATAATCTTCCTTCTTCGGCTTTGATTACGCTTTATTCAAGTTTGGTATTGCCGTACTTGAATTACGGAATATTTGCTTGGGGGAATACATATTCAACATTGTTAGATAAACTTTTTCTTCTGCAAAAGATGGCGCTCAGAATCGTTTTTAACCTTCATATCCGAGCACATACTGACAAGCTTTTCCTTGAGCACAAAATTCTGAAAATAAAAGAGTTGTATTTGTTTCAACTTGGTCAATTTATGTTTAATTACAACTGCAATCATCTACCCAAAATACTTTATTCTTTATTTCACCGTAACAGCCACGTACATAATTATCCCACTAGACAATCTAAAGAATTTCATCTTCCCTTAGTTAGAACTGTACACACTCAAAATACATTTGTTTATACCGGACCCAGATTTTGGAATAGCTTAGATAATGATCTAAAAGAATCTGTGAAGTTAATTACATTTAAGTATAAACTAAAAAAATATTTGTTTTCTAAATATACCAGTTAATTCTGTTCAATGAAAAAACCCGTCATGTTTCACTTTTCCTTGAGATTTTGTAGTGTGTCCACAGACCTTATCCCTTCCATCTCCTTTTCCTTCTCTATTCTTCCCTGCTCCTTTTTCCTCGTTCTTCGTTGTCCAGTATCTGTCTGAGTGCATTTCCTCAAATTCTGTTATTTCTGTGTATTGTGTTATTGTTGTTGTTGTTGTTGTTGTCGTCGTTATGTTTTTTTTGTGGCCGATTGCATATCTTCCTTTCCGTTCAATTTTCCTGGCACACCTGGCCCCATAGTGTCTGTGCCACAAATGTGATATGTTATATAGTTTATACGTTTGCATCCTAAAATCCTAGTAAGTATTGTTCACAGTATCAACATCATTATATCAATGAGTAAAATGTACAATAGTATATAGAAGAATTTAAAATGAATATGTCTTATTGGTATAACAAATTGGTGCTGTTGTTGTTTTGTTCCAGTGTTCCACGTTTTACAAGCGTGGTTTTTAGTGGAACACTGTTTTCCATCATTGTGATTATTTACTATTTTTGTTGCCATGACAAAGTGCATTGTTTCTTTTTTACGACATCATTCGTGTATAATATACTTTATATTGTATTGAAAAAATCCTTTATCGGACGAGTGTAAGAGAAATGAAAAAAAAATTGTATCACTTTGGATTATGTCAACTTTTTCTTTTCTTTTCTTTGTGATGATGGAAATAAATAAACTATTGAATTGAATTGAATTGAACGAAATCAAAACAAGGTCACATTTATATAGGTCTATATAGGGTTTTATATATATATATATATATATATATATATATATATATATCAGAAATGCTCTATCGAAAAAAAAAGTATTTTCATCCGTTCTTATTGTTTCACAAGTACCGATTATTTCGGGCTTGCAGTTTAACGAGTTTGGTTTTAATATAGGTTCTATCATATCTCTTAAATGTCTGTACAACCTTATCTGTAAATTTGATATGGACCAGATCTCATTATGACTATTGTGCGTATAATTATACGTGTTTTGTTTCTTTGCAATTGACAAAGAACGATAATTGTTATGTGCTCATATGATTATTAACAATGTAACCTTTTTTTTTTAGAAATATGAAAATAATTTGAATTGAAAATAGCATATCTGACTGTTATTTCTTGAAAAATTGATTGATCTGAATGACAGCCGCTCTGTACCGTCAATGTGTTTTAAAGTTCATGATGTTCGTCCAGTAGGATCCGAATGAATCTGTGCTAAAATGATTGTTTTAAGTCTCTGGTCTAGGAATGGCGTACAGTAAACAGTAAAAGAGACCTATCTTTATGAAGACCGTGGAGGAACTATTCTGGAGATAATGACAAAGATGCTACCTAAAAAAAAGATGAACTTTCTGGATAAACCTCTTACAATAAACCTCTTACAACATACTGACACGAAACAAAAATCACTAGTAATTTTAAGCGTAAAATCAGATCAGATCATCGACTGCGAGGGCGATGTTAGATTATATCCATTGCCCGAGAAATATGAGATTCATTTTGTTTTATTATGTGCTTTATATCCCACATCGATTGAAAAAAACTTGAGATTCGAAAAATATGTAGTCCATCAACAACACAGATTTTTATTTTATAATCATGCTGAATGTTACAACACAGGTGGTTTAATCGTAGTCCGCGGCAGTCGGATGAACGAACTAACAGTATTTACGGTTCGGTCCTAAACATCTAAGATAATAACAAACGACACTGATATATTGACAGTTGTATCGATAATTGGACATGGCCGCGGTGCTTCGTTAGCACGTATATGGCTGTGACCGATAGATTATCGATTACAGTCGCAGGTATGTTAGAAAAGTGCCAACGAAAATGTATTTCATATAATTTATGTGACATATAATTTATGTGACATTTTGAAATACGAACTTTCAAACATGTATTAAAAAAATCACACAACTATACATATTCTACGTGTATATTATGTTACACATGTCACATAAATTATATGAAATGTCACATAAATCATATGACATGAATTTATGTGACACGGCATGGATTCTGTCACGTGTTCCAAATTCAAGTAATCCCATTGGTCAAGCATACTCATGTGGGATATAAACAGTAATTACACTGTCTCTACATTAATTCATCCCGAGATAGGCATTGTCAATCTTTATTATTTCAAAACAATGATGAAAAAAGATGGCATCTATCAAGCAGAATGCGGTTCTCTTAAAGACACCCACACTTCATCAATAAAAGCTGGAGTATGCTGGTCAGACACTGACTATAAACTGCAAGAAAAACTATTTTCGGACTCACTACATTAAACACAGGTCTACTTTTTTTTTAACTCAAAGATATATTCTCTCTGCAAAGTTTTGGCAAGCCCAGAGCAAAAAATGGAAATCTCTCGCGTAAGCAAAGGTATCTTTGTTTTGTTTTTGTACCCGAAGGCCTTGTTTGCCTTTTCTGTGCAGACCGCAGCGCAACAATTACATTACTGGCTTGTCAAAAAGAGGCACTGCATATCGAGCAGACCACAACGTATCGTCTGCACAAGCTTTTCGAGTTTATTCAGCTGAACAAGACAGCCGACCTTGGTCGATAGGAGAAGCGTGGCGGGAAGTAGAAATAAAAAAGTGCATCGCTCCATCGTCTTTACGGACAACGGTGAGGATTCGTCTGAGTACCTGATTTCTGGGTGTGTACGCGAACGATCTACTTCGCTTTCATTGACAAGTGGCAACTTTGTTATGGCAAGAATACTATTTGAATTATCCATCTTGAATATTCTTGTTACAAACTTCAGAGCAGACAATTGCAACCTAAACATTTTCCTCCTTCTGATTTTGCCCCCCCCCCCTCCCCCCCGGTCTAGCACAGATGTTTCTTGTGAAAATTGATTGATAGTGCGGTATATAGTTCTAGATGCTCTACGTTTCTTGCATGGAGCAAGTCGACTGTGACGAAGTGACTAAACCTCACCGAAGTCGCTGTACGCTAACAGCTATCCACTTGCTTGTTACAACGCATTTTCACTGACCTTTTTCAGTGGATGGAAATATCTTCCTAGTACTTTGAACTTTAGGTTCCTAGGCGTCGATCGCCCTGATTGTAATTATCAGTGCGTTAAGATTAGCCTAATGCATGCTAATGGATGGCGGTGATTGGATTTCTCTCTTGCCTGTCTGAGCCTCAAGGCTGACATGAATGATGTTGACACTTGGGCGACATTGGTATTACATTGACGTTAAACATACATTTCGTCTTGTGATGTAATTGAAAAAAAATGACAATATCGGTCTGTTAAAGATAGTAAACGAAACTACACAATAAATAATGTGTGGAAACCTTTATGGCTTTTTGCACTTTCATTAAATGCACAAACACTACATCTTCCCCATTTTTGTATTACATTTCGCCAAGTCTGATATTGTTGATATTTCAAATATTCAGAGGATCTTTCAAGGAAGAAGTTTGCATGGTGTTATACATAACATATGCTAGGTTTACGGTTTGCCATGGGGAACCGTAAACCTAGCATATTATGTTATTTCAAATATTTCTGAAGGCAGAAAAAATGTTATCTCTTTGAATGTACTTTCCTCTTTTTCTTTGTTTCTCTTTATATGCTGTGTGAGGAATTTTTCGTGCCCTTTGAGCACTCACACTGAGTGCAAGGAACATTAAAATACCCCTGTAATAATAGCAGTGTATGTAGAAGTAGTGGTAGTGGTAGTAGTAGTAGAAGCAGTAGTAGTAGTAGTAGTCGTAGTAATAACTAACGATTATTACTAGTATTAGTATTCTGATTTTGATGATGATAGCAATAATGATAATAATAATAATAATAATAATAATAATAATAATAACAATTGTTATTATTATTATTATTATTATTATCATTATTATTATTATTATCATTATCATCATCATCATCATCATCGCCATCGTCATCATCATAGTTATTATTACTGAGCTACATTGTAAAGCTCAAATCACGAAAATAGCCAATGAGAAAAGTCTGAATCGTTATCAAAGTTATCATACAGGGTAATTAATAGGCATTAATACCTTTGATGTGACATTGATTCTTCGCTTCGTTTTCTTTTCATCAACTCTTCCGTTACACCTATGATGAATTTAGGAGAAGTAAACACATAATTTTTGTTATATACTCGGCATTAGTATGATTATGATGAAAATGATGATGCGCAGTTTCTCTCACTATCACTTCTCTATCGTCACCATATCAATATCAAGCCATGGCATTTTGGTGTTGCTAGGATACCATGATAAGGATTGTTAGGTAGCTATCAACTCTAGTATTCATGTCTTTCAACAGACGCCTAGGATTTTCGATGTAATATGTCATCTGTCTCTCGGAAATTTGTATTCAATATTTCACTGAATTGTGGCAATTGATATCGGTTTTCACATCCGGTAGTTCTGGAGATATGAATGCAAGATGACCTTCAGCGCATCGTTGTCCTGTGTGATACACATGTGGTATACAGATGATTAATGTAAACTAATTGTATTTTGAAAAGAAAATTCTCTCTCGCTTGGTTATATCTTGGAGTGTAGCGTTCCTTTAGCGAACGCATTGTCCAAAAAGAGAATGAATTTTGCACAAAGACCGGTTCGGTATAGAATTCGTCGGAGAGCGATTACAGCGCAGCATGACCTGTCTCTGTAAATTCTGTAACAAAACAAGATGCCGTACAACCGGCTTACGAATGGAGGTGACCTATTGATGAGAACACGAAAGGTAGAGTGGAGCGGAAGAAACAACGGGGGAGGAAGGAAGGTTTTTTTACGGCTCATATCATATCTAAATAATGCAAAGGCCATCACGATCTCTCGCTACGCCGATGCAACAGAATCACTGGCACATAAAGAAACGAGAGGCTATTTTGGGAAGGGGAATGCCATGGAGTAGGAACGACAAAAACCGGTTCTTCTCAAGTCATGTAACCATACTGGAACATGCCTTTACTCCAGGAATGAATATAATATGTTTCCATTCGTCAACAATAACAGATAATTTTACAGTGATAAATGATAAATAACAGTTAATTTCAAATCGAACGGAGATTGGCCGCTATATCCCATTTCACCTTGGGACAGACAGACTCCTTTCTTGGAAGACATCGCCTGAAAGCCACATCCTCTACGGAGCTATCTTGGCTTTGATCGCTTTCTTTATAGTAATATGAATAATGTGAGTGAAATATGCCACCAGAAATACCAGACCCTTCTTCCTACACTGACGAAAAGAAGCCTTAGCCTAGGTCTAAGAAAGCTAATAAACATTCAGAGAATTCATGCATTTCTTTTGATCCTACGTGCCCTGCGTGTCTTTGATATTTCTGAGAAATAACAATTGCTGAATGTCCAAGAATGAAACTAAGAATGTTTGGTAATGATGGTAATCATACGGTATTGCGTGTTTCGAGATAACGACCCTTATCTCATTATTAGATTAACGAACCTTCGGAAAGACGAACATTACCCGATATATTCACAGTGACAGCTCACTTTTAAAACAGTATTCATGCTATCATAGGGTTTTTTTCTCTCGTCCAGTCAACATTGTTTTACAACTTGGTCAACAAAGTTGGACGATTTTCACACCTTAAAGTCACCACGATGTCAAACAGATCTTTCAGGTATCACACATGATGATCTTCAGAGGTGCAGAAAATGGAACCCCAAAATAACGCATTTGTGTGCATGAGGTACTGTCGTCAGAGCCATTTTTACTTCCACTTGTCGGTTCTATAGATAGCCCAAATTCGTGCATGATCTGAGTGTGCATAATAATCAAATGTTAGTTGATGATGTAATCTGATGTGAACAAACACGAGCGTTCTGTCACACGACAGTGTGCAGACAGAGGCCGGCCCTTGGGAGAGGCGTTCCTGTTCTACATGTTCCTTCTAAGTTCGCATTGGTTACTCAAGTACATGTAGATGCAAAGGTAAGAGCCGGATATAAATGTCAGCAAGACGTGATTTCTCTTTTACAGATCAATCCATCAGCCATGTTATCGTCAGCATTTAAAGACGCAGGCGTGGGGGAAAAAACACCTTTTCTTGCTGTATGATTGTGTAGGCCGAAGCCTTGCTAGCCGCATATCATTCCTCTCTGCCGCAATTGGTCGTTGACGGCTTGCAGATGATTATGCACGGGTGCGTGATTTCTTTTAATCCATTTCATTTTTTTTTTTCTGGTGAGAGTGATCGACTGCGTTCTGCCAATATTTCTCAAGCGTATTACCATTTATGGGCAGTTTAAAAAAACACAGAGACAAAACAACTATTCTCTGAAAAGTACGAACACGCCACGAAGCGGGAAACCAGATAACTATTCTGCATACCATTTTCCTGCTTGCTCCCAGGGATTTTTTTCCTTTCTTCTCAAAGATATCGCGTGTATTTCATATATGACATTTAAAGGAATGACTGCAACCATAAAATGATACTAGCTCTTTTTTGCTTACTCACGTAATCTCCGCTAATTCTATGGCAGTCGTTATCAGGCTGTGTGTAAAATGTGTAAAATGTTAGCTGTCATAATTTGTGATACTTGATAGTTTTTTTCTGTGTTCTGATTTTCAAGGTGATTTCAGTCACGTTTGATGTGCGTTGGCACTAGTGTTGTTTGAAATACAGCTGATTTGAATGCATGACTACTATCAAATCAAACTTTTGGTTCTACAGTTGTTGGTGTTTTCCCCCTTTAAACACACCGTATATTTATGTTCTGTCACCATGTCAAAGAGCGCTTTACTCTTCAGATATCGAAGAAAATGGGATAACCACTGTGGTATCCTTCCTCTGTTCTAATTCAAATGAAATTCAACGAAACGAAAATGAAGAAATGTGCAGAAGGATGATAGAGACACATTTACCAGTCTTACAACCTCTAATTATGTCATAGATTTCTTCTTGTGCATGTGGATTATGGGGCCCTAATCAACGACAGTGTATATTACCTCACATGGCACTTCTGAATTGCAGCTTGTCTACCTTGACTATAGAAGAGTGTATAAACATGGAGTAGTCCCATGGTGTAAACATGCCTTCACATGGGAGCCGTGTTACTTCCTGTATTAATTTGTTTGTTTGTTTATTTGTTTGTTTGTACTATCTATCCACTTTATAACACATGCTTGGCTATTCATTTCGTTACTTATTTCTGTATGTGTTCATCTTTCCAATCATTCTCGTTTCAAGACTTGTTGGTAATAACCGCAACTGAATCTATAATAAGTTTACAGTTTCCCCACACGAATTATAAAATCAACATCATTATTAGAGATGGCGATCAAGGCGAACTGAAAGCACTTCACCGTCAGACTATATTTTCCTCGATAAGCTTCCCTAAAGACTTCTCTGCTGAACACTCTGTTTTAACACACCATCGCAGGTTATCTCGTGGACATGATGTAAAGCCAAGTGTCGAAAAGAGAATCCTTGGGAGATACGAATTATCATACGATATTCATCCCCATGGAATCGCTAGTCTGTCATTTGTTTTCCTTCTCTCGAACGGCTCATTAAAAACGGTTGTTTTTCGTCGCGGAAATTGCGTTCATACACACACACACAAACAAACATAATTATATGTTATATATATATATATATATATATATATATATATATATATATATATTGTTGCGTTTCCAACAAGAGTCAATGAATCGATCACACCAACATAAATCATTGCATTTACAGAGAGAACATTTATTGGCGTCTTCACTTTAGGAGGACCAAATTCAGACTGACTCCCGAACAGGAGTTTTAGCTTGGCATCATTCCCAGCCAATTATACAAACAATTAACAAGTTGGCTACTTCCATGGTCATAGAAGAGATTAAATGAGAAACTAATACAGGTACAATCGGGCAATAGGGTGGTAATTGGAGGGAGGCATGGCTACAACAATAGGACAAAGAGACACAAAGTTGAGACTATTACAAATGGGTGACATCAAACGTCTAACTACTAGGGGAGGACAAAGGATAGGTTCTTGCACGGTCAGTATAGTAGATGAGAAAAGGGCTACAGTTACTGCTTTATTCTAGGCACCACCACTAAGCTTATACGTGTGTGTCTTGGTTCAATTAACACATAGGGGCTAACTAAGCCCTCCAGTTTATGACTTTAGGACAAAGGATATTCAATCTGTACAAGATATATGTGTGGAAGAATACTGATAAGAATTAGGACATTGACCCTGACTATGTAGTGTAACCAGTATGCAGGACAAGTTACTGACCTTAACAATATATATTAGAAACACCGCAGGAGCCAAAAAATTGAACTGACGTTTCGGTCAAAGACTTTTATCAAATGTCTTTGATAAAGGTCTTTGACCGAAACGTCAGTTCAATTTTTTGGCTCCTGCGGTGTTTCTATTTCACTCCTAAGGCCATTCTCCGAAAAAAGTGGGCAATTACCGTTGTACAAATGACAAAAATTCAACATCAGAGATTTTACTCATTTTTTATCAATTCAGAAACTTCAATCCCTTAGGAATGCAAAACAATCAATGGGTGATTTTGAGAGCCCATACTTTTTCTAGAAACATTTCCAAACGGAGAGTCCTTTTTTGCATGTTTAAACCAAATATCAGATACGTTACCAGAGGTAGCATCTTAGAAAACTGTTGATTGTCTGCTTATTTCTTGCTTTAAAATTGGCAATGCTTATGCAAAACTACAAGCTTAAACATCTACAAACATCATGGAAACATTTTGGAGTCAGCCTTGATCTAATCTGTAATAAACATGATCGTAATCTATAAAATGAAAGCTAAATATAAATCAAAAACATATACATATATCGGCTTAAAATATGTTACCCTAATCTATCTTTTTACCTGCATTTGAATTATATCAATAATCTCATTGAATATGTATGAAACTTTATCAACAAGTGTTATACGTTTCATAGATAGCAAATGCCAGGTAACATCTCTGCCAGATTAAATACATTTCGGATCGAAAGGAGAACGGTATGTGGTAACGTATTTGACGCATCAGACGTTCCGTTAGTATAGTTTAGTTAGTAATTTTAAACCCATCACCAATCATGCCAATATATTCATTTTAACTTGTAAGAACATCGCAGTATGATTATTTTCGTTAAAACACCGCACTTCCAAACGTAAAGAATGTTCTCGTCATAGATAGAAGATTAGATAACTCTTCAATAAAACTTCGGGAGATACGTGAAATACGAGAGCCAAGCAGGCACAAATCCACAATACTTCTTTTCTGAAATAATTCTGAAATTTTGTTATTATGATACACGGAAGATGGTAAGAATGAAATAGGAAAAGATTTATGCAAATGATACACGTGAATGCAATTTTCCTTTGTTCCTGTTTGTAATAAATTAGGTCTCAACAACCAATAAGCGATGGTAACGTATCTGACAAATTATTTATATTCGTTGACATAATAAACTACCGATTTACATCAAACCCCGATCACTCAAACATGTGATTCAAAAACCTGATGAAAAACGTTAGACATCAAATCCTATTGTCATTTTCAGAACAGAAACCTGCAACGAAGGAAGTACTTTTGACTTTAACTATAATACTAACCCCATTTTATGTAGATAAGATGCAAAATTATAATGAACAAAGGTAGACCGTTCATGTAGTTGCGTTTACTGTGAAGTAGAAAAAAAACTTCAGCCCTTAAAGTCTTTCTATGTTATCGTGAAACAAAACACACACACACACACACACACACACATATCCATACACACAAACACATCAAAGCAGAATTAAAATGAATTTGTAACATATATCTGACGGCACTTTTTGTTAATGCCACAATAAGGGATAGTACAGTTCTAGTTTAGATGAGTACTTAGGTTTTAACTTTTTGCAAGATAATCGAGATCCACTTATACGAAATACTTAAGAGCATACAACTCTAAGAAGAACTGAGTATCTATTTCATGAAATCGGTTTTGAAATGACTTAGATGTCTAAAATAAAGTACAAGAAAGATGTCCAAATAAAAGTAAATGAGCTATTACATTTTGTTAGGACCTCTTTCTTGTACTTTATTTTGGATATATCGGCCATTTCAAAACCGATTTTCATCAAACAAACTTCTAATTCCTCTTAGAACTACATGTTCTCTTGAGCAAATCATATAGAGCAAGTTGTCAACTGATTAAATCCACGCGCAAAAGCGCGTCGCGGTTAACCTTGCTGCACGATACATTTTATTGGTAACGTATCTGACATGTTGGATGGTAACGTTTCTGATGCGCCGTTACCGTTGTCACACTATTATCTACAAAAAAAATCAGTTTTTCCAACAATTTCTGTTGTGTGATTAATCATTACCTTAGGTATTAAAAAGTATCTGACCCCCGTTTTTATTTACAACATACTTTTTTTTTTCTAAATGAAGCAAAGTTTAGATAATGTATCTGATATCAGCTCATCGAACCATTAGGTTTCCGCGGCTTCGGATCAGTTTATTTCATTTTTTTTAAACAAGAGATTCAATAAATAAATCATGGTTCCATTGACTTTGTTTAACACATGAAATTATACACTGCCATGCGGCATTTCTTTGATCTTCTCTCAAGAGTCTCAAAAAGGGTAACGTATCTGACGACGATTTGGCGACATGATGATCTTTTACTTAGAGAAATATCAAAACATCATATTGTTATTGTAATCTTATTTTCTATTCAGGCACTCTAGGGGCAATGGAATGAGGTACAAAAGATTTGATTTGAATGATATGTTAACGAGTAAGAACTTGTTATATGAGCACTTCCTTGTCTGGCGACATGGGGTATTTAGGGTTACATCAAACTTCGAATCGCATTTCTGATGTATTATCCCGGATATCCCAACAGATTTAGTGATATGTACTTTACAGATCTAACCTCTCGAAAGAATTTTATTTTAAAAAATTGATTTCTGAGAAACAAACTATCCATTTAAACTACATGAACATGCTGGCTACACGAAAATCACAGTTTTGCACATTTTTTGGGAGAATGGCCCCTAAGTTCTTGGTTTTTATATCTATTTATTACACAACAACGCAGAACTTTCATATTTTGATATATACATTATATATATATTCATATATATATACATATATATACAGTATAAATGAATATATGCACAATATCATGAAGAGTTTGATCGCAGACCGAGTCAACTACATTTTTGAAAAAAAAATCAACATGGGATTTTAAAGCATTATTTAAAGAATATTTCTTGTTGTAACTGTTGAGAAATTGTATGCGTTTAATCCTATGTGGGAACAAACTCCAACCCCAAGCCCCATGTAAAATACAAAGTAGTCTAGGACTCAAGGAGTAAATTACAAAAGGCGTGTTTGTGCGGGGTTTGAATGAATCTTTGAATGTTTTTATTTTTCGTTCCATTGCTTCAGATGATTTGGTATTCCAGGGCTGCTGTTTCAATTCCTTCTACCTTCCGAAATTTCCCAAGATTTAACAACACCTTTATTTTGAATGATAACTCTATAGTTCGTGATTCGTCGATTGGCAAAATCTACAAATTCCTACGTCCTTAGTTCCATAATTTGATCTACCATAATACATGTTAGGGAAATAAAGAAAGTAATAATGTCCTGATTTCAATCAAAATTCATCCTAAAAACAAGTAATTTTCGAATGCAGTGTGTTTGAGATAAACGAAATATCTTCAGGGCAGTGCGTTTTCCGCTCTTTGTCGCTGCTGTCACACTAGTATAGAGGAATCCTGGTCGTTGTGGGGAAAAAATAGAGAAAATGCATTCCCTAATTAGCTGTGGAGACGTTGAATGAAAGATGCCAACACTTGTTAAGACTGCATTCGAGGAAAGCGCTCTCAGTTTATTACGGCGTCCAACTTGATACCATGTCAATGTTTACTTCTCGAGTCATGGCGAGGTAAGGGCGTCGAAATGCTTGCGACCAGAAGCTTCTCATTTTACGGGCCTTCGTGTCTGCCATTAAGGTTTGTGATAATGGAGCGGGGCGATAACTATGACGAGATCAAGTTGTCTAACTTCCTAAACACCAAGGTCATGGAGAACCTGTCACTTTTTAGTTTGTCAGGGGCTAAATTCAACCTCAGAAAAATATTTTTGTACGTTTCCAGGGAAGTATATCAATCTTAAACTCTTATCAAGTGTGAAATGGTATCAGAGTATTGTAAAAAGAGTAAGACAAACTCGATACTTTCTGCTATAAATGTAATAATTACTGGCAAAGCTTGAGCAACAACATACAGCCGAACCACATTGCATACAAAAGTGCTCTTTTCTTTTGTCTTTAACGAACTGTACAACTCCAACATTATACAGAACATGTTGCTAGCAAAACAGGGCCCACATCTCTTATATACATACTTATATGAAAATAGAAATCATATTTGTACTCAAATATAGCGTGTAAGGGAATTCCATAATCTAAACAGTGGTTATTCAACGTGTAATCTCATGTAATTCCTTGAGACTCCAGGGATAATTCTCAGCTTGGTCTGACACGTAGTACGGCTTTACTTACTCTCAAGAGAGCCTTGGCGCAAATGTAAAAGGTTGTAAATTGAATGAGGACGAAAATCGGCTAAAAAGCACAGAGTGAACTTCTTTGGTGGTCACATGTGCGCTTTGAGAGCATCAACGCTCTCCGATAATGGTGCACTTATTCTAAAACCCGTGAATATTGCCGACGTTAGGCTTCATCATGTGGACGCAGACACTGGATATGTTCAGTCTAGTATTGTCTAGTGTCACAAATAAGAGTAACCAAAAGTATACCATAATAACAAACATGCACATTATTTCTCGCTGAATCGCTACACCCCAACACGCGTACAAGACACAAACACATCTAAACAAGAAAAAAAAAAAAAAAACCCGTGATGTCCATTTTCAGTGGTTCCACCTGTTTTTGTTTTTTTTTAATTGCCGACATGCAGGACATCTTATATTTCAGCATGGCCGTGCGGAAAATGCATTTGAAGCAGCTCCTCATTAAAAATATCATGCAAAGTACCAAAGCAATGAATTACATACATCGCAACCATAACAGACTATACACTAGTCAGGAGTGTTTACACTGGTTGCAGTGGTTGTGTCTGAAACCCAATACATCGACTTTAAACTTCGTCAGTCTCCCGCATGATATAATAAACGAGATGAATGATGAAATTTCTTACAGAATCAAAACGGAGAATGAAAACCTCATAATATGAGTCCCACTCACTGGATAAGACTATTAATAGGCGATGTCAATCTAAAACGGATTGAGATATTTCATGGTGATCAGTGGTGCTACTGTGTTGGCTGCGTATAACCGATGCACGCTCGGTTTGTGTAGAGCTTAGGACGCCATTTTTTATTTTTTTCATCATGTCAGGAGTCTCGCCATATGTATTTGGTGCTTTTTTTTCGGTTAAACTGCTTAGAATATTGCAAGCGTCTATGAACTTGATTCCAGTCTTTAGCCGATGACCCATACCTTCCTAAACATTCATAACAATTCCCGCCATCCATGAGATTATTATTTACTCAGCTGGAATCAGCGCAACAGGAAGGACCCCTCGCGCCAAATCTCTCGCCTTCACGCCGTCTTGTGGACATATTCAGAGATGTTTCCATAGCAACGAGAGAACAGGTTATCTCTCATTCTGATTTAGGCAGAGGAAATTCGATTTGAACGATCCGTTCAGGCAGGGTGATTGATAACGTGTTTCATTAAGACTGAAGACAGCCACATTGCCCTTTGTTTGTCTGTTTGTTTGTTTGCTTTTTAATTTCAGTCCATCTATTGTATGCAATGATAGGGAAATGCATGTACTGTTTATCGACATTCTTCCCAATATAATCCTATATCCCAATATGCAGCCGGAAATTTACTATCTCATCTAAAGATATATCAAGCTTCATCCTGCGGGTTCATAAATGATCTTGTCTAGGAGGAAAGTGATAGACATCCGAGAGCAATATCAAATCGATGCCCCTACCAAATAGACATCCCTAGAGTGCCTTGTCCTATCGACTGGACAGTGTACCTCTTTCAGAAAACAGAGAATGTGATTTCGTTGTCAGCATTGTCCATCACTTTGAATCAATTATAAAACCATGACGCGCATGTATCTACAGTGGACACAAACATCGCATGGCAAATAAAGATTTGAATGAGACCTGATATACAATTCGGGACGGAATGGCCTTTATGATAATGGTAAAATTATACAAAATTATAGAGATTCATTTGTTCCGAGGCCAGTATCCTATAGTCGAGCTTCGCTTGTGGCGGCGGCGGTCACCAGCATGTCATGATTGTAGCCGTGTTGGAAAGGGTGACAAGAGACCAAAAATACTTGACAATATAAACCGGAGTATTGTCGTATCCATTAGCTGTAATTCCTGTAGTTGTTGCACCTCGGGAGATTTAGTGACTTTTTAACATCTCTCTTGTGATTCCATGATTTTCAACGTAGTGATAATGGAAGCAGACACAACGGGAATTCTCGAATAGCCGTCCCCACCCCCTCCTCTCTCTTTCCCCCCACATTTAGACTCCTTCTGGTTATTATGCTCGAAATAAAAACACGTGTTAGATCCAGTTGCTGAACGTGTGAGTGGCCCCTTCCGCTGCAAACTTGTCTCTACACTGATATCAGTCGCCTCTCCTATTATTGCCTGTGATGCATTGTTGGAATAATCGGCAATGATAGACAATTTACTATACTATAAGCGATCGTTATTTTCCTCCTCACATCGGTCAATGGCAGCTAGCATGTTGAGTTCATAGCCTCAAGTTGGCTCACACGTGTTACATACAGTATTTTTTTTTTTTTGGGGGGGGGTTCTTCTGTTGTTTATTATCTTATAGCGGAGGTAGATGAACTGCATTCAGTTACGTTACTTGTACGTATGGCAGGCGTTTGTTTTTGTTTTTCCATTCATTTTATGAAGTTTTTCAATGATGTAATCATTTTGTTAAAATAGTTTAACAGAGTTTGCATTATGCACGCGCTTATCTTTTTGCACTTTCTAATGTATGTTGAGATATTTCACTGATATATCAAGTGAATTTTTGTAATTACTGAATTTAAAAGAATTTTCGTGATATCGGAAATAAAATTGGAATTGAAGTGAATTTCTAAAAAAAGTAATTGATTTCCCTCTTTCACTTGCTTCATTCATCTAATCTCTTCTTTTTTTTTGTGGAGAGAGATATAAGAATCTTCTGTTGTCTCTGTTAAAGCATGAAGTAACACATTATTCCGTTAGACTGAATTACAGAAATGGAAGAATTCACAATACATGATAATTAAACACCGTCAAGCTTAATTGCCTAAGAAGGGGAAGGATATTGAGACGTTTAACGAGAATCAGAAAGAATGGTGAGCCGTCATGAAGACGTCAAGGATTCGCTGAGTGTTCTAGTAGCAATCCTTGACAAATTTGATTCTTACCACATGAACCTCTCAGGGTCCGGTGCGATGCTCATTATATTACTTATCATTTTAAAGGTATCTTGCAGAAATGATAGTTGACTCAATCATGCACACAGTGGGATGACTGAATCAGACAGTTAATGAAATTAAACAAACTGTAGCATAGACACACGAGTTCAAACAACTAAAATTTATACAAGTTCCTTGACGACACGGACGAAATGATAAAGATACTTAATGGGCAAAATAACACAGACACAACATCTGACTATTCTTGTCAGGGAGTACTTGAAGAACCTTATATCTTATACGGACTTATTGATGCTTCCCATAAAAGTGTTGCGGGAAGAGTGAGCCGAAAGAGTAACATAGGATGCGGAGTACGAAGGAACGAGATAATCCTCAGCGATAAAAATAACTCTCCTACACAAAGATACCCCAATTCTCTTATCTCCCTACGTCATGTCAATATTTGAAAGGATTTTTTTTTTTTTTTTTTTTAAAGAAAAGAACTTTTGTAGGTCGGTTGATTTCTTTGATATTCACTTGTACTTTCGATGAGCTAGGGCATCGTCCGGGTAGAATATTCTTCTTTCAGTCGGGATAAGCTGTAGAACTCTATAAGATGGGGACAAATTCACTCAGTCTATTGTTGTTGTTGTTGTTGTTGCCATTGTTGTCATGTCATGCCTCTATTGCATGCCTCGTATGTACCTCGGTAAATATTCATTTCGTTTCATATTGAGTGGTTGAATCGACACTACAGGCACTTGAAAAACTGACATTTTCACACGAGATAGTGCAGCACCACCTTCCCTTTGCCGATATCGATTACAAAATTGTCGTGTGATCGATTGAAATGTCGCTCGATACGCATCGGAACTGCCTCCTCGCTAGCCGAACCGCCTCCTCGGCAGCCGGCGCGACATCCCAGCTTTCCAAGGAGTTCTCTCGCATCGTGTCGTCAGACTTCAAGATACCGTTGAATTCAAAGAGCCTCTCTCTCTCACTCGACCATGCTATCCAGACTTGTCCACTCTGTGCAAGAGATTGTCTCGAGGGGAATTTCGATTTGGAGTGGCTATCGAAACAACTTTTACCCCGGGGTCATTGGGATATTTTACTAAGTTGCATATTGAAGCGAAGAGTATTCCTTTTGATGGACAGCGCTTGACCTCTCTTGGCACTACTAATGATGGACGGATCGAATCTGTAAAAATTTACTTGAGATATTTTAGCCTATGTGTTTTTTTTTTTTCCATCTCAGCTCCGTCGTTCACGTCGGAATCTTCTTGTATATCTTCCATATTCTGGGGGGGGGGGGTGTTCATCGTAGAGCTTTTACAAGTACATTATTGAGATGAAACTCTAAATAATGACTACTATTATTTAACCAACCATCAAGCTTCCAGTGGTGTCACTGACCGAGGACGTTGCACCCGACTTATAAAAGCTACCACCACACACACACACACACGCACACACACACACACACACACACACACACACACACACATGCATAGGCCTACACAAGAAAATAATGAATCATAACAAATGCCAATAAGCTTGCAACGTTTAGTAAAATGACGTTAGTATTCTATGGTAATGGGTTGATGAACTGCAATGGGTAACACTTTCAACAATATGTACTTCACGCCAATCTTGAATCAGGAGCCTTTTTTTAATCATGTTGATTGCAGATCCTGTTGGAGTTGGGCATGCCGAATCAGGATCGAATGGTAACGAGATTTTGGAAGTAAAATGTTAGATATGATTTTGGATATTTTCACTTTTTATGTTATGGCTGAGATGATATGGCTAATTAAAATGATAAATATAATGGTAAAGATACAGGAAGAACAGGCATTAACCGTCGTTCATAAATAAGATGTTATGCATGAGCATTCCTATAATGTCGTAATGAAAACGTCTCTTCTTATAGAGATACTCCTGAAACTCAAATGATGTATAGTGTACATTACAATGCGAATCTCAGTACACACATTGGAAATGTATCTTCTTTCCAACAACCGCAGCAACCACAAAATTATGATTGAAGAAGAAGAAGAAAAAATTGTAACGCATTAGTCAAACGTTTTCTTGATCCTGTCATTGATGTGTATTTTGTTAGTTTCTCATTTGTCTTGCATTTGCATCAATTCCCACCACACTTCCCCGCTACTTTTGTATTTGTGTTTGTTCAGACATTGGGGTTTTATCCCCGTCATGTAGTAAGGGACATTGACATTATTGTATCACTGCAGTATGTCCACCAAAAAAGAAAATACAATCGGATATTTTGCATTGATAACTTTTAGAATATTTAGTCAATTTAAATGCAATTTTAGGGTATGAAACTACAACTTGTTACGTACATCATGCAGATAACCTCATTCAGTTTTGTTCAATTGTCATGGAGAAATGTAGATCTTCGTAATTCGTGTCATGGGTTCATTTCTACCAAGCTTAGGATGCTGTTGGCATCCATATGGATGAAAATATTTTGCTCGCAACTGACAGGGCAACCAACAAATGAATTCAAATTTTATACATAACATTATATCAATATGTGAGTACACAAATTTGTAAATATGTGAATATTGATCATCATGATGAAAAAGAGACAAAAAACATCTTAGAAATCTGCATCCTTTCTTATGTAATTCATTTTTCATTCCTTTAGTTGAAAATGAAAAGAAACAAGCAGTCACTATTTCAAGAGATTTTTTTTTCTGTCAGGTAACACAATGAGCAACTTGGTATAATTTGTAAGGCGTGAACACTGGTCAACGCGTCTCCTTAACAGAACTTGGAAGGAAGGGACTCCTTACTTGCTTTACAAAGATCTCCATTTCTTTGGATTTTCTGTTGGATGTAGGTAAAGAGTTATAGTTTCATAAGTTAAAATTGCATCATGATTTTAAATTGACAGTTTATTATTGGTTGAGGTGAAAATTATTGATTGAGGTGAAAATTAAGCTTTAAGCTTTTTTTTGCGAGATACTTAGAAAACACTTTATGAAACATTAAAGAGCATACAATTCACAGACGAATTCAAAGTCATTTGATGAAAATCGGCTTCGAAAATAATGGCCGAGATGTCCGAAAACAAAGTAAAACAAAGCGATCCTAATAATAGGTTGGTTTCACCTTTTCGTACGATTGCTTTGTTTTGGATATCTCAGCCATTTCAAACCAATTTTCATCAAATAAACTTTGAATTCATCTAAGAACTATGCTCTTTCATATTTCATAAGAGGTTTCTCATTATCTCAAAAATCATCATAAAAACGTTGGAAACCTGAACACCCATCTCAACCGAATCTGTACCATTCCTCTAAGGTTATCGTTGCAGAAAGTACGATTGTATTGTGTCGTTGCTGTTGCTGTTGTTTTTGTTGTTGTTGTTGTTGTTGTTGTTGTTTTGAGGGGGACATACGGTGCAGACACTCCATTTGGTTTTCATTGTACAGAAAACCTGAGCTTCGATCGTCTATGCTAAATTTCCATTAGACTTTTCTACACATGAATTTCCTAACAAAACTGATTTTCTCCTTGCTGCATATGCACTGTTTACTTATCTGTGGTATTGTCAACCACAGAGCTCCCAGCACTCGTCACTACTGTCAACCCAACGAGGACAAACGTCAAATTAATGTCCATTTCTAACAGAAAGGTCAATTACACTTGACTCCGCCTACTTCAACAATCGTCCAGCATCACTTCCAAGCAGACACGAGTCGTCTCCTGCAAATGTGCTCCAGGATAACAGGAACATGAGAATAAAAACAAAAAGCCAACCATACCCAAAACAAAACAAAACAAAACAAACAAGTCTTTTGTAAATATTAGTTTTCAAGGCTTCCGAGCTTGGATGTATTTTTTTGTTTTCTTTTTGGATGGCATTGTAGTCAGTTTCCAAAGGGAGACATGGATTTCCATTGTTCCGTCGTGGGCATGACGTTTAAATGTTTTTTTACTTTTCTTTTTAAGCCCAAATTTTGGTCACCTTCACTATACGGAGAGCCCAAAGAAGTAAGATTCGCAATCATTGCGTGTTTCTCGCATCCCGTTCATTTCATATATGTCATGCCAACTTTGGTTACTAGTAAATCGAAGTGCAATAAATGAGGTCTGTTTGTGCAGCATTCGTATGATGGGGGCTTTTGTCAAATATTAGGCATAACATAAATGTGTGATCATTATGAAATAAGTTAACTCTAAAATGACATTCACCACTTATCGCTACCGAGTTTTTCTCTCCGGCCAGGGTTTTGTGAACATAATTAGCGTGTGGTAAAATGAATTTATAAAGTCTCACAAAAAGAACAGCTATCTATCAAAAAGAAAATAAAAAACAAAGAGGAATCACTAAATCATTTTTTTTTCTAATTAAGGAGCGCAATGAATGTGGGGATATAATCAAGCGACACGACAGTGAGTATAGGGACAAACATTATTGACAAGCGAAACATCAAATGAATCCTCAGAGAGCTTAGTTCTGTCACCTGTAATATACTTCAACTAGAAGCGTAGCAAAATGCAAGAATTGAATCAATTTTTATTTATCCAAATGAGGGATTTTATGCTGCAGTAGTCAAAGAAAAATATCGGAACCAGATTCATTATTTGTTCGTTTGTTATATATTTGTTTATCTATTTTGGTGTGTTACAATCTTCTGCTCGGAAAGTACATGATAGAAAGGTATTTCCTATGCTGATGCCTACCATTGTGTCACCAACATTGTTATCTTTATGAAGATACTTTCAGAAAATATATAAGGAAATTTGACGTCAAGTTTTACTTCATATGCCTTTTTCGTTTGCCACTTTTTGTCCGTGCTTGGTATACTGCAGGCTACCGTTCGGAGTTTAATACTGTCGGTGTATCTAGCAGTGATCGCGATCTTGTGCTACATTTATTGGTGACCCATTTCTGTTGACGTCATGGAAGAAAGGAATCCATCGATATATTACTGCACGACTTGCAGTCTTCTTCTGTCTGAAGCTATGTTAGAACGATTTCTGGCTTCCTTTTTCCTTTTTCTCTTCACATGGTCCTTGCTTGGCATAAATGCTAAGAAGCTGAGCTGACTTAGATAGATTTTTACGGAGGTATGATGCCCATCAACATTTGAATTCAAAATAGGACCAAAAAAGAAATTCCTTGCTACTGGTTCAGATTAAAATACTTTCTACATTTTTAAATGAATAATCACGATTTTCAGTTTCGGCTTTTCGTGAGCAGATAACTTTTTTTTTAAATTCCAATCAACAACAACTCTCCGTAATGATTTGTTCAAAGGGACAGTGCTGATTAATGCCACAAACCTTTACAGAGTAAAAGCTATGATATACTATGGTGGACTGGTGGAAGTGAGGGCATCGTATTAGCTGTCCTTGATCATAATAGTTACTCAGCTACAGATTGTAAGAATTCTATCATTTTCTCTTTGCAGAAAATAACCATTATAAATTGTTTAAAGAAATATAGCGTTTCAGAGAAATAAAAACACACACTGTGTACAAACAAACGATGGAGCTCTCTTCACTCTACATACATGTATATGGACATTATCAACATCAACGAATCTTTAGCAATAAAGTTTGCTGGCAACTTGCTTTTGAATATTAAATCTCAAGGTTTTCTTAAATCTTAATTATGTGTTTCGGGTATGCAAAGGTTGTCATTGATCTACACAGAGGTGACCCACCCAAATTACAAATATCAATTGTCAACTTTCAAATTTGGCAGTGACTGACATCCTAGAACGCTGACGTAGATATCCACGTGATTACAACTTTATTGTCCTGTTTTCATCCAAGAAAGCTGTGAAAAACATGCTTCTTCGTAGATATATGGTATGTGCTGGACGTAAGAGCTTCAAAGTTCTCTTTACATTTAATTACTTTTATTTCAATGTGAAACCTGTCTTTGCCTGATCGCGTCAAGGTCGTCAACCGACAATACTATATTGTGAAGAGCAATGCAAAAAAAAAAAAAAAAAAAAAAAAAACCCGAACAAACAAACGCAAAACGCCTTGGCGGATATGCAGGTGCGGTAACTTATTCCTTTAACTTAATCAATTTGCAGTAAAGCCTGTAACATAAGGCTGCCACACAACCTTTTCTATTTGCAATATATGTATTGCTTCATGCATTGAAGAATTGCTGTTGTATTCCTTGCGATCAAATGATAATTTGTATCCTACATGATACACAAACCAATAAATCAAATCAAGTGAAAT
The DNA here is from genome assembly GCF_040938485.1 of Diadema antillarum. NCBI lineage: Eukaryota > Metazoa > Echinodermata > Echinoidea > Diadematoida > Diadematidae > Diadema > Diadema antillarum. Next base: position 3,154,963 of record NW_027271658.1, read on the forward strand.
AATCCGGACATCATTATGTCATGATATTGTGTTTCTTATTAACTCGGGCAGTACAAATGGACCAAATTTGTATATTTAGCAAGGCTCATGTCCAAGAACAGGGCATACACGACAATATTTTCAGTTTCAGTTTCGTTGTATATTTATTCGTACATGTCTTTTGTGTTTTACTTTATGGCTTGTGGCTTCTTACATATTGTAAAAAACAATATGCTTTGTGTTATGTGTTAATTTTTGTCTGATGGAAATGAAGTAATAGAATTGTATTATGACATTGTGGTGCTTTCAACAACACACAAAGTGTGGGCACAGACACTACTACGACTATTCAAGTCTTCGGTAGTTACGTTCAGACGGTGATCCCTAACCTCGAGGATAGGCTCGCAGTTATAGGCACCGTGTAGACGCACTCGTTGATAGCTATCCACGGGATATATCAGGGGTAGCGCTCTATCAACGAGCTGCGGGGGTCCCCACTCGTAGTTAGGCGTCGTGTGGACAAAACTTTCCATGAATATGTTAGTTAAAGAAATCATAGTTATTTTAAAATACAATTTATCGGGAATGGAAAACGATATGGATATTCCGATGTCACAACAGCAATGTCTGTTCTTGTAAATATTATCTCTTTATACCTCTTATGGATATCATTAGTCAGTCACAACTTAGTTGAATATATATATATATATATATATATATATATATATATATATTATATATATATATATATATATATATTCGACATATAATAAAAAAAGAATCCCCACGTGTGGCTTGTGGTATAACAACCTTTTAAGAACACTGTCATCCAAGTAATTAACTTGTTAAAAAAACAATCTCTGGAAAGATGGCAGCATGCCCTGACAGCATACCATCATGGAAAATTGCTCGAAAGAACGAATATCGTGTCAAGAGAATAAAAGAACAACAACAAAAAACAAACAACAAACAAACAAACAAACAAACAAACAGACAGAATAGAAGTTAAGAAGTTGAAAAGAGGAAATAACACTAGGAATGCGTAAGCAAGTGCCATAACATACTTGTAAGCATGCACGTGCGTTCTGTGTAGATACATCAACGCCCGCGTTGAAATATTATGTGCTTGGTACACTGCAAAAAGTCCGGTGTTAAATAGTGAACACCGAGCTGGTGTTAAATTTTCGGTGCTCATTTATGGTGTTAAATTAACACCTCCGGGTGTCATTTCCAAATTTTAAACTGTTTTTTGAAGAGTTTCTTAGTAACTGCACTTCTTGTTGATTTTTAATTTAAACAAGACGATCAAGAATTTTACATTAAAATACTAGATTTTTGAAAAAATGTGAAAATAAATTTACACCAAAGTAACACCAGCTGGTGTGGTCTCTTATTGAAGCTGGACGGGTGTTAAACCATTGATATCAACACCAACAAATATCAAATAAACAGCAAGTGGTGTCATTTTTGAATTAACACCAGTACAGTGTCAAAATAACACCAGGTACAGTGTCAAATTAACACCACGAAGTGTCAGGTGAACACTTTTCAACACCATCACAGTGCATTTTTGACACCTGTGGGTGTGGTCCTTTATTGAAGTTTGATCGGTGTTAGATTTAACACCCGTGGTGTTAAATCTAACACCGATGTTTTTACAGTGTATGTTTGTACATATATGTACGGGTTCAAAAACTTAAATATTTAATTCATGCTACGTGTCGAGGGACATTTTGATTGACAAGGTGAATATCAGAGTGAATGTAGGTCTTCACTGAAATTACCTATCAATTATTCTCGAACGTTGTTGTCAGCGGGGGTCATCTTACCTTTCCACTTTGTCCTCGTGGTCTGTGGACTTTCTCCTCTCACACTGACTTGTTCTTCGGCCTCCACATCCGGTGACAGTCTCATCCCAACACTCTATGACCATTCTCTATAGCAAAACACATTTCAGACTCTCATATGGCAAAGACAGGCTTGAACTTACAAGACTGGCTGCATCTAATATCACCGACTAATGTGCCTTGTCTGTGTCAAAACGAAAGAAGAAACATCGCAGTTGGTTAATGCTGTATATTAAGACCTCTTTCACTCTTGTGATTTCATTCAATTTGAATCTTAAAGTGATGTAAAGCGCCGATGGAATATGTATTCTTAGTAAAGATATTCTTCTTCTCGAATTGCACAATGCACCTGGTTGATACCGTTTGCTGAGCATTGCTAATCACATGGGGAGAATCATGAGGGTCGGGCATCATTCGCCCATTTATTCGTGTGAGTAGGAAAGTGGACCACTTCTCTAGGTTAGCACCCTGCTCTTTGTGATGATGAAGTGGATTCGTTTACGAGCTTGAATCGTGAGCAACTCACACATTTGAGGGACAGAGCAGTTTTTACCCCTCACAGAGGGGACGGTATGGTTACTAGTACACAGATCATTGCTGGAATCCCATGGGTCTGGAGGCAGACGCGCTACCGACGAAGCCAAATCACCGCCCAAGTACTCAGTAGTAACATGAAAATGCATGTTGCCTAAAATATCCATGTAACCTTCCCCCTCCAAAAAAAAAAAGAAGAAGAAAAAGAGTCCGTTTCTTTGAAATGACGAGCCCTTTCTCGCAGTGAGTAGGTCGTTACTGTACTCGATTAGTCGCCAGGTTTATTGTCAACCGGTCACCATCAAATTCCTAACTCTTGTCACAAAGAATGGCATACATCAGGGAAAACTATTATTTGTTATTTTCCAGACGTATGGCCTACTGTCATACATATGACCTTTACTCTTTCTCTTATGAAGCAAATACGCTGTCGGTGCGTATCTATGATTTGACTTGGGATGCATGAAAAAAAAGTCTAGACAAAAGAGGAATCAATGTTTTAATTTTCCGTTCTGTCTGAGTTTTATTATTCATTTGGTGACATTGATTTACAATAAACAGGGAGAGTTTCGATGTGGAGCGACGAGGAAGAGTCTGTTTGTAATCGTTCGTTCAATTATTGTTTGCGTGCTCGTACAATCAGTGGACAAACCAACTGTAGTTCCCTGCCTTCTCCTCTGAGCGCATATGACAATAAATGAAGATAGTGAATACTGGGTTTGTGTGCTGTCATTTTCTACTTTCCACAGTGTCCATGCAATGTTTACAGTGCACAGTCATGCTATTGCATTCATTATGAATGGATTAATTTGACGCTGTGTCCAGCATTGCTGGAGCACACACATGCTCACACACACGTTTAGAGCGAGACAAAAATGGGGGGGGGGGTACAAAGAATGTATAAATTATGCACAAATGACAACAATGACAGAGAACTGATCATTTCTTTGTACGTAGAGAAGGCTCACGGAAGTGTAATTACTTGGGAAGCATCAGTTAAATTTTAGGTTAAGATAGACAATGTTGAACTATACACTTTTAGTGCAATTATTTTATTGCTTCAATCTTGAGTTATCGTAAAAAGAAACCCACTGTGACCAAAAACTGACGGTGATAATTAAAGCAACATAGATCAAACAGACGGCAATAGTTACTCTAAGAATGCACAGCAAAAATAAATGTAAAGTTTAGTTTCTTTTTGAACTCAGACCAGTGATATTGGTCTCAGTCACATATTATGAAAATCAAATGAAGTTATGATGTAAGCCTCTGACAAGTCTTGCTTTCAAGCTACACTTCTTGACATGAATTCATGAAGTGAAAATAGTATCCTTGAAATCGAAATATTCCATAGCAGTAATGATTTGCAATTATGAGTTTGTACTAAGGACAGGGTATATCGTTCAAATTCATGAAATTCTTCCGTCGAGATGTTTTCATTGCTACTGATTGACAAATTACCATACACCGACGTAAATAAGCACTGAATTGATCAGTGTTGTAGTAGTAGCCATGATAAAAAAGATACGTACGCCTGTGATTTTTTTTTATGCCTCCGCCACGAAGTGGTGCCGGTGGCATTATGTTTTCGGGTTGTCCGTCCGTCCGTAATGAATTTTGTGGACAAGGTAACTATCAAAACCTTTTGAGGTATCCTAATGAAACTTGGCACGTATGTGTATTAGGGGGTGAAGTTGTGCCTATCAATTTGGGGTGCACATGCTCAAGGTCAAAGGTCAAAAGGTCAAGGTCAAATACATAAAATTTTACTATTTCCACCATATCTATGCAATGCCGGAAGATATTTTCATGAAACTTATTGTATACATGTATTACCCAATTAAGATTCTCTGGTGAAGGTTTGGGTCATGAGGTCAAAGGTCAAAGGTCAAAAGGTCAAGTAAAAATATTAAAACTTCTCCTTTTTCCCTGTACCTTGGAAATTGTTCAAGGTATCTTCATGGAACATATACATGTACTGACTGACAGTGATTATCTAGAGAATTTAGGATTCATGGGGTCAAAGGTCAGGGGTCAAAGGTCAAGGGCAACACTTCAAAATTTTATTATTTCCTTCATGTTTATGCAACACTTGGTGTATGCATGTATAACCTAATAGAGATTCTCTGGAAAGTTTGTTTTCTTTTGTTTCTGCCTCAAAGGTCAAAAGGTCAAAGATCAAGTGAAAGTGCTGAACTGATTTTTTCCTCCATATCTCGGAAGTGGCTCAAGTTATCTTGAAACGTACTACATCTATTGTATTTATGCATGTTCTGCCTGACAGTGATTATCTTATGAATTTTAGGGTCAAAGGCCAGATGAAACTGATAACAATTTACTATTCAATACAGAAATTGCACTTTTTCTCCATACCTTGAAAATTACTAAATGCATAAACCTATGAATTTGTCAAAGTCAAGTTAAAGTCCTTAAATCCTAAATACATGCTCTCCTATTCATCCAATTAAACCTAGGTCAAGGAAAGTGAACATTCAACACATTTGTGACAAACTTGTCATTTTAATATTTTGCCAATTTTGTGAAAATGTAATCACACATTGTCCACATGTACTATCTAGACCTATTAGGAGAATTATGCATTATGGCAGAGGCGTACCAGTCGCCATAGCGACATTTCCAGTTTTATCATGGCTACTGCTAAAACACTGATCAATTCAGTGCTTATTTACGTCGGTGTAGGGCAATTTGTCAATCGGTTGCAAAATGTATACGTCGTTGTTTCACAGTAAGTGACAAAGGATCTATTATGTACAAACTAATGAAAAGTTGAGAGGTGAAGATATTATCAGCACGTGGCCAAAATTTCCAATTGCTTTTGCGACCGATTTATAGTGCAGTATGTAAAGTTGTTGAATGCGAAAGTTTTTCTTATTTATAATTTATACCGCTCTGTGTGTGTGTGTGTGTGTGTGTGTGTGTGTGTGTGTGTGTGTGTGTGTGTGTGGTCAAAGCGAGAACACGCGCTTTGGAATAATGTATAGATTTATCCCTGATGCCACTTACAGAAGGAACACAATGGCACATAAACTCGATAGGGACGATGCAACGAGTTTGCGCCTACTTTTTAAATTTCCTTAAGACTCCTTCCGCTCTTTATTTTGTTGTTTATCTTTCCTTTCTTTCTTTTTTCTTTTTCTTTTTTGCTTGTGAAAGCGATATTTCTAGAGAACCATGGTAAAGTGGCTAAGGCTTTGGATAGTAAGACAGAAGGTTTCAGGTTCGAATTCTGCCAGGTGTGTTCAAAACCATGTGTTTTAGCTCCATGGCTTAACCTTGGACAAGATGTTTCAGTGTGACGCGACATTTACTCCCGGGACAATTGCTCCGGTCTTATTTTCACCGAGGACTTAGGGTTAGGATTGTGATAGGGTTTTAGGTCAAGTTTCATGTAGGGATTAGGAATAGAGTTAGGGTTATGTATGTGGGTAGGTTTTATTTTTGGCATAGCGTGCAAATATTTCATAGGAGCAATCGTCGCATAACGGGACAAATGTCATGAAAGTGTTTAAGTGCTAATGCCCATATTGATCCAATTTACAACACCTGGAAGCACCCACGAGTCATACAGCCCACGAGTTCAACATTGAAAAAAAACACGAGTCATAATGCCCATAAGTTCGAGAGGGAGATAGATAGATAGATGATAGAAGAGAGAGAGACGGAGAGAGTGAGAGAGAGAGTAAGAGAAGCAGTGTCATTGAGCTTCAAAACAATACTGAGGGGTTCAGACATATTTGAATCAAATTAAATTGAGATGAAAATTGTTTGAAATTGATGAGACATGCAGACAAGATTCGCTTTTCAGCGTGCATGTCTCCTGCATTTCCAACAATTTTAATTTTAATTCATTAAAAATGGAAAGGCCACAGTTTTTATTGTAAATTCAGAGTTGTTTTCTTTGTTACAACATTGGACTGATTTTGTGTTACGACGTGTATGTAAATTTTGTGTTGTTGGAAATGAAATAAAATGAAATGAATGAAATAACACAGAAAACTGGATAGATAACAAAGAGAAAGAAAAAGACAGGTTTGACGTGAACGCATGTGTGTATGAGGAATTGATGTCAAGGCGACAAGAGCGGTGTAAGGGAGGTCATAGGATTTTTGATTTGATTTGATTTATTTCTGCATTTTTCACAAAGTATATACAACATAACAAACCATTTTCCAGTACTATACATATTGTATGCAACACAAGATGAATAGAAATACAGTCATAATGTACCAATAATGAAATATTGTATAGGTGAATTATAATCATACAAAAACAATTGGAAAATAATTGATTATTCAATCGAGCTCATGCATACAAAATGCAGGAGACCGTCATCTTTTGATGAAGCTTGAGTTTGATGGCGGCCTCTAGGAGTGGAAACGCATCGCAAAACTTGTGGCCGACATTAGGTGATTTGCATACAATGTATAGCGCATGGCTAATGCTATGTATTACATGTGAAAATCGCAAAACTTGTGGCCGACATTAGGTGATTTGCATACAATGTATAGCGCATGGCTAATGCTATGTATTACATGTGAAAGCGGGTAATACCGTGAACATACTGAAGTCGCAACATGTAGAGTATAACCCTCATGATAAGGCGAGCTTTCGATCTTCAAATACCCCCTACTTATTTCCCTCGAGTCTGTCGAAACGGTAGCAAAAAACAAAAAACAAAACAAAACAAAACAAAACAAAACGGAGAGAGACTTCGAAGACTTTACTCTCTGAAGGAAATGTGTTCGAAATATTCAGTCGCAAGAGGAAAATGTATCGCCAGGTTTGTTGGAAGTCTCACCGTCCATTACTACCACTTTAGCTTCTACTTATCCCGCTTTGGTTGAATTACTAGAAACTGACACCATTTTCACCGCCGCACGATTCATCATTGCCTGCAGGCATTACGAACTCGTTCCACTTTCCGGTTAAAGACTTACATTATGTGGTCTAAATTGCATTAGGAGTGACAGACACGGCGGTTAGCTTTGATAACGAATACATTTCAAAACTTCATTTTTTTGCAAAAATTGATCGAACCCACAACTCTTTTTAAGTGCACTGAGACTCACAAAAAAAAAAAGAAATACAGCAAACCGATGGTAATGACATCATGATTAGGGTTGGAGAAGAACCTCCCTGGAATTTGTAGAAAGCAGATGAGAAGTATAATATGTTACGAAACCTGAAACTCCATTGCATTTTGGGAATAGTCATTGATGGACAGATAGTTACTCACAATTATTAGTCATTGTGAAAACATAATTTTCGTGCAGCACCCATGAATATCTTGAAAGCATGCACCCAATTCTCTTTCATCGTCTTATATAGGATACTAGTAAACAATAATAATAAGGTCTTCTTTATCCAGGGTAGCCTCTTCAGTGTTGCCACTGCTCTACCAGAGGGCCCTGCTATCATTATTACCCTAGCGTTGCCAGGTACCCACTTACACACCTGGGTCGAGAGGGACATCGTGGGTAAAAACATCTTGTCCAGGGACGTAAGCACTGGGCGGGAATCGAACTCGGGTCCTCCAATCGGAAGTCGGGAGTCTTATCCACTATGCCACAGCGCCCCTACGATAGATTGCGAGCAGCACCCATAGCAGGTTTGCCAACACGTCTCCATGATTACTACAAAAGCAAACATTATGAAGTTCCGACCGGTCGGTGTCCAGGTCATTGCCGGCTTAGCCCTATAATGCACTCCAGAGCTATGATGGTACTTCGAGCCCCACAAGAACCATGCATACATTCTTGTGGGCTGTGTAGTAGCTGCAAAGTCGCATAGTTGCGTAGTTTCATGGTTGTACAGTTCGTGCGTGCTGATTGGTTAAAACGTTATGCATCCCATGACTGTAAAGTTACATTGATATACATGTTTATGGCTCCAACTGCCCGCCATACAGGACGGTTTTCCGTCAAAACGGGAAAAATGCGACATTACTGTGGTTAAAGAATAAGTTTCGATTTCCGCGGTTTGCTTCTGTGGTTCGTTTATCCTTTATCGTCAGTAGTTTGTAACTTTAATCCTGAAGCTAGAAAGAGGGGTGTGAAATGACCAGAAGAAGCAAGGAAAGGTGCGAAAAGTATATAAGGGAATAATGGAGAGAGGGAGAGACGAGAAAAGAGGGCAAGGAAGGAGAAGAGACTGTAAGGAGACAAAGACGAGATGGACGGCATTGAATAGAACACTCGATGTACGAAAAACGGCGTAAATTGTTATCGCCTTCGTATACTGACAGTAAACTATACGGCTTGAGACATCTTACAGTGTCTTGGAGATGTGTGAGAACGATGGCGCAACGTCGATTACATTACGTATACAAACAAGCAAAAAATCATTAAACAGTAATTGTATAAATGTTTTACATGCCCGTAACAGAAAAAAAAAAACCAAGAATCGGATCATTTGGACATCAGAGATGATGCAAACAAAACTCGAGATATCAGAGGAGAGAAATGGAGTGAGAAGAGACAATAGACAAGAGGGGTAAAACTGGGAGTAGGGAAGAACAAGATAACGGGAAAAGGACGGATAAAATCTGCGACCAATGTTGGTCTCATACGGCACAGATTGACAGCCTAGTTGTAATTCCCGTCGAAGGTTTTCCTAAAACCTTTCTTTACAGGACAATCTGGCGGACATCTTTTGCTAGTCTGTGTTCCAGTGTACCTGATGCGGGATAATAGCCGTCAAAGCAAAGCACAATCGTTTCCCGCCTGATCGGCAATAATGATAAGTGAGCCAGATTGCTTACAAGACGACTGATGCAAAAAGATACATAGGCACTACCTCCACACTTGTTTGCTTCCATGTTGGTGGGAGTTTCCCTATTTGAAATGACTTTTTGAGTTTAGCTGAGTTTACACCCAAACTGTATGAATGTAGTAATAAATTTGATTGCTTTGTACAAGTGCCAAGGTTCCACTATTGGACAAAGGTGAGAATGACCTCAGCTTCTTATCTGTAAGAGATTATCATAAACCATTGCGGCATGGTGACTGTTAATACGAGTGTTCATCCATGCCACATATAGTGGCATTAATGTTAGTAAGGCGTTAGACTCTTAAACCCACTGGTCAACTCCAATGGTAGGCTCTACCCTTCTAACGTGAAGGATCGACGCTGCCGGCTTCCACAAGGCGGTCGAGCAGTCACCGCAACCAAGTGGAACGCATACGCATAACAAAATCAAGAACATATACTCCGTGTTTATCAGGTACCATGATTTTAAGGATGCATTTACTACGGGCTTGGGCTTCCTGTATTAAATGATGTTGCAAGTATACAAGCAAGTAGTAAGTAATCTAAAGGCAACAGGTAAAGTTTCCAATCATAGCAGTACATGTATCGGAGTACTCCCGGTGTGAATATGATGTCCTGCACCTCAATAAAGGGTGGTCTATTGGTTCAGTCTTCGGGGTGCTCGGCGGAAAACATACCATTGCAACATGTATACACTGGCACGCGACGGTGGTATCGACATGTGTGTTATCTTACCCAGATCATCTCCATCTTGACATGTACATCGATTCCAGAGACAGGATTGCTGGAATCATTTCAGTCCCCTACTGACTCAATCTTCGGGGTATGATGGTAATCGAAGAACAGATTAGATAGTATAGCTGCGATGAACGCTTTTGCATTATCAATAATTTTACAATCAAACAAGTGTAGCGCTGGCCGTTGTCTTTAATTTTGGGCTAAACTTTGTCTAAGAAAGGGAAAAATCTTTGCGTCAAAGTAAAACTGAACAGCTGCTGGAGATTTGCAGATTGCATGCAGCGGGTGACAATCCCAAAATAATTTCGCCATTATGATGTCGAGACATAGTATTCTTTAATCAATGGAATTCGAGAACGTGTTTTCCAAAATCCAATCATATCTGCGGCTGAAAGTCATTTCCTCGCGCTCCGCTCTGATTGCCCAATGGACGACAATGGACGTCAATCAAAAGACAGACAAACCTGAGCCATCGAATTTGAGTTTCCAAAGAGTGAAGTATGGACTTGAGGAATTTACATGTCTAACAGAACAGTAATACAATTTGAAAGAGAAGAGACAATGCGTGCAAAAATAGTAATCATAAAAATTCTGACCTTGACTGTAGGACCATCATTAATCATAAATCTCTTTCTTCTTGATGTGCCCTCACCCGAATTTAAAACAAAACTTTGAGACTGTCCTTTATCACTGACAAATATCCTGCAGTCCTTTTCTTCCCGTGTCGCTTCCACAATGCACGACATTTTCTCCTTGGCAACATCGAGTTTTCTAGCTATCAATCTTGTAGTTAGGCGCAGGATTTCCAACCCCTCTCTTGTTTATTTGTATGTATGTTTTTTGGGTCACTGCAAGACAAATTATTGTTCCAAATAAGTGTTTTATCATGTCAGTACTCAAGCTGGACATTTCAAAAGCAACAAAGACCTTGAAACTAAATTTGAGTTAACCTTGCGATAAGTCTTTCTGCAGGTTGAACTCTACAAACGTCACCGTTTGGCACTTTTGTGCACCATATTTTGAGCGGACTTAGTGTTTCCTTGCTAGTTTGCATGATGAACATTTAATGCCGTCAAATGAACTTCAAAGGACGATATGAAGGGAATTTTTCCTCGTGTCTCTCTGTATGTTGTTTAAGTGAAATACATCAAGAAAATACACCAGAAACAAACAAAAGGACTTCACAAACTCAAGCCAAATTAGGAACAATAACAGACATGGCAGATTTAAAGACTACTAACATGATACGTGTGTGCATTGCATTGCATCATAACATAATCGACGACTACAACAACCACTTAAAAAATTATAACCTTACAGACAACAAACCAGCAGATTTATCGAGCTTCTGGCATAGCTTTTTGCGCATTACTTTGCGAGAATTAACAAAAATATACACTTCACCAACTTTTTAGCTAGCTCAAAAATAATGTTTCATGTCCTTTTACACGTATGGTTCTTCGAAGTTGAATGTTTTCGTTACGAGAAAAACTGAGACATGACGACTTTCTTGCGATACGTACATAGTTGATGAAAGGTTGATGTTTCTAAGAAAATGATGAGAGTGAAAAGAGGCACGGAAGCTGGCACTCTGCAATTTTGTTCCGTCGTTCTGTACAATGACGAACGTGGTATGTACGAATGTATAAACATAGCGGAAAATGAGATACGTATTGATCAACGTTGCGTAACTATCGAGCAGAATATTCTGTCTCTGAGCTCAACAAACTGCAAATTAGGCATTAGACTTTTAAAAGTATATATGGCATGCCAAGACCGTCATTAAGTACATTTCACATTAGCTTCGGCAGTTCAGAAATGTTCTCAATCCTGGGCGGAAATAAGAGACCACGAGGAAGGAGAGGCAACGTAAAAATAGATAGTTTATTAGGACTAGCATTGTTGAAGGAGGTGATTACGAGAGTCAAATCGATGAAAAGGGGACCAAAAAAACAAATGCCGATGATTACTGCGGAAATACACTTTGAATTTGAGTGAAATATTGCTAGAGCACTGCAGTGATCGGACAATCCGTTCAGACGTTGTAATGTTTTTAATGTCTCGGTAACGCCATCGCATCGATAGATAAGGAAACTGCAATAATTATAATACAATACAAGAAATGAGCATAATGAGCATTCAATATATTTTCGGGTTGTTTTTTTTTTTTCGTATAATGGAAAATTCGTAATTTCTTTTTTGGTACAATGAAAAAAAACTTTGCATTCCTCTTTCAAAAGACAAGGGGTTGATATTACCCTCACCATATGTCATTTACAAGTGGAAGGAACAGGTAATTTTCATAAGTTTTCTTATTTTCTTACTGTGACAATCACGATGACTTGTTGTAGTCTTCTTATCAAGGGATTTAACTTTAAAAATGCATAACTTTTGAACGGATTGTCCATTTTCCCTTAATTTTTTTGCTTATACGCAATCCACATAATTTGGGTTTCATTCCCCTGTAAAACATTCTGAAGGAACAGCCATGAGCAGAGTCAAGTGAAAAAAAAGAAATGGTCGATTTTCTAACGCAATTCTCATCCTAAGAAATATTTGGGAGAATTAAACTTCGCCTTGTCATGTTGCCTATATCTTTAGAGATGTCTTGCGGTCACATCGCTTCGTCTTCTGTACCGGGGCAGATATTATCTGTAACATGTCAGCTCCATCTACAGCGGGAATGACTCAACATGATTGTAATAATGGTGAAACGTGAACTCATGTTGCGCGACAAGGACGTGTTATATTGGGCATGCCAGATTTCAACCGGTAATGGCGTGTTTCTGGTACGTCGCGCAGGCCCCATCGGCTCGAACTCCAGTATTATAAAGAACACCACTTCGTTTGCCGGGCTTTCATGATTACTTGCCATGTTTATCCAACTCATTTGGCGCCTCACCAATAATATTTTCGTCCACGTGACACCGGGGCATAAAATGATAATTACATTTCTTGGTCTTGCATGATTTCGAGCGTAGCCTGAGAAATGCGAAAACTACCTATAGGTCTTATGGTTTTAAAGAGGTGGGTTTTGTCTGTCTGCGACTGTGTTCATATGACTCATCACCCTGCTTTATTAATACGCGTAGTGTGCTGGTCCATACTCATTGAAAGTCATGGAAAGTGACATTAAACTCCATCTGAATTGAAAGTACTGACGAAGAGCGGATACATTTTTGGGAGCAATCTCAATTAGGCTCCCTATTGTCTGATGACCACTGATTTGGCTTACCTAAGGTTTCGTTAATATCACCCTCCTTATACTTATATCTGTACAGAAGTATAGCATCATGGATTCTATATTTCATAATGGTTTCAGTATCAACAGAACAACCTGTCTGTCACACATACACCTCTAATATAGTGTGTTGATCAATATTTGCCTATCTAAATATTTCCTTATATTAGCGGTTTTTAAGTTCTTTTCTCAGTTAGTGGATTGGCTATTTCAAGACATTAGTGCATTGTAATGTGTGTGTATGCAGTTTCATGCTTGCATGTAGAAACGATGGAAAAAGTCAGATGTAGAACGAAGGTTTTAACACTGACAGCATTATATAACCCGTTTGCCCAATTCTGTGTACAGTTTCTGATGTATGATTTGGATTTTTTTTCTCCTGGCCGTAGAGGGCAATCGAATTACAAATGTAATTCCTAACTCAAACGAAAAATAATGATGAAAGTGAGAGAGGATACCGCTTCTTAAAGACGAAATCCAGTCCAAATATAAGTTAGTCTGATAAGAAAAAGTAAAACATTGTGAGTTCAACAGTAAAATTTTGATTGAAATCGGGGGAAAAATAAGGAAGTTATGACATCTTGAAGTTTCGCTAATTTTTCAGAAAACAAATCTTGAACAGTCAATATGAATATTATGCAAATGGAAAAGTGAGCATGTCATCCCCTCACAACTTGCCATATAATTTGTATATACAATTTTTAAATTTCCAGTTTTTCATTGAAATGCAATTATGCATGAGGTTTAAATCATGATATATCTAACTGATCACTATTCTGAAGTTATTCAGCCAGGAATAACAACATGTTTCAGACTTCAGTGACAGAAATATCGAGTTTTCATCATTTTTTTTTGGTATACGATCAATGGAAAATTGTGAGGTTATGACATGGTAGCTCACTCATTTGCATATTCATATCCACTGTACAAGAACTGTTTTGTAGAAATTAGCAAAATTCAAAATGTCATAACTTCCTTATTTTTCCTCAAATTTCAGTCAAATTTCTACCGTTGAACTCGTAAGATTTAATTCTTTTTTATCAGACTAACTTATATTTGGACTGGATCTCCCCTTTAAAGAAGGTGAGAAGAAAAAAACGCCATCTGCACAGGCAGAAAAGAAAATTAATGATGTAATGGGCTCGCACGTCGCATCTATAATTTTACATGAAAATTAATTCGACGGAGATTTCTCGTGTGGAGAGGAGCTGGAAGTGGGAAAATGTGCCGGGTGTATCGGGTTTCACAGGGCAGGGGAACCTGATGGACGAGGGAAGATGAGATATCGTCCCTCTGAGGCCGCAGACAAAGCGTCAACCTCGGTCTCGACGTCAACAGCAGCCTCAAGGTCGCACGCGCGAATTGCGGAGGCGCGCGTATTTTACTGGGCAAGATGTTGGCGCGTAATTGCTGTGAGAGCTGATCATCGTCTGCTGATGATCAAACATCACATGATATCCTTCGAGTCAGACAGTGATTGCTTAAATAATATGATATGTTACCCTTGCACAAACGAATCGAAGAAATGAATACAAGACCGCTCAGAAATATTATCGAATCAAACATGGAAAAAGTGTGCTGCGCAGACAGAAAATAATTAGAGGCTTGGCATCAAGACGTCATGCTCGTTTACCCCGTAATGCGTCATATCTGGGGGAGACAAAAAAAAAATGAAAAAGTTATACCATTATTGGTGGTTTGCGCGAGAAGCTCCCAACTGTAGTTCAACAGGGCAACATAATAATCATTCATAGCGCTGATGAAATGTGGCAGCCCGTGAGCCACAAATATTCTTCCTGGCAGGAAATTAGTTTTCAAGGTACGTGCTCGGTGCTGATTCTCACACACACGTTCTGTGTTTTCGGCGTTGTTCAGCGCTCTTTACTTCAACCACTCCCTTTCTCTTACATCAAGATTGAATTCATTCGTGTCTGTTGGATCAAAGTGTTCCTCTCCTTACTCTTTTCTGCACAAGCCTGTAATCAACCGCAGTGACGGGCAGCTCCAAATAAGCACAGATGGGCAGGACCCCAAATGTACACATTTTGGCAACATATATGTCTCGGACTGAGCGCCATTGCTTTCCTAATCAGCGATTGATATTGAATCATACGTACATAGCGTAGCCAATGAAAACAGCTCTTATAGAAAATATGCAATAAAGCCCATAGTATGGTGTAGTGCTTGACATCAGGATAACAGCGTGGCGCATGTAAACTTCTCCAGACTGTGTAGCTATAGGGTCTACGGTTAAGAGATAACCTTGGTCGTGTCTCCTCATCCGCTAGTAAATAAGGCATTCCATATTTCATGTGTAAATTCATAGAAAGTGTTTATGAACACACTTTTGAGAGTATACGGGTTCGTTCTTTCAAAATGTGCTTGCAACGACAGACCGAGAAAATTACAAACGAAACAAATCAAAACCGAACCAATCCACAATGTGTCACTTGAAACATCTGGTGGAGTATAGTTTGCCATTAGCAAGTAAATCACCTCGTTGAGTGCCTGTGGTCTGAACATCTGGATCGACGCAGACGAATATTCTCCACTAAAAATTATACTTCTCCGTACGTAAATAGTACATCATTCTACAATGTGTTATTATATGCTAAACTAAGATAAACTTAACCATACTTTAATGATACTTTTAGCTGGATTATGTTGCTCAAGACTATCAATACCAAGATAAAGGGAAACGACTGCAGTGGGTTTGAACGTAGACGAACTTACAAGTTACACAGCGGTAGCTGTCTTCGGACAAAAATTCGATAGTGCAGAAATGAACATCAGTGTCTGCTGTCATAACTGGTAATAATTTCTTCACGTGTATTTATGGACGTCATTCTCGAAACCAATATGAGAAGACGTAGCCAAGTTTCGACAAATAACAAGTATGACAAGTAAGTGTTTTCTGGAATGGTAAGCTATGTTAACGTTATGGAGCAGTGTAAGCTTAGCACAACTTTTATTCAATATATACATGTACAAGTGTTTCAAAAAATTTGCCTCTTAAAGACTTTCTCAAGGAGAAACCTCATTTTTTGGCTTCCCCTAAATATCGTCGAGCAAGAAATCGAGCTATGTTCAGTAAAGTTAAATGTGAAACATGAATCCTTTTCAAATTCTCGAATTGCACTTTATTGTGACTCGTGGACTTGTGTTGCAACTTTATTACAGTCCTACCAAACAGCGTGTGAGTAGTCCGATTCGCAGACAAACACCCTTCCATCCTCGCGAGGGGGAACGGTCGATAGCAGAAATGGCTCGCGACACCTCTCCCTTCCATTCGAATTTCAAGATGCCTCTAAATGTCCTCTTCATACGAGTGGTTCTTACATGTGTGATCCTTTACGGCATTGTTGGTTTGTTGAGTGGATAAATACGTCTTGAAGGCAGAAGAAAGTGCGTGGTGCTTGAGGATAGGACAAATCAAAGTACCAAACAACCTGCAGAAACGGTAGATGGTAAGAAGAAGGGGGAGAGGCGCAAGGAGTAAAGAGGAGATGAGATTTGAATGAGGGAGTGAGCTAGAAAGGGAGGTAACTTAGAAATTGAGATGAGATAGAACGGAAGCTAAGATAAAATGGGAGATGAAATAGAAAGGGGAATAACCTAAAAATTGAGATGAAATAGAAAGGGAGGTGAGATAAAGAGTCAGATAACTTAGAAAAGGAGATAAAACCAAAAGGGTTATGACATGAAAAGGGATTTGAAAATGAGTGAAAGGTGAGAAAAGGGGTTGAGGTAGAAATGGGGATGAGATATAGATGGAGGTAAGATAGAAATTGAGATGAGATTGAAATTGAGATGAGATGGATATTGAGATGACATAGAAATGGAGATGATATAGAAAGGGAAGATGAGATAGCAATGGAGATGAGAATGGAAGGTTGAGATTGAATTGGAGATGAGCTGGAAAAGAGATGAGATAGAAATGGAGATAAGATAAACAGGGGCGTGAGATAGAAAAGAAATGGAGATGGTGTGCGGGACGAGATAGAGAAATTATTATAGAGAGCGTCATGAGATAAAGCAATGTGAGGGCAAAGCGCCAGACGCTTTGAATAGAGAAGAATGCAATGAGAACTGAATACCACAACAAAATGATGTTTCTTTCTCATAGATTAATTGGTAACCAAATGTTCCTACAATTGGCAACTTCATATCTTCCAAGCACGCTTATACTTCGACTTCGACTTAGAATCTGATATGAACGGACCACGAGGTGAATGAAATCAGTTAGTATTTGACGTATCAGTTGAGTCTAAGGGAGTTTTGCATTGCGCCTTTGCCCAGAGTATTGAGTAAATATCATTAGAGCAATATGTAAGATGAATATATTTTCAGCGATACGTGTCAGTCAGGGCGTCACTCACTGTTACCAAAATATCAAAATGGTCTATTAACAAAGATTATAGCGGATTCACATAAATAGATATAATTATCTTAATGTCAATCCAAGACCGAGTATTAAAGCCTCCTATAAGGCCGTTTCAACATTGCAGCCTTCAATTTGCAAATTTTGTATCAACATCATCTTGAACTAATAAGTAATGAAGTCCATTTCCCTAGAGATTTCTATAGGGAAATGAACCATAATCTCTCATACATGTTCTATTATATATAATCATTGTATAATTGCCAACTGATAGTTGTAAACGTTTACAATTCCAGTCATATAAAATTATCGAAATGAATTTCAAGTTGAGAATATATACGACAAGCAGATGGCTATTGCACAGAGCGCGAACCACAGCCGTAATTAACCTGATGCGTTAGGTCAAGGCACTTCGGACGAGTCTGCAGCCTTTCTGCCAAGGAAGCTGGACGCGTACGGCATCGCTGATTTCGTCTAGGGGATTTATGCAGGCGACATTTCGGTGATTATTCGGTGGAAAATACGAGTTTGATGCTCTGTTTGCCATGAGGCACGGATCTAACACGCATTCTAATTCATTCTACTTCTTGCGGATCTATATACATCTCTCACTCGTACGTCGTCGGGATGTCGAGAGACTTCCAATTCTAGGCCGATATTTTAAAATGGAAATTTCGATAACATTGCTCGCATGTCCCAAGGCTACTGATTAGAATCATATGATAAAAGTTGAAAAAGAAACATCAATATCATAACATGGAACTTTATATTACCCACTTTTCCAAACAGACATAATATCAAAGTAAGATTGTTAGCAGCCTGCAGCAGAAAAATAAAGGGCATTTTTATTTTCGGTCACATGCATTTATATTCAAGTCTTTGTCCCTCGTGATTCCGTCGTCTGTCCGTGACACGATTACATTGATAATGCAACGTGAGCTATCCCGCGGGCTATGGACGCGCGCTAGTATCTGGCCTCACGATGTATTTCCAGCCAGGTCTGATGGGTCTCACGGGATATCATAGCTCCATAGCATTCACCCTCCACACTCTCATCTCATCCGTGCGTGTTTCGGAGGTGGCAAAAACAGCGCGTGGATTGCAAGCATGGCGGCTGTCACGGGGTCGCATCACACCCGGCGATTGTGACACCTGCCACGTGACAAAATAGACCGAGACTAATCAAGAAACTGGAAGAAACTTACTTGGAAATTTATTCCCAATGATTTTAACAAAGCGTCGTTAGAATCAACCCGTTTGTCCAAACTGTTCATAAACAAATCGACCAGCAAAACATTTTGACCGATAGACAATCCTAACTAAACTCACTTCGTTTCCCCGTAACACCAGTAAAAGCATTCCGCATTCCTCTCTCTCTCTCTCTCTTTCTCTTTCTGGAATGCATCATGTATACATATGCAGATAAGTAATCTCTATAGGTAATCTCTATAGTTTTAGCAGTTCCTGACATCCTCAAAATCAAGACAAAGACAATATTTTAATGAAGGCTTTAATAGTAGTATTGGGTACATGGTTGACGACAAGCCTAAGTCGTACAAAGAGTAACATTCTGTATTAAAGTTACGGTGAACTGAGATAAAAATCTGTGTGTCTTTCATGGCGAACGTGAATACAAAGAATGAGTGACACGTTACCATCTTACCCCTACGCCACTAAAAAAGTGGAAAAATATAAATATTAGGATTTCCCTCTAAAAAGAGAAGAAATGTGGTACTTGCTAAGTTATCTAGCTCAAGTACTACTTGTCCGCATTTCTCAGTCCAGAGAAAATCTTGAAATTTGAAACTTTCCCCCGAAGAGTGGTGCTATTCACGTATTTGAATTAAACGTGTCTTTGAATACCTCATCTCCGGCACGCTCGACCGTGGATATACTACATCGAAACACTTTTTTTTTATTCCTCAAATCTTATAATAGATATGATGGAATCTACTTAAAAGCAAGCTTGTTATGCGTAGTTATCGTCACAATTTCACTTTTTATGTAAGCTAATAAAAAGAAAGTAGATAGATATGGGTGCTTCTCATTAAGACCAGTCATGACAAAGGCATCATAATCATTCATTTGATAAAACAGTTACAGTCCGTTGGAAAGTTCATTATTCCGAAGATTCGTACATCTTGTCATAATAGCATGCGTAATATATTTTATTCCGTTTTTTTGTTATAATGTCATATCTACACTTTTTGTTTGTTTGTTGATGATATCATATTTGTATGAATATCTATCATTTCTACTTTTTCGTTGGTTTACATGTACTTTCAACTATCGTCAGTTCCTCACCCAATCCTGCCAGGAAATCCTGCTACTGACTTTCAGGGACAGCCTGTAAGTCACCGTTTCACGAGAAAGGCGATCATTGCGACTTTGGCGATCTCTGAAAATTTCGCAGAGCATGGCAAAATCTCCCTCATGCTTCATTTCTTTCTTTTCTTTCTTGTTCTTTTTATTTCGCCTGCGAGGCAATTACACTGCAACTTCTCTGTGATCTTCATACGCTGAAGGCAATAGCGATACGCTGATAGTACGACGGTCTTGCCGAATTACCAGGCCGAAGAAGGTGGGCTTTTTCTGTGATAGAACAGATCGTATTATGAGATTCGTAAGCTTAGCAAGACCTTACTGCAGCGGCTGTAGCGGTGCGACGAGCCGAGCAACTGTGATACGTTCATGCCGGGCTCATGCTACGATCGTAATCGATCGGGATATAAATCAGGGCACATGATTGAGTTTCTTCAGTCAGCTGCCTTATCAAACCAAAATGGACGTCCAGAATATGGTTTCACTCCTACATCTTAGTATTCCTCAACTGCACCAGTTTGAAGTTGAATACGAGGAAAGTAGGAGGAGAAGAACTCTAACTAGATTGGGGTATCAGTCTGGTTGTCCTTGGTCGTCCATCCCGGCCTAATAACACAGCCTCTCCTTCATTAATGCGTCCTTCATACGAGCCGGCATCTTATTGTAAATGACGAAGTTGTCCATTAGCCACTGTATCATGTTTTCTTTCTGCTGGTCATTGAGATATATGATCGCCTCCTTCCTCTTGGATGCTGGCTCTTCAGCAGCAATTTCTTCTTCATCCTCCACCTCCTCCACGAGCTCTTGCTCTCCCTGCATCGCGAGCTGAAGAGTGTCTCCAGCAGCAGCCTCTACGCCACAATCTTGATGCTGAGGCAGCATCTTAATCCCCTAAGGCCACATCATCAAGGCGGCAAGACTTCGGGTCCAACAGACCCAGCTCGGGCAGCTCTATCATTTATGGTCCCAGTAGACCTTTATATACTGTTCCTCTTGGAAGGCATGGTTTAAGATGTTCACCTGATCAGTCGCAACAAGGAGGTCTCCTTGGTCGCAACCATCGCCGCAGCCTATCATAGCAGTGCGAATGGTCATTGCCGTCTGATCATCAGTAGTGCAGCGCGAACGCCTGAAGCGGGAATCATAGGCATGGGCTGTAAATTATGACATCCAGAGAATGTAACGTTTTGGCGGAAGCGGCTTGAAGCTTGCTAAACGCAAGACGATCGCGTTGTAAACGTAAGCAGCCTGGTTGTATCGTCTGAATAATAATAATAGCCTTAAAACAGCGGCGATCGGAGCAGCTTTCAATGGTCTTGATGCGCGCTTTAGGCGTAGCTACAGCGTTAGAGCTACAAATATTCCGTTTCTGACGCGCTCGAGAGGCAATTGCGATTTACTCGTATACTCTGACACCTCTGCGCTCTCGCTGCGGAAGTTTTAAACATGTTCAAATTTTACAGCCGCCAGGAAAATGGTGGAAAACCCTGACGCTGCAGAAACGCTCAAGATAATGATGGAGAAGATTCGAAATATTCAAGCCACGATCTGTCACGGAATCAATAGCGGAATCGTCGTCTAGTAGGGTGGGGATTTCATGAAGGCGCCCAATGTTCTGGTCAGAGACTCGGCCGTGATTTATGCGCCTGAAATTCCATTCTGCGTTTAATCTCCTCCTTTGAGTCAATCTTTTTCAGTGAGCATGTAATTGTAATTAGAACCCTCAATGTTCGTAGTCAGTATGTCGGGTCATGTGACAAGCCAGTATGACCTAATCAGAGATCGATTATGCTGCACTTGGACGCTTTGAGTCTACGCATATGAACATTAAGTTCTTGTTTGAAGAAAGTGTTTCACAAAAGTAGACTTGAGTGTATGCAATTAAAAAAAAAAAGAATCAAACAAAAGACACTTTTGGACACTCCAGAATGACATGATTTGAAATATTCTGCTTCCAAGCGAAATGTGCACTAGGTATCATTTACGGTTTTCCATTTCATGAGATCATATCTATTAGGTAGCATACGATGTAGTGTTTTAAGTGATGTTTTGCTTCAAGTTTGTTATTTTAAGTTTTCAAAATATAGTTTCAAAGCATCTTTCAAATTAATATCAATGTTAAGATCAAAATTCGCTTCAATGAATTCTAATACAGAGGAGCCACTTTTCTTACAAGCACTGGTGCCAGGTGTTTAAATTTCTTTAAAAAAACGGTTTTCACCAATCGTCTATCAGCTGAAAGCGCTTTTGCCATTTCTGTAACCATTCGACTTGTTTAGACGCAAGGTAGGCCTATATACAACGGGTATCCAGCAAAGGACTTTGTACACAATTCAAGTCTCCTCAAATATTAAAAAAAAAAAAAAACATTAGCTTCACCTTCTTTATCCATTGCACAATTTCCGGCAGAGCTGCATTTTGTCAGTACGTTTGCTGAGGGCACAAAACGTTTACATAAAAATTAACTATCATCTGCTCGTAATGCTATTACTCTTCATTCAAAATTAGCAAAATGCTCAAGTGGTTCAGTAGACACCTTTTGAATAGTTTGAAGCATGATTGAAATATCAATAGTATAGTTACTGTCTACTCTGATAACCACTTCCAAATCAGGTGTTAAAAAGGTTTCTTGTAACATTACAACATCTGACTTTAGCTGATTTATCCAGAAAGATATTTTTCTTTCTTTTTGGGTCATCTCTGATTCCTCGTACGTTGAGAGTCAAAAGTCATATGTTTAATTAGAAAACTTATCCATTTTTTCTTGAATACAATAGTGACTTGCACATAATAAGTGTGGTTTCAAACATTAAAACGGATTAGCAATCACCAATTTGCTTTCATGTGCGTATGTTCAGTATAATCACCATCGATTTTATCTTTGTCATCATGGTCATTCGCTTGTTTCGTGTTTTCTATACTTTCTTTGATTCCCTCTTTTCTTGTCTGATTTATTTTTTCTGTTTAACTAGGTTTTTTTTCTTGACTTTGAGATCTGAACTTGGTAAAAACGTGATCTGGTTTCATGTGCAAAGGCTGTGCAAAAGGTGAGCTGAACCTCCCCCACTCTAAAAAAAAGAGGTTGCTGGATATTCGTATATATCGAGCTGTTTGTCATGAATATATCATTCCATGATGGAATTCGTATATCCATGGAATTTGCATGTCTGAAAAAAGATAAAAAAGACAACAAGAGATGATAACCACCACCAACAGCCCCCCCCAAAAAAAAAACACCCAACAAAACAAAACAAAAAGAAAATGAGGAGATGGAAAGAAGCGGAAACATACAGTAATCATTTCATGTTGGCTATTATTCTTAGAGGATACCTTTACTTGATATCGCCAGCCAGTATCCATGCCATCTACTTCCACTTTGTGAGAACTTTCATATCATTTTTAAACACAAAAATTATTCATGCAGATGTCATTACACTTTGAAACTGAAGTCACAATAGACTCAAGAATCCATTCATTTTATCCTCGTAGATTTTTTTCCTCTCATAAATTGTCTTAAGGACATCCACTTTAGTCCAAAGAAAATCAGATTACACAGATTCAGATTACGACTTTTTTGTCGAATGTCAGACTTGATGGAAAAGCTAACTTCTCTCTCTCTCTCTCCCTCTCTCTCTCTCCCTCTCTCTTTCTGTGTTAAAGAGTCTTTTTCGAACTTCTAAACTTATGAGAGATAGTTCACCATCAATATCACGCATTTAACGAAGATACATAAACACGCAAATCCCAAAATATGCCGTAAGATAAGTTGACAAGTTGAGAATGTATGTTCAAATGCTGATGGTAATGATAATAAAAATGAACAACAAAACGAAAGCCGGAAAAGGATAATTGTAAAATACAGGTCTATCCGAGAGCAAATTATATTGTTGAATAAAAGTGACGCTTGACTATCGAAATGTGTGCTGCACTCAGTTCCTCAATGCTCAGCAGAGAAATTTACATTGGCGTGTATAATAAACATGGTTCCTCGGGCGAATGGGGAAAAAGCGGGGAAAAGCGAGATCTCTTCTGGATTCGGCAGCAGTCAAGCTATGAAGGGGTATCGTTTTGCTGGCTCTAATGGAGACGGGATTTGGGGC
This sequence comes from Diadema antillarum, assembly GCF_040938485.1. Classification (NCBI taxonomy): domain Eukaryota; kingdom Metazoa; phylum Echinodermata; class Echinoidea; order Diadematoida; family Diadematidae; genus Diadema; species Diadema antillarum. The sequence continues at coordinate 3,178,894 of NW_027271658.1, forward strand.
TCCCCATAAGTATTGGGTAAACCCCGCTCGGTCCACCCAGCAACCTCCTCACGTAATCCGGGCATTGTTTACCGAATATTGCCTTCCATTCTTCCTATTCGAAACCAAGTAGGTGATTGATCATTACGCGGAAATTTGAGAGAGGTTCTGGCAGGGGGGCGAAAGAAGCCATTGATCACTCTGGACGCCTTACCGGTCCTTACCCGTTCCAATTTTGCTAATGGTCGATTTGGGTTCTTGTGCAGGTTGGAGTGTAGGCTGATTTGTCATAGTCGAACCTGTGAAAAGTTTGCTTGCAAATAATCATCTAGTTTATTAGTACTGCACCACCCTTCACTTCCATAAACAAAATAATGTTAGTGATCCCCGTGCGTGAACGTTAACCATGAATACTTAGGACATCTCCTGTTTCTTGCAATGTTATCAAGATCGCTGATGTTAGCTTTCAGGTCAAGGTAAGGCAGTTATTTCTCTCTAAAAAAGATATAAAATGGTTTACCTCGTTTCCGCACCTGCTAATGGTAGATAGATATCCACCTTTATAGATTGAATCATTGTGGCATCAAACTTTCAAAGAGAGGGATCTGAAGTGGTTCTAGAAGTACCTCACCAATAGGAACCAGTTTGTTACGATACACAGTCAATAGTGACCTCCCCTAGGAAACCTCTATGTGTCATTTATAGGATGATTTTCCAAATCTTTCTGACAAGCTTTCGTCATCATTTGGTGACGATTCAAATGTTGTTGTTGTTGTTGTTTCCCACTTTGATCCAAATGTTTAGATGGACAACGTGAATCAGAATTAAATGGATGAGTGGATTCAAAAGAAATAGTTTTTATCATCAAATCTATGAAATCGATCTATTTTTTTTTTTTTAGTAATAGGCCTATATCAAATGATTTCCCCAGTAATATTTCAGATAATAGCAAAATAATTGTGGAAGAGGTGAATCCATTAAGATTTTAAGGTTAAAGTTTGGATGATAAACTCTCTTGGAAACAGCTTATTGATTTTTTATGTCGAACGATTTCCCGGAATATAGCTATTATTGATGAAATCAAAACTTGTTTCCCGACAAAGGCCTTTTTTTAAAATGATATTTTCTGCTTTACTTTTATAGCGCATCTTAATTATGGAGTATGCTTGCGTGGAGAAACACATTATTCCACGTATTAAGACGACTGCATTTTACTCTTACTAATGAAAATATTTCGTATTAGCTTTAATGTTACGCCCAAATCAGACACTGATGTATTATTTTCTTAAGATATATGATTTATTTTGCTGTTACATCAGAAAAATTACTTCAACCCGTCGAAGGCTTACTTCGATCTACTTACACCTACCGTAAATCACTGAAGTGTAGGATACGAATTGGTTCATTTATCTACCTGTAACAGTGCTTTTCATTTTTGAGACTGCACTGGAGATGAGGTATAATTAATAAAGTTTATGTTCCCGCGGCATGTTCAACTTCATACTAACATTGTGACAACAATCTGTTCATGTTGATTCGATTGTATTTCAAGACATAAAAGCAAAGATTTAGAATGTGATTCCGCGGAGGAGGTCACATCAAACTGGAGTGAGGGGGGGGGGGGGTCATAGATAGAACCCGTCCGACCACATCAACAAACAAACAGACGAAAACAAAATGGGCTGGCCAGAGTACCGTACCATTAATGTCAAAACTAAATGCAAACTACTGAAAAAGTTCGCATTTATTAGCTTTAAACCGGTTACATATGCTATTGTTACATCAATCAAGACCTTGTTTTATACGAAGCTTGTCTTCAAGGGATTGAATTTAAAAAAGGAAACAACAAATGACAGAGAGGCTGCCCTCGATCTGCAACAGAGGATTTTTTTTTCCCTGACCACGGTAGGTTCAACGTCTGGAATGTGAAAAGCAAGCGATGCATAATGAATAAACTTCCCTATCTAGGAGGCATGGAGACTCTTTAGCCAGTCCTTGCAGCTGCTGTTGTTGGGTTGCTTTTATTCCAGCGATTTTAACATCATGTTGATTTGACTCTAAAACGCCCCTGTCTTAATGACCGACAAATGGAAGAAAGAACGTGAGTTTGATCCTGCCCGGCACTTACTCCCAAGACTCATTGTCATTGACCGAATGTCGGAAAATTTGTTGTCATGCGTAAGGATTTCTAATCGATCAATCGGTAGGTCAATCGATACATTGTTCAGCTGTTTTCATGCTATATATAGAGCCACTTAACTTCCTTATGTCCACGACGCCAGTTGCATGCTTCGTAGATTTTCTGCTGGAAATATACTTTTTTTTCTCTCTCTCTCTCTGAAGATGCTTTCCCCTGTTCTCTTCGTTTCCCCGACTTTCGCTTCATGGAGTTCGTAGAAAAGAATGGGCACTTGTGCACAATAAACCATTGCTGCATGTAGCCCTAAGCATGGTTGTTTGGATTTTCATATTAAGACCTTCTATCAGTGGGTAACGTATTTGTGTTTTAGATCTTCAAGTGAGGTACAGAGGATGTGTTGTCTCCTTTGTCGAGTCGAGACAGCGAGTAAGACTCTTCTTAGTTGGTTACTATACCTTAGGGTTTCCCTCTATACCTGAATGGATACAACACTTCCCGTCATTGATACTATTTTTTCGTTCCCTCTAATTTGTCTTCTACAATACTTTTTTTTGGGGCATTTCATTATAGTATGAAGGTGTCTTTTACGTTCTCTGCTTTTGAAAATCAAATGTTTGACAAGAATTAAGACGTGATTTAGCAGTTGCCATGATTGATGTTGTCCTTTATTGCTCTTCTCCATCCCGTATTTTCTTTCCAAATACAATCCCTTAAATCAACACAATCCTAAATTCTTTCACGTGATACCCGAATCGATTGCGCCCACACGCCAGAACGATACGCATGTTCAGTGATGTTTGTATGTTTCTAGGAAAAATATACAAAGAAAAAAGGACTGATAAAGAGAGCGAATGAGAAAAAGAAAACAACAACAACAACAACAAGACAGGCATTTACATAAGACCGAACAAAGGAATAAAATAAAGGCATGCTGAAGAAAAGAGAAAAGAAGAGATAAAAGTAGGGACTTACGCGTAAATATGGAGAAAGACATGCTTTGGCAGGGAGAGAAGAACTGTAGATAAAAAGAGAGAATGGGAAAGGAAAAAGCAAGGAAGAGTAAGAGGAAAAAAAAGCAGAGGCGGAAACAGATGTAGAGGTATAAATAAATGCAAGGAAAAATTATATTCTCGGTACGAACAGACATCGATGTTTGGTTCTCACAGTCGAGTGATACCTTGAATTTCAATCGAATTTCAATCGATAGCGACCAATGTGCAGAGTTACAATCGCAAGTAAAGCGTCTGCGAAAATCCCCTCAGGGTATTGATCTTAATGACTGTCCGGTAAATGACCCTGTTTGATAAACCCTTCTTTTCTTGGAAAGGATGTATAATAACGTACACACACAGGAACGCACACACATACACGCACGCACACACGCACACACACACACACACACACAACACACACACACACACAAACTTGATATGGTAAACAAATGGATTACCTTGGTAATCAAGAAGAATAAACATAATTTTTTTCAAACCTGCAAATAAATCAAATTAAAAACAATTCTGAAATATAACATCACAGATATACAACTTTATTGAATTAAAAAAAAAAGGAAGAAGAAATTCTGAAGCTTGAAACCTTGAAATCTAGATTGTTTGATATATAGGTATCATACAGAAAATAACTATCTGTATTTCTGGGTTTTCTTCCTGTATCTATTCTCTTATTCATTCACTGATTAGTAAGTTTACTCAATTATTTTTTCATGTCATGATTTATTCATTCCAAACTTTCGCATTTGTTTTTCTCCACACAGAATGTTTTAATGTGCAAACTGCATTCGATGTTGATGTTTGTCTTTGTGTATGTATATCTATCGCACTATGAAAATACAGTGCACTCCCGTTATAACGAGCACTGTTATTACGAAATTCCGGTTACAACGAAGTAAAAATTCAGGCCGCAACATTATAATCTCTTTGCTTGTTTTTGATTATTTCTTCGGTTATAACCCGGCGTTATAACGAAATTTCGATATAACTAAAGAAGACTGCCGGTCCCGAGGACTACTTTATAACGGGAGTCCACTGTACAGAGGGAGAAAGAAAAGAGACTGTGAACATAAGGAATAGGTTAATAGTCGAACGTGTTTTCTGCTCACTTAAGTGAAAACAACTACCTGACAGCGGTTGTCCCTGGTTAGTGGAGTTTGTGTGTATTGTATGGGTGGGCTTGATTCAGAAAAAACAAAAACAAAAAACACCCCCCCCCAAAAAAAAAAAAACACACAAAAAAACCCCAACAAAACAAAACAAAACAAAACAAAACAAAACTTGAATCAGAACTGTCCATGTTAACTGCGTATTAAGTGAATGAAAGAATATTTGTGTCTTACCAGTTGTTATCATTGTCATGAAATTTTGAGGAAGAACGTAGGGCCTAATACTGTAATACAAGTAACGAAAACCCCTATCCTTTGCTCAATGTCTCAAGCAGGCAACACCACACCTAGAAATCCAATTATTTCATGCCTATAGTATAGAATTGTTCCCTTCTGTCCAGCAGCCAGATCCTAACAGGTATATAGACCACGAGGATACCATTACAACATGTACAAAACAAATATTCCTAGCAAAAGCCTTATACATCTCTTTGATTAAAAAGAAACTCCTTTTTTTTCTCTTCCTTCTGCTGCCCTTTACTCCCCTTTATCTTGTACCCTTTACTCTCTTTGTGTCGCTCACTCTTTCTCTCTCTCACTGTTCTTCTGTCTGTATTTCTTTCTATCTTTTTCTTCATCACAACAGAATAAACTCTTTCCTTTCAAATGCAATGGAATAGAAGAGAAACATGAAGTCAAGTCACAACTTGAGTAACTAGTTCAGATCGAGTTAGTTGAGCTGGTCAGTTCTCTGTCGAATCAAAACCTCAAGACACGCCTTGATGGAGAGAGTACTCATCTTAAATTGCTCGGAACGTGGAAGTAGTGTTAGCAAATCGGAGACATCTTAAGAAGCATTGTCCTCGAAATCAGTAACCAATCCTTTTTAAAGGACAAATCAATCGTTTGCTTTAAAATCACATAATTTATTTATTTTCTCATATGTATGCAAAAAAAAAAAAGATGTGCGAGGCTTTCTTCTTTTTACATAGAGGAAAGCGTAACACGTAAAAATCTCAATGTCCGTTACGATGAGCAGATACATGTCCACAAAATAGATTCTCACAATGTCTATTTAAGAATGTGCACATTTACAAGGTTAGTACTGACGTATAATGTGCTGCATATAGAATAACGAACAACCACAGGAAAAGTGTACCTATTCTGATGTTGTAATTGGAGGGCATCGAATTTCGAAAGCAAGGGCAAAAATGTCTTCTTATCCGAGCCAGTATATTTTTTTGTCCATGTTAAAGCTAAAACAAAACGTACTTGTGTTTATAATAAAGAAAAGTAAATGTGATGTTGCCAATTAAAAAACTTGTTTTAATATCTCCCTTTGTACGAAAATAGTATACTGTTGGTATGGACTTGAACAGTTTTCAGCATTCACTTGTAGACCTAGTTATCAAGTAATTGTCTAATGTTTCATTTGAAAATAATTTTCGTTCTGCTTCAAAATATATATATATATATATAAATTCTTTTCAAAGCCTTCATACACTTTAGTATTCAATTTCCATGCATTGGAAACATCCTGCGTGATTCCACCAGCAATACTGTTAGATCGGACGTGAGTGGTAATCAGTGTCATAATAGTATAGTGGTGTCTGTACAGTCATCGTGTGAATAAAATGACACATAGCAACACACAGTATCTGTCTGGCATTAAAACGTTTGGAAAAATATATTTTTGACTCCCCACAGATTATGAAAATGTGAAAGAAACAGAAGAGAATTTGATTTTCCTGAAACTTCCATGTACCCCTCTTTTTTATTTTTATATTTAGGGCGCCACTCTTCCTTCTGGCAGTGATGAGTCGACATAGTTACGATGTTTCTGCGAATGCATTAAGAACTAAATTTTCTTTGGCTTGCCATGCCATCTTTTTTTCTCTATCATTTAAAAGCTGTCACACAGGATTTACATTACAAATGAACTCACAAATCTTTCTGCACGCATACCAACAGTACCATCTGCATGCTTAAAGGGGGTGGAAAGAGATGATTTCCATATAGATTGAAACGTCCCTAGGATGCTAGACCCACAGTGTTATGAGAATGAATGATGATGGTTGTTTCTATGGATATCCTAATGCCGCTATAATCCCGTTCGTTATTCTAATATATCTTCAAATCTCCATACCTTCGTCGAGGCAAGGACCGAACTCTACACAACAAAAAGGGAAGCAAATCCTGACGACCAATCTTTTCCCATTAATAGCAGGATGTAGGAAACAACAGCTCTAAGCTAGAGCGTGCCTATCTCAGCAACGATATGCTGTACAGGGCGCATGCCGACGATATTTTTAGTAGTGGCAAACTTTTAAACTTCATTAGAAGATCCGAAAATTAGGCTATGTTCCACACTTAGAACAGGACAACAACAACAATACTTTATAGGTTTCCAGAAGAGCAGTCGCATCGTGATAATTTGCAGCTGAATCTAAAGTAGATAACTGCTGCAATATTACACACATTCCAGACTGGGCCATACTTAGCATTACGTACGGGTCAGCTGGTGACTTCTTAAACTGTAGATGAGTCTCGCCATATAACCAGCAGACGTAATTTTATGTCTGGATTTCAATTTTGACAAATTTTCTCTAGCTCTTTTTGTTTAAATTTCCAACGCCTTGTGTAGATTAATTCTTAAATTCGCAGTGCACCATAATCCAAAAAATCCTCAGCACTGAACATGTAAAATTTTCAAATAACCTTTCTGTTTCGTTTCACAGACAGACAGAAGAAGATGATAAATATGTATTTGATCTCTTTCACCTGTATCGTGTCTGTTCCAAATTGTCCATCACCGCAACAAGTATCTTTTTTAGATGAGCCAATCAAGAAACCAAACAGGGACGTTTTGTCTCTTGATCCGCGAGGTATAAAGAGATATGACGACCAATATTTCGAGTATTACTCCATCTTCCACTTTAAATGATACATTAGACAATTATTCATTCTATGCTTGGTGAGAATAGACTGAGACCATAGAGATGCGAGTGAGTATTCCGAGCTCAAAGTTATAAGTTATGATTTTCTATACACCAATCAACAAAGTCGAGAATCAGTGCTTGAAGAATGAGGAAATGGAAAGAGAAATGTATTGTTCCATAATATTATGTACAAGCAGATCTACGGTAACCAGAATAGCACGTAATTCCAGTAGACAATCATGAAGGCTTGTAACAACTTGCAAAAATGACCAGGGCGAGGTCCCTATTACGTCATTAAATCCTTTGAATGCGATTGGTTTGAAATGGAGTTTACAGCATCTCTCAGGGTGAATGCATAAAAACCGTTCCGATAAACCGTTCCGGTAACAATTCCGGTTGCCACCGTACGGTTCAAGCCTAGTGTGAACAATCGCAATGGAGTCGCACATGGACGATCGATTCATTTCTGCCGTTCAGGTGCAGACCGCAGCCTGTTCCGTGGCTCGTACCGGATTCGGTGTGACAGGGCCTTAACGAAGACGAGAGCGCTTTTTCGCTAATAGGTGAAAGTAGTGATGGTCGCACCCAGCGGCTCCTCCGGACAGATATCTTGATTCTCCCCTGCCCGCCTGCACTCAATTTCAGTCGATACTAATCAATCATGGAGTCATTATTCCATCCAACGCTGATGTCCCGGTGCTATAAGATCGTCAATATTTGCCAACGTCAAGCCTTTACTCGAAGATGCATTCCTTCTTCTTCTTTTTTTTTGGTCCCCATGAGAAAATAAACCAAAAAAGAAAAGAAAAAAGAAATAAAGAACGGAACAGAATGAAACAAAACAAAACAACCCACTCCAAAAAGGAGAGAAGACGTCAATTAAACCGATATCGATGATGTCATTCTCGGCTAGGTCACGGTTTGATTTTGTTCCCCTTTGAAGTTCTGACCAGTTTTTGTCGTTGGTATGCAATTGCAATGTTCGCATCTATTTTTGTCAGGACTTTCCGGCGAGGGTTTACAAGAACGACAAAAGCGTTCGATGAACCATGGTTGGCTTACTTCAGACTATCACATATCTTTTTGTACAGTAACCCCCATCCCCCATATAGTATCTAGACTCTGCTATTCAAGAATTAGTGGTCGAAAAAATTCTCACTGGCATCACTTGAAGTCTAAATCTTTTCATTCTGACAGGCAAATAAGTGTGACAAAATGAAATATACAGTCTCCTTAGTTTCTTTAAATAACATGTCAGAAATATGATCTAAGTGCAATGGCACAATAAGTTGAATTCGATAGAATATAATCTAAAGAGAGAAAAAAAACCAAACAAACAGAAGTTTCATCGAAATCGAATGTAAATCAAGAAAGTCGCTTTCCATCGCTTTTTGTCGCTGTTCTATTGGCTTGTAAATAGATTAGCCTTGAAAGTGCTGTTTTCATCAGTACAATTTAGTAACCATGGTAACAATCCACTGAATCAATGCCTCATCTTCAAAATTGTAATCATGTGATGTCATGTATGATATTTATCAGATTTCATTTAACAAAATGATATTGTAAAGACGATGTTGAAAAAGGAAGACTTGTCTGAATCAGCATTATCTTCTCTAGTTGTTTTTTATGATTCTGTTTCGTATAAACGTTTGAAACTATTTGAATAGATTCTACAAGTCTCATAATCTATGCTCGAGTTTAGCAAAATCTGTACAGCTCTGTTGGTATCACTCAGCCTATAAATTTGTAAATCTATAGGAAAACGTGGAGAAGCGTTGCTCTTAACACCAGTGCATGTTCAAGCGGTGCACGTCACGAACTCGACAGCCAGTAGTCATACAGCCCACGAGCTACCGATATTAAGTAAACACGGTTCACGAGCTCGATACCAATTGAAATAGGACCACGAGCTCTACATTACATCACGGAGCTAATGCTCATAGCGTCAAGCTTGTGGACCTTTTTTTGCTCAGTGTCGAGCTCGTGGGCCTCATTGGTTAGTGTCGATCTTATGGACTTTACTTGCCTTGTGTCTAGCTCACTAATATAGCTAGTGGGCCTGTTTTACGTGATGTCTAGCTCGTGGGCCGTATGACACGTGGGGTTTCGAGCTCGTTGGATGACTCGTGTTCAAGTGACAAGATATAGAATTGGAGCATTAATATTTGTTTGCTTGTTTGTTTGTTTGATTTCCATCTGAGAAGATGGCTGGATAGCCCATATTCAGCTCTAATAGCTGCATGGTCTTCCTTGGGGTCAAGTTGGATGGTAGGCGGGACCACTTTACCGGGTTAAACACCCTTCTCTTTGCAATAAACAAATAAAGCGGGATCTTTTACGTGGATGAGTCGTGACTCTCTCACACACGGGACCTCCATTTTATGTCCTATCCGAGGGACAGAATGTTTTTCCTCTTTCTAGAGGGGACAGTATGATTACACATAGCATTGCTCAGTGGGACTCGGGAATCGAACCCGAGTCCTTAAGATCGTGAGGCAGACGCGCTACCGACTGAAACACTAATGTTACATCCTGTTCAAATTTTCTAGAACCAACATGTGACGAATGGAAAATCAATCGATAATCACCTTGACTGTAATGCTTGCGAAATTATATTTATTTTATGCCTTTTTTCAACATTTCAAACCTAAAAACATCGACTATAACCGACACATCTCGACTATAACATCGGAACGCCTAGTTGATAGGAATAGTCATTGCCAATGGACTTAACACTATTCGTCATGATGTGTGCCAGAATTGAAAAGGTCAGCGGGTACTTTAGAGGTACCAGGAGATCAAAGCAATATTTTGGTCAGAGGGCCTACTGTTGAGGATGAGATTCGGTTCTATGGCGTACATAGCAGTAGACGGTGGAAGATGCCAGGTGAATATTTAATTCAGTGGTTGATGCGGTTCACGCGGACTTTGCCCGTTTTGCTGCATGCGGGCCACACAATTCAATCCTCAGCGGAGAACAACTTTGTTCGATCTACCATCTAAGATTGAATTTGACAGGGGTTTCTACTCTCGTTTCCAACAACTGCTCTCGTTCTCTGGCCCGGTCATTTTCTTACCCTTTCGTTCCCCTTCTCTCCCCTTTCTCCACTCTCTCTTTATTTCTTTCTTTTTCTCTCTCTCTTTCTGCGGGCGCAGGTACGGTACGCACGAACACGTTCACATAAAACACAACTTAATTACATACACGCACAAGCACACACTGACAGTCACAAAGAATCAAACGCACATAAACGCGCTGAAACATTAACATGTACATTTTTGTGTTTATTTTCCGTATTCCACATTTTTACAAGTTAATAATAAAGATATCAAGAAATTGAATAGTCAGTTGTTGAATGAATACAACAAGCCAGAGAATTAACACATGTAAAATATGAGGAATTTACAAAGAAGCATTGCTTGTAAGGCATAGATTCTCGGAGGGTAATTTAAAGTGAATTCTTACTAGAATTTCATAGTTATGAATAAAGAATGACAAATCACGAAATGGAAAGATGCCTACGCCCAAGAAAACGCATACAAAAGACGAATATGCGTTACATTTAAATACAAAGGAGCGGCGTGATCACCTGAGCGAGATGAACCCGATACAATGAACGAAATTCAAAGCAGGCACATAGAAAAGCATAGCAAAATAAAGAAAATCGCTGCAGATATGAATTTAGAAATAGAATGTTACGGGAGTTCATTTATTATGAGAAAGTGTTTGAATTATTTCTCTGTATCATACCATGGCAAACGATTGCTGCGCCTTAATTGACTCTTACCTTCAGAATCAATTAACACAAAGCACAGATTGATAAACCAGGAAAGGCTGTTTCGCTGTTTTGTGGGCACACTCATTTCATTGGTTTTATCGTGAAGAATCCTCCGCCAAGCCAAATAGAAACCCTTCCTCAAAGACTCACATGAATCCTTTTTATCGTGAATGAAGTTGTAAAAAATAATGTTTCGTCAATTACTTAAACTGTGTAGTTGTTTGTTGTGGCTTGTATTGTTTGTTAATTGATACTTATCAAATCAAATGATAAAGTTGGACAAACTTGGCATATTGCTGGTTGTCAGTGTTGTCACATCAGCTGTGTGTGTGTGTATGTGTGTCTGTGTGTGTGTGTGTGTGTGTGTTTAGAATGTGATATTTGATCAATCATGTGACATGTACCATAATGTGCATGAAGACGCAATTGTGCACGTGTGATTAATGTTGTTATTACTTTAAAAGGAAAGAAATTACATCCTTACTTTAAACTTGCGGCATTCAGCATCAGTGTGATTGAGATATGCGATCTTTCTGTGCAACCCTCCGGAGACACAGGTGTAGAATACGCCCTACATTCTCTCCTTGACTCACCTCCTCGTATTTTCTACTTCTGGACCCCCCTCCGCGCGTAATCTCGGTCCTCATCCCCTATCCATCTCAGAACACGAAGATTTACTGCGTGTTCGGCTGCGGTGCCTGGTATCAGCATCGCCTATTCAAATTACATTACATGTAGTTCGGTTTGCTCTTACCCCTAAAATTTCTGACGGAGAACTGTAGGACTTTAACGGTGACCACCACACTTAAAATACCTAGGTGTGAATTGTAAGATCCATGCTACAATGTATATGGAAAGATCTCACTAAAGGGTAGATGCGAATGACATTGTTGATTCGATTCTGTGATCCTCCCTGGCTTTGCAGAAAGCGACAGTGCAATGCAATGAAACGATTTGAACCTAAATGGCTGGCTGGCTCTACTCGTGATGCCATGCCGTGATTGTCAAGTTTTTGGTCACCTACGAAGAGAAAATAGTGAACTTGGGTCAGAAAGACGGCTTTCACATCTTAATACATGACCCACTTCTATCCAACAGTGTAATGAGTGCACACGGTGGTTTCGGTCTGGTCACAGCGTATTCTCAATGAAGAGTGTCAAAATGAGGCGATCATTAAACCTACCAACAACAGGTCACCTTCTGGAAGTCGCATGTGTCGGCTGGTCTTTTCCTCTCTATGTATGTCAAAATTGAGTCGTCATGACTTAAGGCCTCGGCACACCGAGCACGGTAACGGCAACGGTCCGGATTTTTGCTATGGTGCGCCGAAAGGAACCATATCTGGTTCTGTTACAATATCACTTCCCCGCTAATAAGTTTGTTACAAAATAATTTGATATTCAACTGGTGATTTTGTTGCTCTTGATTTTGACATAAAAATAAGATTTGGGATGAATTTGTACCGAATTACTTATTTTTTTCTCAACAGAAGGAGATATGGTTTCTTTTGGCGCACCATAGAGAAAAACAAAGCAAAACCCGAACCGTTGCCGTTACGGTGCTCGATGTGCCGATGTCTTTAAGCTCTGAAATTGTAGCCACTCTACATTTCATGCAGAAATAAAGTGTCTGTCTCCCTAAGCTATATTTTTCTTCTCGAAATGGTACGTGCTTACACAAATCTTACGACAATCAAAGCTAGACAACCAAAGTCCAAAGTGGCGCACCCACGTACCTTCTGTTGTACGCACTTGTGGACCTTCATTATCGCGAATCGTGCGAAGGCACAAACACTCATGCAAGCTACTTTCGCTGAGAACATGTGTTTGCTCACTGAAGGATCGTGTTCTTACAGCAAAGGACATTCCAAACCAGGGATGGTGAAGACCCTTAGTGTCAAGGATTTCCATCCATCTACATCTTTCCTTCCTTGGAAGAGAATTTTGTGGGATCAATCCTTCGTAAACTGAAGCATTTTACAATAGGAGGTTTCTAAAAAACTGCACAAGAGAAGAGAAGCCGGGCCTAGAGATAGCATTTTTTTTTTCTCGATGGATTATATCACATCACATGAGACCTGTATTATAGTATTACCCTGTGAAAAGGGGGGAAAAGTCTGCTCAGGTATATCTATATCTATACAAACCGTTCTTACGGATGAGAGGCTTCGAAAACAAAGTAATCACTGTCATGATCATGACAACCGCCTGCTGTGAGGACAGCTGAAAACAGCTGAAAACAACTTAATAGTAGTTTCGTGACCGGTTATATGGCGATTTGGTCATTGTGAGTTTTCCTCATCAGAAGAATACTCGTTCCCGTACGGTCGGTCAATTTAATCACTAGCTGGACTTCTACTCACCAGATATTGAGCAAAATGTGAGCATTTTTAATACAGAAATCACGGGCACTCTGTTCTCCAGTAATGACACACAGGGTAGTAGTACACAGTGCCTCTTTAAAAGGTGTAATAATACGATTAAATTTTGTCATGCAGTATGAATAGGATTGTAAGCAGCGTTAACATGTGGAGGCCTACGGAGTCTTCAAAATGCTCCCCTTTTGGTGGTTTGCGGGCCTACTCCAGAGAGAGAGAGAGAGAGAGAGAGAGAGAGAGAGAGAGGTGGATCATAATGGCGCGCCAGATCAAATCATTTTGTGCCGTCGTGGAATATCGGCCGTAATGAGCGAAATAGGCAAGCAAACCACGGGATTGAGTAGATATTACACTACAGACAGTGTAGACTATGATATAGAAAGGAATTTCACATCTTATGAAGACAGCGATATGTCAGTGGCATGAATTGTAATTATCCTGTTGCACTAACGTGGCGTTTTCACTAGATTTTTTTTTCAAGCAAGTCGAAGAATTCAGCTGCACATTGTGCATTAGCACAAACAGGTATCACTATTCCAGTGATGGTCTTGCAACTTCGCGCTTGCGGATTACTTGTGTCGGAGAGTATTTCCAATAGCTGCTCTCGTTGTTCTAATACAGAGCTCTGTTAGCTGGTCCATCTCGGATCAACATGGAGGTGTAGTACTGAATTCATTGCCAGGTGGTGATATTGTAAATGTGACTGAAGAGTACATAACAACTGCCCATGATAGACATTTGTTTGTTTGTTGTCTGAATCCGGGTTTCACGACATGGGGCCCTGGCTTCGAAGATTTTGTAAACATGGAGAAACGTTCTGATGTGTGACTCACGAACTTAAAAGTTCCTGTATCAAATTGTGAAAAAGAAATACTTTATATACCAAGTGCTGCTGCGCATTTTCTGACCCAAATCACTGAGGTTTGTTGATCATGAAGACATTTCAAAGAAAACTGAGCACTTTGGATTGTGTGTGTGTGTTTTTAAGGTGGACATTCTGTGTCTATACGTTTTATTGGTTTAAACAAAAATCGACATTTGCTCGATAATCGGTGATACGATAATTCTTAAAGAACTACACTAAACTGAACCAAATAACCATCATATCAAATATCTTATCAACTTGATATGTTTACGTTTTTCCGTTGTTTAGCCATCTTTGAAAACTTAAAGCTCCCTCGTGATCGCTTGGAGGTTAAGTCATTTTCTCTCTGCCTGCCGCAGTACAAGAACATTGCAAAAGGAATAGTGGCTATTGACACTATCGTTCAAAGGTTTATGGACACAATGCTCCGTAATCCTGATAGTGTCTTTTTGCGAGCTAGGTTATAGGAAATGGGTAATTTCTACCGGAATCAATGCTAAAAAACGGGAAGACGGAATTCCAGCACTCAGGACTTCGACTTCTTAGGTTCCTTCCTAGGCTTCGTAGACAATCTTACTTTGCATGCGTGGGACTCAACAGGTGAATCCCTCACAGAGCCGAACGATTCCTTTCTTGGGTTTCAGCCGCATTCTGATCAGCGGTTTCTGTATGTCTGCGCCGAGGTATAGCCGGTGAATGTGGGGAGAGCGAAAATTAGACGTAGATCTACATGAACTGTCAGCTCGTATCGGTTTTCTCACACTCGTCTTTCCCCATACATAAATCACTTCAGCTGTTTGCTTTCATCTCATCGCGCTGCGGCATTGCTTCCTCCAGCGTGAATGTCCTCTCTTCCTCTCTCTCCTGGGTAACACAGACAGTTCCATTTTTGTTACTTCTCTCTTTCTCTTCATTTTTCTTTCACACCGCAGAAGGATCTCCATGTGTATTTTGATTTCTTTCAAGCTCTCTCTACTTTCGCCCACATGTCTGTATACGAGATGAGTTTTTGACACAGCATTATATTTAGTTCTCTCATCATTCCAGTAAAAAAAAAAAATCCTAATCACGTTGTGACATTTAACACCGCTTCTTTGTGGCCAATCTTGTATGTTTCTTGACCTCCCATAACATTTGAATTACAGACTTGTCATTCTAGAACAACGTCCTCCTTAATCAATGCCTACATGTCCGGCATGCACTAATGCCGCCACGACGCGGTTAGATTTAAAAAGCTCTGTACTCGTTTCGATTTGGCCTGCAGGGGGTATAGTCGTAAAGTTGATTCATTTTGTTTATCTGTTCTCGACCAGCTACAAAGCTTTCCCAAGATCTCATCTGAAAGCAACACATGAGGCATCAGACTAGGCCTTCGACCTTGTTTGATTGTAACAAAAATTGTTTCATGAGTGTTTCTTCCGGTGAAAGGCTGATGTGTCTAATACTTTGTCACTGTCTGTGTGTGATGAAACTCATTTGTTCATGTTGGTACTTCACAATGAGCGTGGAATATCTGCTGAAATGTGAAAGAGTATGTTTGTCAAGATGGCACCACTGGGTAGAACTCCAACATTCGCAGTCAGATTTAGGATAAAGATAATGGCCTTCTCTGTTCGTGCAAGTGGCACTTGCAATCAACTCGTCATAGATCTCTGTACTTTCATAATATCTTTCCTTTTATGTCGTCGAGACAAGCACATTTACACTGATCGTAGTGATAGCCGGCTCCCATGGGGATGCAAGAGGAATAATGTAATCTACGTTCTGAACAGACCAACCCAGCTGTGAGATAATGCATGACAACATCCCGAAAGTAGCTACAATGGAAGATTTGTGTGTTTTCATCGAAAACTATCAATAGTAGCGATCGAAGCAATGTTCTTCTCAGGGAATTCAATCCTGATTGGCGAAGAAACACGGCGAACGACATCCATTTACATTCACATAAATAACTATACGTGCTCAGCCAAGCACACAGACACTACACTTTCACGACGCATTAGATACACATTCACACACGATTCATTGATACTGGTAGGGCGCTCAAGTATGAATAGGTGGGATCTTATTCAGCACGTATGTGCAGTAGATATTCAGCCCTTGTGGAGGACATTTTCTCTCTGGAAATTCACAGGGGACACTTTGCTGCTTTTTTTTTCTTCTTGTTTGAAGAGGAATAAGACTCCTCCTCTTTCGGCAAATTAAAGCTCGGGGATCATGGTACTTCCAATGGTAAAGGCCTGTGTGGCGTGCGAATTGGTCTTAAAAACTGCATCAGTGCAGTTATTCAGAATACTGTATCAGATTTTGTACATTTCATCGCCGAAGGATGTTGTCTGTTTGAACGTTTCGAACAGAAATGAAGTGATCTTTATTTCTATGAAGATTGATTGGAAGACTCTTCATTTTTCAAGGAATATCAATTCCCCTATGGGACCTGATGTCTCCTCATTTTCGATGTGTAGTCAATAGCTTTTCCTCCAAACATGAAATGAAATTTCACATCTTTTACCGGAGACACACAACAGACTGATGGCTGTGTAAAGGTACTTCGTAGATGTAACACACCATATAGATACTCTTACCCGCCACAAAGACTATAATTTCTTCGCTCTAGCAACCATGCAGCTGTAAAAATACTCTGTTCCCGAAAGACTTCATGGAATTTAATTTTCGTAGTCCAGTGAGTTTGCAATGAAATTTATGAATTAACTACTATCTTCTAAATTTACATAATTCTGTTCATTTCATCTTATCGGTTTTATTAAAATCTTTGTGCACATGGTTTGAAATTTCATTTTGAATAAATAAGCTATTTACATGGTCACGTGGTCGTCACTGTTCTCAATATGAAATCTTCAAGATCAGATTCTATATCGTTGCAATTAAATGTGATAGATGGAAATGAAGAGAAAGATATATATAGAGAAGAGTAAGAAAGAGAGGGAGAGGGAAAGAGGGAATGAGAGAGAGGGAGAGAGGGAGGGAGGGGGAGATGTAACTGTGTAACTCGGTTATTTCTACACATCTACTCTGTAGTGTGAATGATTTTTTCCCTGAAAGAAGGAGAAACATTTTGATATTGTTCTTGACATCCAAGGATGAATTCAATATAAAACCAAGGACCGAGGCAGCCTGAGTATGAGAGTGAATTAATACTGGTCGTGTTGACTCTTCCACGAAATCCCAATATCCCCCCAATGAGCATTTTTTTTTTTGAAGTTGGAAAGATCTCACCCGGCGAGTGAAATTGGATTTTAATAAGCACCACTCCCATCCCACCGCTCAAGATGTCGCAGCAAGATGTCGCAGTGAAATCAGCATTATCAGTCTAAAATTAATCCGAGTCCAGTCCAGGAAATTTGATTAATTTCTCAGTTGACGACCGAAGGACATAGCGCCCGCACCGCGGCATCTCCGGGCCCGATCAAGATCAATCACCCGAGTATGTTCCGCTCGATGGAGTCCCACTTCCGACCGATGAGTGGGACATTTAAGGACGTGATTCATTTTGCATTTGTTCTTCGGAAGGAAAATAAGGCACCTGTCATGCCCCCCCCCCCCTCAAAAAAAAAAAAGAAGAAGGAAGGAATGAAAATAAAAAAAGAGAGAGAGGGAGAGAAACTATATCAGTAGTAAACAAAAACATAAGGTATGTACTATTCTTTAAGAATGTAGACAGAAGAATGTGTGATATACCTTGTAGTACCAATAAATCTTTACTCAGAATGCATGCGATTTGTCTCATAAGACAAAAAATTAGTAAAAAACTTGTGACTTTTTCGATGTCTCTTCTCAGGGAATTTTTTTTTTCATTTTGTGCGTTGATCGAATGTATATTCCATACACGTTATACATATTTCTTTATTACTATTATTTCAGTTCGGTTAATAATATTGCCTGTAATCTATGATAGATTATTATTCTATGTGTGTTTTACAATATCAAGATCACATGTTAACATGGATTCAGTTGTTTTTCCTTCTGCCCTTACTGATATTAACTGCTCCATGCATACTGAGGAAACAGGCGAGCATGAACTCAACTCGACTGGTTGTGGAATATGACGCTTTCAGATGAGGCGGTTGATGTAAAAACAGTCACGTGACTCTTTTACACGTTACTATTATTGGCCGTCACGGTTTGGTAGCTGCGAATCACAGACCGAGCGTGACCAAAATGGCCAACGCTCTGGGGTTTTTTTTTTCCGCGAAAAAGGTCATGGCATTGCGAATGATGTATGAGATTATTGGCCGAATTTCTGATCTTCTCAGGACAGAGGGATTTTTCATTATCTGGCCATGATGGTGACAGTACTTGACAAGTCGAATCGAATTGACCGGAAGGGGATGACCAAAGCAAGGTCAAACACGGGGTCAAACAAATTGAACCAGTCAGTTAGTCAGTCAGTTGATTATATAATTTATCTCCTTATACATCCCCCATTGTGGATTAAATTAGAAAAAGATTTCGTAAAGGATGCCCATCTTTTATAGCAGTATATACGCTGCACCACTTCCAAGAATCATCAAAGGCAAAGATATGCGATTGACTAGGTAGATTGACACCACACAGGGGTCAACGGATGCCCGTTTCATCCTTTTACTCCCCTCATCTATAATGCAGATAATAGAATAGACTGACTAGAAGTGGAGTAATTATGAAATGGATGGACTAAATGGACAAATTGCAAGCGTTGTGAGCGCAAAGGGCAATCAAATCAGTGCTCTTTGAAAGGGGTGTTTGAAACGAGCTGTTTTGTTTTGTGTGTTTTGTTTTACAAAAGGGCACGTGATACTACAGCGGAGCTTGGTGTCCGGTAAAGGAGGACACAATCGTGACACTGAGATGACAAAAATAACTTTCTCATCACCTTGACCGCTTTACAGGTGATCTTGCATCTCATGCAAAATCACGTTTGAAATCAATGGTCCACTAGTACAGTTGTGACATAACAGAGGCCGCCCTTCCGCTAAGTCCACTGGGTCCGGTTTTGGTGGGACAGAGATCGCGCGAGAAAGTGTAATTAGTCATCCATAGGGGCGATCAAGCGACGCCTACAGCTCGTCGGCATCAAAATGTTAAAAATGCATAACTTCCATAACAACAATAACAACAACAACAGCAAAGAACATTGGTCGCAGAGGAGAAATCGAAAGTATAACCATGCCATGGCCGAAAAACAAAACTGTGCAATGTCATAAAAAAGAACATTTTTGCAGTACTTACACACAGTTTTGCTATAGTTTGTAAAATGCTATGTACAACTGAATGTCCTTGATTTGTCACTTTGTGCATTTTGAAATTGTTGTTACTTTGATGTTTTGTTGCAGGACCCCCACGAATTACAGTGTATAAACCACTGATGGGGCTACCCCTGGTGAAGAATACTGAATAAATAAATGAATAGATAAATAGTTGAGCACACCTTTATAAGCGGAAGGACAGCCTTTATTAAGTCACAACTGGTGGAAAGGACAATTGGTTTCAAACGTGATTTAGCATGCATATGGAGGTTTACCTCTAAAGCGGTCAAGGTGACGGGGAAGTTAATTTGCCTTCTCAGTTTCACGGCTGTCTCACTCTGCTCCAGTGCACTACCATGTGCCCTTCTGCACAAAAACCAGTTCGTTTCAAAGCCCCTTTCAGGAGGAAATAAAAGACAAACAAACAGACCATCTTCCGCATCTAGAACACTTGCAATAACATACAGTATTATATTATATTCCCTATGTATATTTCCGATTCTCATCTAACATACGAAAGAGAGATACGGAGGTACGTGTACATTAAAAGATAGGTAGAGAGAGGAGGGATGAGGGTCAAGAGGGGAGAGAAATTATCTACGACGGGATAGCTATGGGGACAAAAACGTCCTCCCAAATATCACGACGAGAGAAACCATTGATGAAAACTGTGGGCGTCTGTGCGTGTGTGTGTGTGTGTGTGTGTGTGTGTGTTTGTGTGTGTGACAGCTTCACACCTTCATCATTTTTACACCTTTGAGATTCTGAAGTCTTTGCTCATCCTTTTTTAAGAGTGAGAGAGAGAGAGGAGATGATGCAAATAAAATGCATCTGATCTGCTGTAATGCCCACTGATTTTTTTTCTTTTGTCTTGTGTACAGGAAACGCGTCTGTCCACTTGTTATGCAGTAAGCTGTAAAATATTCTAGATGCTTCCAGCCTTGCCACTGTTCACATTGGAATCTTCGAGAACCAAACTCCATATGCAGGTATGAGGTTTTGAAGAGTGTTATAAGAATCCTTGTTGCATTTCAAGTAAGAGGTATTTATATTAGCCATGACATTTCTTTGTTACAATTCATTTTGTATTCGTTTCCGCAGCATGATCTCTGTAACCAAACGTTTTACGTTTAGATTGCTATAGAGTTCGCTAATGTCACATTAAGATACATAGGACTAAAGTAAGAAATAGTAACAGGAACCAACTAGAACTCACATGAAAACGCTTGAAAGGAAAAACAACAACAATAAGCAGAAGAAAGAAGCATAATGTCCCGAACCAGCGAAGGAGGAGACACAAGACATTAACCTATGTACGTTGTCACTGATTATGTTTACGAAGCAAAGTTGTGTTTAAAATCATTATAAGACGAACGCCAAATGCGTTATGAATCAAGAGGGCTCTCACTTGTGTGCGCTTGGAAAGGGTGTACCATGTGGAGAAAAAAAAACAGAATTCAAGGAAAGGTTCACTTTCGTATTATTTGCAAGCTCATCAAGGGACTGAAAGACATACATGGATGATCATAATCTAAGAAAGACAACCGTTCTCTAAAAAGAGAAGAAAAACATGACGCACGCAAAGTGATATGTGTCACGATTCATTTCAATTTTCATTTTTGTGGGTGATGAAAGTATATCGCAATGACATTAAATTTATAAACTATGTTCCATCTAAATAACTAGATTGTTGGAAATAGGAGAGATAGAGATGCCAAATCAAATGTGATGTCCCATGCAAGCTCAAAAAAATATCATGAACATCCTCGTTTTTCACGTAGTGACGTGCAAATGGTTGAGAAATCTTTGCAATCAATGCAGTTCATTGATTCCTATATAAGTTGAAGCTTGAGATTGAGAAAGATTTTTGAGTTGTGAATAAGACAAATCTCTTTTAAACAGTTCTCTGTGTACCTTGGTCACGAAGGTCACAATTTGCCAGTGAAATAAACTTGAAGGGTGAGTTATATGAACCCTTATTTCAGTTGAATCGTATGTTTGGACGGCATACATTAACACACTTCACTGTGAAGAACCGGACGTGAGAAGTGTTTGTCGAGGTGAAGTTAACTGCTTAGTGTGTGCATAATTACAATCAGTTTGAATGGAGGCACAGTCGCATACATAGATGACCACAATCTGAACGAAATGGTTATTATCTATTTAATTAAAATGATTAGTATTAAGAGCAAAAGAGATGGAACTACATAGCGAGAATAAACACAATGATTTACTAACATTTTAAATTAGTAATACGACAACATAATATTGATTTTATAATATGATATCATAATATTTCGACTGTCCTTGCTGTCATAACACTTTGTGATGACGAGGTTAAACGGAGAAGTAAATGACTAAAGAATTACGATCTACGGAAGTTTATAAACTTACTAATGATAATATTTTTTAAGATATAATTTTTTAGGTAGGAAAGTAAGTGAAAGCGCAATGGTATTGTGAGAAATTGATGGAATGCTAATGAGAGAATGTTGTTTTGTGATTTACTCTTAGGCCTAAAACAGTATGTATGAAGACATCAGTCTGTAGCTCATGAAAACAGTAAAGGCACTTTATTATCACCAGTAAGATATATAATGTGAGGGAAGAGTTCTACAGAGAGGTGCGAAGAGCACGTCGGCTGACGTATTGGGTGCTGAGGAGCCGCTTTGTAAAGGAGGCACGGTTGACGCTTCCATCAAGACGGGGTGCGAATTGTGATGGGAACACTCTTGAAATGGGTTGGCTGAAACGTGAACGTTTACAGTTTTCACCCTCAGGAAGGCCCTCAGATCACCAGTGAAGGAAACACGTAAAAGTCGAAGAGCCCCCGTCCCCCCCCCCCCTGCTCTGTACGTGTGCTATGTTTACGACCATGACTTAATATACGAGTAACACATTTCCCCCTTTGTATAGTATGTCCATCCCTCTGGGAATGTATATAGACACTATGATAGAGATTTACACGTAAAGTGTTGAAATGGTAAAAATAATAATTAACGTTTTTACCGCGCTTAATAAGCCCCTTACATGTATCATAATCATACCAAAACATATCTTATCTGACATTATTAAACATAATTACAATTTCTACAATAATTTACGTTACTCAATATGCTTTAGCAATAATCAAATGCTAAAATTAGCTCGCGTGCTAAATTACACAAAAATGAGAAAACGTAACATATAGAACATAAAGTCATACTAATCTCAACTTATATTGACTTCATTAAAGTGTTAACGTAGAAATTGAATATTGTGCTTTCTGGTAATAATTTGAGGAGGCAAAAAATTGTCATAAAAAATTATTGTAGACATGAAGTAATTTCAAGCTCATCTTGGGTCACCTCCTTTGATGGATAATTCATTGCTAGATACAGGTACACGAACCACCAAGAACTCCCTTGATAAGAAGGAATTGATAAAGACAAACACTTCAGAACAGTGATGATCATTATCATACTGACACTGATGATAATAATGATTACAAAAAGATTTATACCTTTAATTTACTGCATGACGAAAAAACGCAGGAAAACAGCATGCCACTGACGGAGTCCATATACACTTACAAAGCTAAGTACATAGTAATTAACATTTTACTTGATCCTATCATGAACATACAAACATCTTACATACATCATACATACATGATACCTACATACACATACAAATAAAGAGAGAGAGAGAGAGAGAGAGAGAGAGGAATTGGTGGATTTGAATTTGACATTTACTGAAGGATTACGATGCCCTTTAATCCCGTTCTGTCCTATTTGGCGACACTAAGTGATTACGATGGGTTGTGATATGAATGTTTCATCTCTGAAAATCATGCATGAATCGCTGCAGTTCGGAGGATTCTGACCATTATCTTCCTCTGTTTGGCTTACAGTCTTTTGCAGTGCATTACTGCACATTACCGTAATCATCCTCAATATCATCATCATTATCGTCATCCTCCTCATCCTCATAATCCTTATCATCCCCTTTTTAAATGTAAATCTAAAGCCCCTAGCTTTTTTGTCCTCAATTCCATTTTGCTGAGGAAAGCAGCAACAAAAACACACAAGTCGTGTTTTCCATCATGAACATGTCGTGTTTTGTATTATATGCGCACTCATTCGTCAGGCTCTGCATGTATGCGCGTGCACACACTTTGTTCAGTGTGTTTATCACTCTGCTTTGATTTACACATATTGTGTCTTGTTCTTTGTTTTTTTTTTTCCTGTTGCATGCTCTCAGGGTCCAGGGTCCATTCCCCGTGTGAGCATAGTGGCTCCTGCGCAAAGTTTAACAGAGATTTAAGAATCTTGTAGGGAACATATTATAAGGCCAAAGATTTCCCCCATCGATTAAGCTGAAAAAAAACCCCAACCACAACAAAACAAAAAACAAAACAAAACACACACGTAAACATACAAAAAGATAAACCTAGTGTAGTAACACACGTAGAATAATTTGATTAATTTAACACTGCTCAACAACTTGAGGCCAATATCGAGGTAAGCTGCTTAAACAAAATCTGGCTTTCATTTTATCATTTTCCTTGATATCACACATTCTTTGCTGTTCAATAGACTTTAAGAGTATTTTCTGGGAAGAATCTATTTCAAAGCTTGTATTGTGTACGTCCCTCGGAAAATTAAGTAGTACAAAATGGATAAGAGGAAATAGGCATAGCGAAGGTTGGACACAGATGCATATAAGCACATGCAAAGGAATGAACACAAAGACATGGTGTAGTAATACACACAGACAATAAATTGTCATTATCAAAACACATTGTTTGCATTATTCCACGACATTTTGACCTACGCAAGCGAACTCGTAAACAACGGAAATTACGTTATCTAAAGCTTTCACTATACGCTTGTCAATTAATGACGTCATAATCATTGCAACAAAAACGAGTCATGTATAAAAAATAGAGTTTGGTGTCATACCTCGAGAGACACACGACGCAATAATTGGGACAAGGACGGTCTGTATGAGTGCATGGGGAGGTACAATCTGTTTATTTCGCCCGTGTGAAGGTCTGGTCTGCAAAATAAAAGTATCATATTCCAGACTTAAGACGGTTTAACCTTTCGTCTCTCCAGCTGTCCAAGAACCGTGTTTCGTTTCTCCAATTGTCTTGGTCCAGATAACCAAATGAGGCCAGAGTGCTTACGTACGGTGCAGAAAGGGGACAAACCTCATCCTCTTTGAAGTACTTTTCCTTTGAGGTTTCTGGTCATTCAAAATACATCATGGTTAATACAGCCTGTGTCTTGTCATTTGCATGTAAACAAAGTGAATTCCTACACACACAAACACACACACACATATATATAATATATACATAAACATTATACAGATATTGACTGGTACGGGGTGGAATATAACATTCTTTGGACCGCCAGGGAGTTATATTTTCCCAAGGGATTATATTTTCCCGAAGCGCGTAGCGCTGAGGGAAAATATGATCACGAGGGAAACAGAGACTCCAACTCTCCCGTTTTCGACGGGAGATCTCCCGCCGAAAGCCCATTTTTGCACAATCTCCCGTTCTCCCGTTTGAGATTTGATTTCTCCCGCCCTGGCTCTGTGTCTCCCGGTGGAAAGGATTTCTTACTTATTTCTATCGTATGTTGAAAAAACAAGCCTTTGATAGCACCAGAGAACATCTAGAATCCTAGGAACTTCGCGCTTCTCACACATCAACTTGGAGTCTCCCGTTTGCTAGGGGTTTCAGGCGGGAGAATCTCCAGATCAGAAGGCGCTTGGGTTGGAGTCTCTGGGGAAAATATAACTCCCTGGCGGTCCAAAGATTGTTACATTCCACCCCCTACCAGTCGATATCTGTTATATTAGATGGCCTTGCCCTCGATTGTGCTTTACAGAAGAGCCTACACTAACGACGTATAGCCTAACCGTTTATACGCTGATGTTAGCCCGACCAGACGCTGTGTGCGCGCTGTCGCGATTTTGTAGTTGTAAAGCGGCGACTGGACTGCGTAGTTGCTAGGCTCATGTCCTCTTTAAACGACAGGAGGCCCTATTATAGGGTCTACAAACGTTAACGTTAGGCTCAAATCAAGTAAACGACGCTTGGGCCCTACAGTTAAATTAGGCTCAGGTCCAAAAGATGTTTTAGCTAGGGTCTACTCACAAAACAAATCTAACTTTAGGCCTGGCAGTTATGGCCTACTGGGCAATTTTCATCATTTGACATTTTGTTTCTACAGGTAGGCCCTAATGTTAGGAGTATAGATCTAGATTCTATGTCTACATGCTAATTAGGGCCTACTAGCTCTGACTCTCTGAGTCTAACACATAGAACCTTCTACATGTTTGTTAAATGTTATAGAGTTCTAGGGCCTACTAGTACTACTAAAACTATATAGATCTAGAAACAGAACGGGCGTTCTAGATAGACTCTAGAAAACGTCTATTAATTGTAGCGTGTTAATAGACGTAGGCCTAACGTTACCTTCTGTCATCAGGAATCTGCAGCAATTTTTCCCCTCTGTTGCAGAGATGAACATTGTAGAAACACAGTGATTTGCAAACCAGTCTGCTCGGTGTCGTACAGTTAGTCCTCCCCAACCGTAACCGTGGTTTGTTTGATGTAACGTTAGGCCTGGATCTAACGTTACTAGTAGTCTAACTCGTCGTTAAGTTACGTCAATACAAAGATGCATGAATTGCCCTCGTTCTAAGAACTGAACTGAACAAAATGTCTCTAGACTATTAACTTGCTTGGTTTAGGCCATACTTTCCTTATCCTCCAAAATCTTATCGAGCTCGTCGTCGTTTATTATAGACAAAACGGGGCTCCATTTTGAAGTGTGAATCCAAACTTCGCGGGCCGAATGATACGTGCATCCGTTTACAAACGGTACGTGTACATTGGTATATGGGCAGCCTATGTAGCATGTGACACTGTACGTAACGTTTAGCTTCCCGAATTCCATCCACACGTACCAGGCAGGCCTAGCGCATGACGCTACTCCGCGCCGCGCCGTGCCGTCTACTCTCTCACGTATCGCGTGTGTGTGTGTGTGTGTGTGTGTGTGTGTGTGTGGTGGGGGGGGGGGGGGTGAGTGGGAACAGATTATATCGATCCAGACTGCAGTTATCGATAGTAATCGTTTGCTCCTACCAGTTACCGACGTGGTCCTACACCCTTATATTGGTGTAATTGTTTGTTTTTCAACCGTAAGAGGGCGACACACATGGAAAAAGTATATTCAGTTGACCAGCTGGGGCCGTATTCTGAGAGCTAATTAAGTGTCTGATTAGCACTTAATTACCGAATTGGTATTCTGAGAGCATGATTAAGTAGGGGGTATATTAACTGCCATAGCAACAAGCGTTTTGGCGGGAAGGACTTACGCGTTTGCGCGTATCAATGCGCGTGCACCTCTGAGAGGACTTAATCACAGAGTTAATTACGAATCGGTATTCTGAGGGTGTAATTAAGTATGAAAGTTAATGGAAAACTTAATGATACCAAAGAGTGTCATTAACTACTCCGATATCACGCAATACATCCTGTTTTCTCTGCCACAACGATGCTTACCGTCTTCGGTAACCGAGGAGCGGTTGAATGTTGTTATCGTGGTATCCGTAGAATTCAGAGAAAAAAAGAAATATAGCCGATCTTCGAGGAATTTTGTCATTTTATGTGAGCAAAGAGGTTGAGATCTTCGCGTGCGTAGGTGAGGGGTTGTAATCAAATACCGGAGTGTGCGCACGGAGCTCTTGGGTTGTAATTACAGGGGGCGTGGAGGAGCGCGCATTGAGGGCATATTTGCGCGTGTAATCATCAATTTGGCTTCTAACAACGCGTCTGATTGGATGGAATAACAATCAGATGGGAGGGACCTAAGATAATTACAGGGGACTTAATCATACCTTAATTACGTCCTCAGAATACCGATTTTGCCCATGATTAAGGGGTAATTAACTTCACGACTTAATCACGAAGTTAATTACAGACTTAATTACGACCTCAGAATACCACCCCTGGTCAATATAACGAGCTGGGAAAATATAACATTTGCGATCCTCGCAAACAGCATCACGTGATGAGCTCTCGACCAATCACATACCAGAAACTGTCTAAGCCATCTAATATATACATATACTTTATATAATGGTATAATGGTATTTTTTTCTGTGCTGAGCTTCAAATACAAATATCACTGTTACCCTGAGGAAGATCCGTGCAAGGATCGAAAATTTGGTTTACAAATAAATGAAGTTGGAATCTAATGCATTATGTCAACTTGTTTGTCTTCATCGTCTTTATACTTTATATATATATATATGTATATATATATATATATATATACATATATGAATAACAGCAATAATAGACTCCGCCGTCTCTGCAGTGATGATGAAGACTTCCAACAGAAATCGCATGAAATGGCCAGTTTCTTTGAACGGCGTGGCTACCCTGAACAGGCTGTCAAGAAGGCGACAAGAAAAGTGTCTAGCTTGAGCCGGCAAGAAGCCCTGGAGCCGAGGAGACAACGTAACAGCGACAGAGTACCACTAGTGTTGACATATCACCCATCAACGCAAAAGCTCGTTTCTACCATTATGGACAACACACACATCTTACAGGAAGATGCATCCACCAAGGAAATCTTCCAAGAGCCTCCTCTCGTAGCATACAAGAAGGACCGGAGTCTACGGGATCTGTTGGTCCACACGGGTTTGAAGGTCCAGGCACAGTCAGAAGCAGATTTGGAATGCGGTACCCAACCCTGTGGAAGGAGAAGGTGCAACACATGTAGCCATGTGGATAGGGCAGCACACATCAAAGGTCCTAAATACACCTGGGTTGTTCGCGATCGGTTCACCTGTACCGTTGAGAATGTGGTCTACGCGATCACTTGTACAGCCTGCCACAAGATCTACATAGGTGAGACGAAACGGAGACTAGCAGACCGTGCAACCGAACACCTCCGATCAGTAAGGCTCAATACACCGGGACTTCCAGTGGCCCAGCACTTCAACAGGCCCGGGCACACCATTAACCACCTGAAGATCGGTGTAATGACGACCTGTCATGATGGCCCAGACGAAGTCCGCAAACTACGAGAAGAGCAACTAATCTATCGCCTCGGTTGCCTTCACCCCAATGGACTGAATGTTTCTTTCCGTTCTTTCTCCGTTAGGGAATAATCCTTCTTTTTTATCTTCGTTTCCTTCTCCCTCCCTCTCTCTCTCTCTCTCTCTCTCTTCTGCAATTTTCTACCTCCTTACTTTGTGACGTGCTTTCTCTTTGTTCTTTGTGACGTCCTATTTTGTACGCTTCTTGTATTTTCCTTACCTTCCTAGTTTTCTTTGTGACGTCCTACCTTGTGCGCTATTTGTCTATGTGCGCCCTTGTGCGCTATTCGTATGTGCGCATCTTGTTATGGACGCGCTACCATCACAGTGACGACGCATCTTTTATTTTGATCTGCTTCAAAATAAAGTGTCAAATGTATTGACTTGACAAAGCCCTATGGGCGAAAATTCGTCAAATTTACGTCTCCAACGGAGTTTATATTGACCTACTATTGTGAATCTATGTATATATATATATATATATATATATAAAGTATATGTGTATAATATATACATATACATATACATAATTATATTCAGCATATTATTTATATATGCATATATACATACATGCAGATTACATTATGATGTGCATGTAACATTACTGTAAAATGTTGTAGACTCCGTACATTGTGTATGTAGCGTCGAGAGATTTACGTGTTCACCATTTCTAGAACTTGAAAAAGCCAAGCGGGCCGAAAGCTGTAGTAGATAAACGAGCGGATAGAGCAAAGTTCTTATGGCGCCTATTACTTCTCCTTCATGATGCATGATGATGCCACTTAAGTTATAGTTTAAAGATGACATGTTATAAATTATATGCATATTGTATATTATACGAATAATTTATGAGTTGTGAGTGCATAGGGCACGAATATCGCACGAGGCGCGAGATGAGCCACTGGTCTGATCTATTCAACAAGGCGCGTAGCGCCGCGTTGAATAGACCAGTGGCGAATCTCGCGCCGAGTGCGGTATTACGTGCCCCAATGCACGAACAAAATCTCAACTTTATACAACACCTTGTCCACAATCACAATACAAAATTAGTGACCGCCAACTCAGGAAGGCCCAAAAATAAATGTAACAATTAGGCAGAGAATTGTAAACCACCCTGTGTACTGCTTTCAAACACTCGTCATGATTCGACCACACAGTCACAGGATCAGGAATCACGAACTCCGCAGGGTCTATACCCATTCTACGCTAACGTTAGATCGAGTTAGGCCTGGCTGTTAGGTCGATCTGAAATGTCGGTAGATCTAGTAGTAGGTCTAGACGTTGACTATTTCCGAAAATGATTTTGTATAAAAACACAGAAAAATAATCAAATTACGGTTTCTCAACTTGAAATGAAGTCTTGATGTTGGGATCACTGTGGTCCACGTAGCAGATCAGAGTCAAAAGTAAAAACACAGCAGTACCGCTAGGTGTATACAGGCCGCGATACATGCAACTAGCTAGGTAAAGTAACTGCGCGTACACGTTAACGTTGCAGTACTCCGCCGCGCCTGGTCTGTGAGACTTACCGGCAGCGCAGCGCAGCCGGCCAGCACGTACACTGTACAATGTAGTTTGCTGGCGCTTTGCTACGGGTGTGAGCCACAGAACTCTGTGAGCGGCCATGCATTAGTAGCCCCCCGCGAAGCCGTGCTATAGTACCTTCGAGCCGTGCTATAGGCCCATGCCAGGGGCCTATTGTATGGCTGTCACTCTCAATGAGTTTGATAGGTATTTTCTATTGAATGTCATGTGACATGTTCTTGGCCAATCACAATTCGACATCATTCTGAGGTGTTGTATAATACAGTATATACATTAAAATATAAAATGTATATACATAATTACATACATCTCTCTCTCTCTCTCTCTTTATATATATATATATATATATATATATATATATATATATATATATATAGTGTGTGTGTGTGTGTGTATGTGTGTATGGGGGGGATCACAGAACTGTTCATGATTAGACGAACAAACAAGTGATAGTCGGGGAAACCCCTTTATGGCACATGATGTTCTTTGGTGCTGAGGGTAATGTGAAAAAGTATAGATGCTACTTAGATAACTATCTAGATAACACGCAGAAAAACAATTTCGTCCTCGCCTTAAATTTCTTTCTTGAAGTGTGAAATCCTCCCCTTCCACACTGACGAGAGTTAAAAATAAGAAACAAACAAGGCCGTTGCTCCCAAATACATGCAATGCTGACCAACGTCATGCGATTAAACGCTATCATTATCATTATCAACTTTATCATATTATTTATCGTTAAGTGAGAAGCAGAAAGTTCAGATTTATTGTGGTTTGAAAAAACTCACAAAGAGCCTGTACTTTGTGAACTCTTGAGAAGTCTTGAGGTACAATCCAGCTTGGAATCTTTACAACCTAGCTTAAACTATCAGATTTAAGTACTACAGTAATGAATTATTCAGAGATATTGTTCGTTTTGTTGCTTAGTTGTGTCCCTTGAGGTATTCGAGGTACTCTTGCTATGAAAATTCAGCATATTTCTCTGCGGCCTAGAAACTTTGTTTTCTTTCATCACATCTGCCCGGCAGTGTATTTAGAGTGTATTTTTACTTGTCTCCTTCCAGCTATAATCTGTTTTTTTTTATCCTAGCTTGCCTAAATTTCCCGAAGGCGCTCATTTTGTTGCCATAATCTTCCTGCTTTCCTGTCACAATCTGTCAGTTTTATATCCATCTCCTTCTTTCAATTTCACCCTTTCTAATACTCACTTCATGTATTTATATAATCTTCAACGGATTCCTTTGGACACACAAATGAGATGATTTCGTCCTGCTCGTCGCTGTCGTTATGTGTTATTTCTGTTCCGATTCCGTTCGATTTTAATCAGCTCACCACCCGTTTTCTGTATTTCATGCCCTGAGGGGAATCCGTGACCGAAAATGCCAGCCACATCTTGCTGCAGGTTATCAATACACAAAGTGATTACCTTTGGTCTTTGCTATATTTCCAGCGTAGGAGTTGATGTATGCTAGGCTATTCAGCCCGCCAAGTAACGGTATTTGGAGGAGCTGAACGTAGGATAAATGACAAGCGAAAGAGAATAGTTTTAGATCAATCAAGATGATAGGTCTGCAAAAAAGTTTACATGATGATGTATAATAGGTTACGTATAACAAAATGTATTGAAAAAGTCATGCTCTCCACATACAGTTTACATTGCCCATTCAACTCGCAGAGATTGTTGTTCATTTCAAATGATCAGGTGGAAAAGATCAGATCAATTCTAGACAAAACAACAACAATCAGCTGCCCTTAAAGACTTTGTATTGAAATGCACAACTAATTCCATGAAAGTTGCCTTAGTTTGATGTCATCGTTAATACAAGTGATGTCTAGATATGATATCTTTCCTTCACTGAAATTCAAATATAGAATAGGGGAGGAGCATATCCCTATAGAATATAAAGCAATGCGCCTTTATGGTGAAGAAAATAAATATACAAAGTCATTAGAGAAGCTGTCAAAATTTGCTGCGAAGAAGCTGGAGATGTGTATGCAAAATAGTTTGCAATGTGAGAGAATAAGAGAAAGGAGAATAAAAAGAGATAGATAGATAGATAGATAGATAGAGAGATGGGAAGAGAAAATAAGTTGGAAGTTCATGTGACCAACACACACACAAAAAAGGAAGAACATGAGACAGCTGTATTCAAACTGGGCCCATGGCAAGCCAGGTCACGTGGTCACGAAGCTTTGTGCCTCGTCGATGTACGGCCCAAGGGAGAATGAGAAAGGTGATAATGATGACGACGATTACCAGGACAAAAGTGATGTAGATGATTTGCATTACATGGAGAGGAAAATTAGAACAGAAGTGGCTAGAGGGTGGTATGAGGCATGAGCAGCAGCTCGGAGGGGGATATAAAGATCTAGCGGGGCGTATTACTAGTACTCCCTGACATGCCCAACTCCCTGGCGTCCTCAAAGTGGATGCATACACCTGCCGCAGGACAAATAGTACCTGGAACGTGTTTACGTTGAAATTCATCCGGCCGGTCCCAGCCACGTCCGCCTTCCACATCTCCTCCCCGGCCATGGCCCGGGGACGCAAACAGCTGTACCGTCAAATATTTAATGCAGGCCCTCCAGCGATGCGCATAATATGTGTTGACCAAAGTGTTCGAATCGCTGGACTCATTGATTTCTCCGGTAAGGAGGCCGAGAAACACAAGACTTACAGTAAGAAGAAGAACAGAACGGAAAGAAATGTACTCACTCCACAATCTTAAATATTCCCTTCATACTGAAAGGTTCTGAAATAATCGTTAGAACATGGTGTCTGCAGAGATCAAACCACACAATACATTTATCGTAGTCGTCATTGCCTTTAAAAAGCATGGACTCGCATAAAAGTCTAGACAAAGAGCAAATGTTTCAGTCACTTTTGGTGTTTTCTTTTTTTCCCTTAGAATCAAGTCCTCCAACTGACTTTCAGTAAATTCTGTATAAACTTGATGATAAAGCAAAACACAATTCATCACTTCCATCACCAAACAGTTTACATTCATGGACACGTGAAGTTGAGGCGATGTCCTTGTGGAAATTTTGGTTTGGATGTCGGGTCATGCATGGTTGATCCCCATCCCCTCCTTATTTTTTCAATTAAGATTAATGTATTCTATGTACCAAAAGTACTATCGTTTGGCTTCCAGCGAAGTTTGTACCTTCTTAAGTATAATTAAAGAAGTTATTGACATCCCTGGAATCAGCAAAAGTTAGACATTTAAGAAAATTGTACATAAAGATATCATATCAATGTAGGCGCCACGCATACATACGTACCGTATCCGGGCAATTAGCCCCAGAGGGCAATTACCCCCGGCTAAATACTGGTTAATGGAGGGTAAGAGTAAAGATTAGGGTTAGGATTAGGATTAGGTGCAGGATTAGGATTAGGATTAGGATTAGGATTAGGGCCAGGGGAAGGGTCCGGGGTAATTGCCCAGGGGGTAATTGCCCTAGACCCATACGTAGAACGTCACTCACTCACTCGTTCATTCATTCATTCATGCATTCATTCATTCATTCATTCATTCGTTCATTCATTTTCCCTTTTTTTTAATGTTCATTTCCAAACTATACAGGGCCTACATGCATATTACAAAATCCAAAATGATGCTACATTCCACATAATGAAAGAACATATGGAAACGCATCTTGTTCATCAAAGACTGAAAATGAAAATTGAGGGCTGCTAAAAAGCGAACTTGTATATATTATATAAAGCAGTCTACTCATTTATTTTCTGTACACTACTGCAATACATTTACATACAAAACATGCAAAATAAGTATACATAAGGCAAATAACCAGTGCAAAATTGCATTGTCATTATCACTTGTAACGTGACACACGCACACGTACGCACACACACACACACACACACACACACACACACACTGGCGCAGAACAAAAGTAAACAACAAAAGAAAGTCACAAGACAAGACTTAGTGTGCGGTCACCCAGTATGCACGTGATGCTTTCTTGAAATACCGGGAAATATCAACACTGCTACAATTTGCCCACACCAAGTTGCATTTGACGTAGAAGGATTACTTGCGCTTGTTTTTACTCATCCGTATTTCTGCCGAATTTCAGGGAAAACGAACATTATTTCCACGAGGATGAATGAATGATGCATTATGTTTTATACTAGCCCAGGGTTTCTGTTTCCACATCGTATTATCAATCGGCTTTCCATCAATCTTTTTACTTCCGTCAATAACATGTTTGTACACCTTTAACCCACAAAGCATTATTCCTTTCGATAATCTCCCTGAGGCCTTATGGTTGTTTGAAGGTGGAATGTGCATATATTTGTGTTTTCCGTGCAGAATACAATTTTCACTGCAATCATTTATCATGTCAATGCAATCGTTGGGCACCTTTTCCCATGTGACAACGATATATCTTTAAAGTGAATACCAGCTTACAAAGTCAAAAAGCGCCAGTCACTGCTGGCAATGATGAGGCGAATGAAAGCGATAAACGACAGGAAAAAAAATGTAATTTGAATCGATGTATTGAAGCTGTCGCTCTGAGACCGATCAGTGAGGTCATAGAAATGGATGAATATTTAATTTTATTTTAACATGTTTTTTTTTGACGCATTATGTATGATGCTAACAGTTTTGTTTTCTTAACGACATGAATACTTCATCATGATAAATGAGTAAAAAAGATAACAGGGTTTATAAGAAGAATTAATCATCAAAACGTAATCTCCAGACACAGTATATCATGTATTCAGGTTATAAATATGTGTATGTTGTGTGTTCGTTTGTGGAGTGGGTGAAGGTGTGTGTAGGAAGTGAGTTGTGTATGGAATATTTGTATGTGTTTGTGTGAGTAGAGTATTGCGTGTATGCGATGGGGGGGGGGGGTTGCTTAGTTGAGTGGTATTCATATTTGTCAGTTCATATTGTAAGACACTAACTATACAGAGCAAGGCGCGGTGATTGTTCACCACTTTATGTCAATGAGCACTAGATCTTGAGGAAAAACCTAACCATCGATCACGTTTGCCTTCAGCTTGGGTTTTGAGTTCTTTATTTTTGTTTAAGGAAAGGAAAAATGAATCCGTTAAAAGAAGCTCGAGGCTGAAGAGTCAGATGTCGAGATGTCTGTGATAAAAAATCCACATCATTCTCATATCACCAATATTTTATGGTCAACACGGGGCTAGGATGTCAAAGCATAAATCTGTATTACAGACGTTCTTGACGTCCACGCATATATAATGTACTGGCTGTCAATCAGCGGCCGGGCAAATGGTAGAATCCCACTGGGGGCGATTTCACCGAACAGTGTACTTTACCATCTACTATAGATTGCCGTCGGGAGCGGGCATATTCGCCCTTCCTCGTGGTATGAACGGAGTATGTTGATAGTAACATTGGTCGGCAGCTCCTAAAACACGCTTTGTCACGTTAGGGCTACGTCAGTCCTTTTAGACAGAGAAAATGTATGGCAATATGGGCTTGACGTCAGATGCACCGTAGTCTCTGAGGTAACAATCTCAGAACAACAGTTTTTCCATAACAACAGTTTTCGAAGGCGGTGTGAATTTTATATGTTAGAATCCTCCAATGCACATTTCACAACGAATTTGAGGTTTATTGTGGGCAGTCAAATGAACATTAAAATCTGATAGATGCGATCATTCCGAATTGGACAATACCAGCTTAGCGATCGACTGACGCGTCTTTATGTATCACGCCCACCCAAAACGTCAGCTGCGTTGAAGCGTTACTGATACACAGCCTCCATATATAGCTAGCGCATTTATAGACAGGACTGTTAAGGCTTCGTATAACCTAAGTGGCAAGTAGTAGGATATTCATAGAAGTGTTGGTAATATCTTTACCGCCTGTCAATCCGAAGGTATTAGGAATTAGGTAAATCTTCTGCTGTTCTTTGTTGACCCCTTGGACAAAGACAGTAAAGTATGTCGAAAAAAATTGGACTTTTCACATTAATAACTTTCGAAATAATTAAACAATCTCAGTGCTATTTCAGGGTATGAAAACTGTAACTTGTTACCCACATCTTGCCGTAGGGCCCATTCATTTTGGTTCAGTGGTCACGGAGAAATGCGGATCTTTGTGAAGTATGCCACGGGTCTGTTTCTTCCGAGTTTAGCTCTGTGATGCTCCTGGCATATAAATGAATGAAAACATTTTGCTCACAACTTCCAGGGCAACTGACCAAAGAATTCAAAGTCTGTACACAACATCATATCAATAAGTGGATATCATTGTTCATGATCATCTTGATGAAACTAGAAAGTCAAAAGAAGAAAGAGCTCAGTCCAGTCTTCCATCAGTTAAGAATCCAATATCTTTCTTTAATCATTTATTTTCACATTTCACAAGCGTTAGCAAAACTCAGAAATCTGCTTCGTTTTTTTTATTTAACTCATTGCTATGTTTGTTAGTTGCAAATAAAAAGAAACAAGCAGTCACTTCTTCAAAAGAGATGTTTTTGAACGAGAACACAATGAACAACTTCATATTTGTTAGCGTGAACAAAATGTACAACACGGCCCATTACAAAACTGGGAGGGAAGGGAATTCCAACATGCTCTACAAAGATCCCCATTTCTCTGTGGCCACTGAAACAAATCGAATGGGGTTTTCTGCAAGATGTAGGTAATAAGTTATAGTTTCATATCCTGAAACTGCATTTTGATTGATTCACTGTTTTTAAAGTTATTATTGCAAAAAAGTCAGATTATAATTTTTTCGGATATACGGTGTATTACTAATCTATGCACAGTACATGTAGCAGGGCTATACGCAGTGTGAATTGTGACATTATTGATAATCCCCACATTACTTTTATCTCAAATTTATTTTGTGTAGTTTTGTTTTGTCGTCTTATTTTATGTAGCAGATTTAAATTGATAAATATAACCACTCTCACCATGTGGTGGTAGATAAACTTAAACTAAAGCGACAGATATCTTATACTCCTAAGAGCAATATGCAGATGAAATGTGCGTAAATTGTGCTTAAAATTTTAGCATGATAAAATATATTGACTCCGTTGTGTATAGCAGACGTAGCCTTAGAGGTTTGCATCCAATTTCCTTTCCGCATTAGGTTTTGTAGTGTACCTAAATGCGTCCAGTTTTATGTTGATTCCTTTGACAAGGAGGGACAGGTAACGTGTGCATGTCACCCTTTATAACCTTATAAAAAGTGTTCCCATATCACATCGCTTCTACTTCAATATGGACTTCGTTCAGGTTCTGTATACCCGCTATTGAAATACATCACCTAATTTAGCGTGATAGTAATATGTAACCTGCACGCTCTCTCTCTCTCTCTCTCTCTCTCTCTTCCACACACACACTCTCTCTTTTATTGTGAAGTGGTCGAGTGTGAAAATCTAATATTGAAGTGTGACCAACTTTGAACTTATTTGTCCACGGTAGGGAAGCGGCGCATTCAGCAAATGTTCAGTATCCTTCGCAGCTCACGAGTCCATCCACCGAGTATAACGTGTCAGCCTAGATCTGGTGGGAAAACAATGGTAATACAAGGAACAAACACACTACCTTAACGCCTGTCACGCCTCGTGTGATGGCGACGGCAAATAGTGTGCCGTATCTCCGCAAATACTTTTCCTTGTCGCTCGTTACATCGCAGGGCAAACAGATCCGCGCAAGCAGGAAATATAGAAAATGTACTTCAACATAATATGAAACACTGTTTTTCTTAATGCATTGACAGACTGTGGGAAGGTGATTTCAAAGTAGAACAGGATGAAACACTGGAAGCAGACTAGCAGATAAAGTGTCTGTATAGTTCTCCTGCCTGGAATTCATGTCGGTGAACAATTTTGTAATCCACATAGTTTGCAGCAATTAGCAAGCCCATGGAATTTTGCCCTCGTGATTCTGCTTGTCTTACCCTTGTTTATCACGCTGAATTCTGTTTGTCCTCTTAATAAAAATAGTGTACTCTATAAAGTGTCTGGAATTTAATAACAGAGAATCGGGGAAAAAAAACTTTTTGTTATGGAGAGAGATCTGAAGTCTGAGAAACAGATGTATAAATAGATAGAGAGAAAAAAAATGCATTGCGAGCTGCATTCTTCATTTATCCTTTCAGCGTCTTAAGATGCACTTTTCAATGCGTGTGTCATGAAGATATGAACATTCTTATTAAAGAGTACATCAATGACTTAAAATTGTTGTTCTTGTTTGTGAAAACTGCCGGTATAACATGTCATGGCTGATAGATATCAGACAGGAACTGACAAGAAATTCGTTTATTCACGAACTGAATGATTCAGCCACAGAATGTTTCGGTCGTTCCGTTTGATTCCCCCCCCCCCGAAAAGATGGTATACACTTCGCGGAAAAGAGGAATGTAAGTTCAGCTTTTGGTTATTCTTTTTTTATTAATTTACGTTTGAATTGAACACACTTCTACTTGATTCATAGACTACATGTAAAGATGGCAAGTACGTTTTAATGGTCGATCTAAATATCATCTTGGACAAAAATCTACGAAACTACTTATTTTACTACCAATTTCCCTTTGCGTCATTTATGAGTTGATAGCACATTATTTTTTGATGCAGTTATTGCACTTTGTGATTTTATTCGGTCACAAAGATCTTCACTGCATTCTATGAGAGTACGATGGATTTTTTTGCAGAATTTTTCAATTATCTTGGTCTTACTACTGTGATGATGGCACTATCCAAGACTTTAGTAAGGTTGATCCACGAATCTGACAACATCTACTAAGGCCTCAATACAAGATATATTTGATTCTTATTTATTGGAGTCGTTTTCTAAGTGAGGACATTAAAAAACAACGGCACTAAACAGGAAAACCTACTCAGCTCACCAAAACTGACCCAAAATTCTTCTTTATCGACTGTGACCATCAATTCTCATGTCTGTGTTCTTTATGTGTACATTGTATGCAACCGCGTGTGTAACATATTGTCTCTTATAGCTCAAGCAAGAGCATTTACAATGAGAGTTTTTCACAGGCACAACTTACTGTAGAAAATATTTTACCTTTTCGTTAGACACAGTGATTAATCTAATGGATTTTTTTTTTTGGCGTTGAAATGCTCTAGGATGTGTGTCATTACGTCCACGAGACAAACGCTCAGTGCTCATATTATTTCTCGTGATGTGTGTCCATAATATTTTCTTGAAGAGCGGTGATGAACACATTGGTTTTTCTCCGGGAATCTCCTCGGCAATACGACGATTTGTTGTCGAAGACTCTTGCATTCATTCTGCCCAAGTTAGGAAATGTTCTGCCAGGAAGTTCGAGCTTTCTAGCTTAATTGCCGCTCACATTAAAATGTGAAAGTAGCAATGTTAGGACTGCCTCGAGCTATGTACAAACTAGTCCGTTGGCTAGAAGAACGAGACATTCACCGCAGTTCAACTCCATTTACTCATTACGGGCTCACCCCCATATTGTCTGCATGCATACGAATGTCTGTCCCGACAAAATGGTGTTCTTAGATAAACGATACGTGATATGAAAACTGGCCCGGCATCTAAAAATCAATATTGTTCCTTCCAGAACACATTCTATTTCTTTTCCGTTCACCATCACCATTTTGTATTCCCGGACACATTTGTGACCCATCACCTTGGATGCCTGAGACATTGATTGTCTCCATATTATATTTCCTCATTTTGCTATTATCACATTCTCCAGGCTCATTTCTTTTCAGTGTTATGAAATTGTCCCACTATTTTCACCAAACCCAGGAACGATGCTAGAGAAGAGGAGGCCATCAATTTAGCACAGCATTAATAACAGAACAGAAAACCGGCTTTGACAACAACATGCTGTCTATAGTTTGCTAAAGAATGTGGATATAAACTTAATGGGAATTTGCAAACACCATGTAGCAAGGTTAATGCAAAAAGGAGACAATGTGGAATTTCATTATGTTCTTGGATTTTTAGCTTGGGACGTGAGGTACTTGATATACAAAACTTAGAAATTGTGCCTAAACAAAGAGCCGTGATTTTGCAGTATCTTGGATTATGATATGATATCTGTGATGTCTGCGAAGAGTCATATTTATCACAATCATGTAGGGAGGCACAAACACATTTCAACCAAACATATGATATATTTGTTGAAAACACTGGGTGGTGACTAACGAAGAGCTGTTGCTCGAGGTTAATGTTGCTGATTTTTGCATTCACATCAATTTTCAACTAAATCACACCTCCAAATCATTGTCAAATAAATGAGATTTAAGAAAAAAAAAACCGTACCGAAACATTTCCCAGAGAGCAGCTGACGCGAATTGAGAATACAGAGTGATGAATAAAGATATTGCTTTGTTGGGGTTCATTTCTGTCTTTTAATTTTCACATGCCATCTAATACGCCAAGAACACCTCTAACGAAAAACCGGTAGGTATCTTGCGCTACAATCCGATGTTTGTTGTTTTCCATCAGCGCTCTTCTTCTTCCCTTTCATCTGTCATTAGTATGACAATTAATTTGAAAGCTTTGATGATTCATATGCCATATTCGATCGTTTCTAAATCCGTCTCACGAGAGGGAACGAAGCAGCCGCAATAGAACAAAACATATTGCTATGTCTTCACGATAATCTACTATTTATTGCAGTTCTATCTGCTTATGGTTTGATAGCCTTGAAACAATGAAACAGCATTCATGTGTAAAGAGTGCAAGTATTTTTGAAAGAAAAAGAAACACACTTTTAAATTGTGACATCATTTTCGACAGTATCACCCATCTTGTTTTTTCTGTAAAGAGGAATACCTATTGAAAGTAGCGTGTTGCTCGATGTTGTCCAAACCGTTGGCATGACTTATGTGGTTAGATCAAGTAGGCCTTGTACATTCTCCCTTCGTCTCGCGTTTACACAGATAGTCTGATTACAGCTTATAGTTTGTTCTCAGTAATTATCATGATGTTTGTATTATCATCTTACGTTAGGTTAAGGCTCAAAAGGGTGATAAATTGTACACTCAAAGGAAAATAGGCTCAACTTTTTTTCCACCTTTACGAGTGTCACACTGGAAGCACATTTACGGGTGCAACTTAGCACCCTTTTAGAGAGGAAAGGTGCAAAGTTGCACCTTTAAAGGTATTAGCCCACATTTGCAAACCCACGAAAATCAAAACTGCATAAAACAGGTCCAATATGACTTCAAGTACAAGTTATAACAGTAACATACCTCACCTGTTGCTCTTTGTCTATACCATTCGATAAAAGAGAGAAAATCATCGTTTTAAAATCAATTTTCAAACCGGGTCAACCCGACCCAAAATCGAATTACGAGCGCGGGCTAGCTACGTACATGTAACTTACACATGTATCGCATGCATGTAGTACGTACGTGGACCGGAGCTAGCGAGCGTTATACGCATGCGTACGGTGCATTTTCATTTATTTTTATGAAAGTAATGGACTAATTGGAACAAAATTTTTCACAGGTGTTACTGCAATCATACCCAAACTCCATGCTAACTATGAGACCAATTGCTGCAGGTTTACAAATGTGGGCTAATACCTTTAAAGGTATTCCCCTTGTGAAACTGGTCTGAAGGGTGCAAAGGCACACCCGTAATGTGGCTCCCAGTGTAACTCTTGTAAAGGTGCAAAGTTGACCTAATTTTCTTAGAGTGTAGCACAAAAGTCATCTTTCCTCTAAGGTTGAACCCTTTCAGCGTATAGATCCATTTACAAGGA
This sequence comes from Diadema antillarum, assembly GCF_040938485.1. NCBI lineage: Eukaryota > Metazoa > Echinodermata > Echinoidea > Diadematoida > Diadematidae > Diadema > Diadema antillarum. The sequence continues at coordinate 3,220,708 of NW_027271658.1, forward strand.
AGAATCCTCTATTATCCATTCGCATCCATCGTGGAAAATATGATGAAACAGCATTAATAATTTGACTGCTTCATCATTATGGAAAATATAATGTTACATCCATTCGGTGCTTTTGAGTTTTAAGGTAACAATATGAGTACAAAATGCTGTTCAGAGATAGGGGAAGCAGAGATTGCTTGTAGAATAAGAAAGCAGTCTAATTTTTTAACGCCCTCCCACCCAATTTCACATCGTTGTGCAAGCAATGTTTCCCTCATCTCATTAGTTTTCCAGTTACCAGCACTATTATGTCGTACAGTGAGATACATAAAGAGAAGATTGGACTTAAACAATGCCTGCATGTGCCTTCGTGATTTAATCTAGTCCGTGTGCTGTACACGCGCCAGCCTTCGTAGGGCGGGAATGATTCCAATCATGAATATTCAAGAGCGTGCGAGCACGTGGTACTGAAAGCCCCTTCGAAAAAACGAGCAAAGTGGTGCAGACAGATGCTTCTCATGCGTTGCTCTTTTGCAAGTCGCGACAACTAAATCAAGATAAATGTTATCGGATTTTATGTGTGTGTTCTGTGTGACACACATTCAACATATACTTTATAGGGCTCTTTTTTGTGGAAAACTATGAGATTTATCACAGTCAGAGACACAAACATGGCACCATAAAAATCAAAGAAAACGTACTGTTAATACCCAATCACTCCAACTAACTGTCCTGCTTTTATGTTTGTGACGCCTGCTATTAATGAAGATGACACCTATATCCATTGGCGCTCCCGTGGCCCCACCACCCAACGGACCCGATCCGCTGGCCTGGCGAAAGCGGTGAACATCAACAGTGTGAGTGAATCTGACTGCTGGGATCGTATTAGTGAAAGTGATAACCTGTCACACATCCTCAGGTGACTGTTCGCAGTTCTCTCTGGTGTCCGGACAGCCCGTCCTCCTCTATCAGAATGCTTCCGCGCTGGTCCCGCCTGCGATATCACATTTGAGCATGCCCCAGAAAAACTTTACCAAATTTACACGATTTTATCTGAAGCTGATTGAACTGCAGGTATCTATCTTTCATTTTGTTCATTCATTTATTGGTTTATTTATTTCTATTTTCATTTATTCATTCATTTATATATTGCCTATTCATGCCCACATATTTACTTAATTGAATATCAAAATCATCTTTAGCTACTACATTTATAATAACTATTAGTGTTATCATTCCCTTTATCATCAACCTGGTGAGTAAATTTCGACACTACGTGTGACAAACACTTCTAATGTCATCACTGAACAAGGAAATTCTGAGGTACAACAATAATAATTACCAAAGGAGCCTGTGATTCAAAGCTTGAACGTGGATAAAACGTTTGTCATAATTTCAAAGGCTTTTGCCATTCCCCTACTGGTGTTATTTCAATCCACAATAGCACCCCAGACAACAGATCCAATAAATACTAAAATACTGCATTAACGCGGTACATACTGAGGATTTTAACTTTATTCATCCGGGACTGAGAGTGAAAATTCTAAAGCTGTTTTTGTCAAATTATAAAGAGCTTTTTATCCTAATCCTACCACATCTTTTCAAGTTCACCTCGTATTGAAGACCAGAGATGTGGCGTCATTGTAAAAGCCAAAAAGCCATGATGCCAAAAAGTATTCAGTTAGGTTGAGATCGTCTTGTAAAATCCATCTCTCCTTCTTTTTGTAAAAGTTGACTCACATGCATTACCGCTACTGCAGCGAACACGTTCACTGTATTGAATTGAAACAGTGACATCTAAAATGTTTCAAACAGAAGCTTGCTTCTGTTGGTATTAGACGTGGTTGAAACACACCACCCGTCCTCGTAAATAATGTTACCACAGAATTTATGCGTAGTATATTGAATAAAGAACTCCATGCACACGAAAGAATTCAGGGAGGGAGAACCCAAGTAGGTGTGAGCTGTTTAACAGTGGGTCCGCAGATCTTCTGACGATAGCCATAAACAGATAAAGTGGGAACATTCCAGATTTGTACTAGAACAAAGAGTGTGAAGTCGTAATATGCTCTACAGCCTAGGGCCTACAGCCTGCGCTGTGCTTTGGTACATATTCTGTTGTCACCTTCGCTGCGCACAGGCACAATCTGACGTCTCATAGGTTTAATCCACCAACAGCGTTTAGTTTTTAACAGGTGAATTGACGCATTCTCCAAGATGGGCCACCTGGGAGGTTAACTCACACATCGGTCGCATGTCTGTGTACTCCCGCCAGTGTTCCTGCCCACGCCTTCAGGGTCATTTCATTTGCAGATGATTTCACTTCTTTCACTGTACAGGCCACTTAAATCCTTCCCTTACTCCAAGAAACTAATGAAGTGTTAAACTGAAGAGAAGGCGACGAGGAAATTCTTTATATTTAAAATAAAACTCCATCTGCACTTTTCCTTCCAAGAAGAAGGTAATGCTAATGGGAATTCAGGGTGAACATGCATATTGCAGTATCTGGCGATGAAACATTTTGTGAGAGATGTGAAACCGGCCGATAATCCATCCTGACGTAGCCTTATTGTTCTTTTTTTTATGAACTAGACTCCAAAACTGCCCGGGTATGCGCATGTCAACATATCTCTTGCCTCTACACAGTGACAACCAATGAATGATAACTTCCTTCAAGTCTCCCTCGTTACCTTCTTCAGCTCAAGCTTGTCTCAGTGTCTTTTACAAACATCAATTGCTTTCCAGAAAGATTTACAAGGATTGCTCATGATCTGTTAAGCTCCGCAAAATAGAAATTTTGAAAACGCAAAACAATTCATATTGAGTCACAATATCTCAAGGAGTTGTGACCACTGCCCTGTTGCATAAAACTTTGAAAGGCAATAAAACTCAAACAAACTGCCAAATTAAAAAATCCGATTGGTCGAAAGTGAAGTACTGTTTGATTTGTGAAAAATCGATTTTAAATCTCACTTTACGTGCAACACAGTCCATTTTCTGGAAGCCCCGCCATTGGACTTTTTATTGCGATATCGATCACAAATTGTATCCAGCAAAGGTGATCGCCCTGACACACGTGGGCGGATCTTTGTTTGTAATCTGACCCTGTACAGCGTACCCTCGCTGGAGCACAAAATCTCATATTGAATTAAATGTTGCTGCAAGCGAGTAACGGTAGTCTGTAATTGCCTTCGTTTGGGATCGATTTGAATATGCCTGTTCCTCCTGCAGCAAACCTTGCGACCTGGACTTTCTTAAATTCGATACAAACAACAACAGTAAAACGAATCTGCGAACGCACATCATTCTGTGCCTACTTGTGATTACCTGAGAGCGCGGATCGGTGCAAAGTGTTAATTTTCTCCGACCCGAACATGACGCAAGGGAGTTTACGAGAAATTGGACATCATGCATTTGAAGTCGACGAACTACATTCTCACCATAAATAGTATTTGCCATGTTTCAGGCTCATTTTCTGTGATCTTTGATCTGCTTAGGGTTCTCGGCGACAGTGACGCTCCACGTTCCGCATGCGTCCGCGAGGGCGTGTTTCAGCAGCGGTCCAAGTTAAAAGACACACACACAAACATGCACCCGCGTGCATAGTACGGTTCAGGACAACCTACTCCCCTGGCTCGGTCCGAGATGTATAAAAACATCAGAAGAATTGATTACCTATCACGTTTTACGCTTGAATCGCGTGCGTGTCATGGAAGTGTGCACGCAGTGGAAAACCAAGCGACAGCCTCTGTTACGTTATAGGTTGGATCTTTGCTGAAGTTTTTCCGAAGAGTCGACCTATTCACACCTCGTACATAACCCATCAAGGTTGCATCGTGCTGTTATAGACCTATCATATGCGACATTTCATTGATGAGAAAAGGAAGGGAAAGAAATAATGAAATGAAATATGCCTAGTCCTTACTAATGGAATGAATCAAATGTCGACGGATGTAAAATCAGAAAAAAAAATGAAGTACTTGTGAAAGACAAAGCAAGTGATGGTAAAGACTTTGCGAAGAAGATGACAGCCAAATGGAAGAAGACAGAAAGGAAGGAGGAACATGAAAAGTAGATCTAGGAGACAGACAGCGGAGACAAGACAAGAAAAGGAGTAGAGGATTTGATGACGTTGGTGCAGCAAGAGCAGAAACCGGAGGAACAATAGTGAGATCAGACAAGAAGGGGAAAAAACCCTCCAGTCAGTTCGCAAAATAACGCCAAAGATCTCTATTCAGAACAGACTCAGTAACATCAATGTCATGATAAGTGACATCGTTATTCATAACACTAATACTTGGGATGTCATCAGACCGTTCAAACGTATACAAGCTATCTACATCTTGTAACTGCAATAGATGCTAGTAGCACACAGTCTATACGTCTCATAACGTCATTGTAGGTAATCTTTCAGAACAATTTTGTAAGCAATGTTAACAGTGTAGTTAGATTATTGTTATGTTTGTCATCATAGACTAATTTCATCCATTAACTTTTCATCCCCACCCTACATCATCACTGTGGCACATTAGAGATGTTCGCGCGTATTTACAACGGACGCACTATCCTGCAACATCATGAAGGTATGCATGAATGCACGCATCCCGTTATATTGTGCAACGAAGCGCGTACCTCTCGTTGGCGACACACGCACCATTAAACAAGTGTCGCATGTTGATACCAAAATTCTCTCGATCAACAACACACAAAGGCTGTTACATGTTCTCGCCTTTAATCTCATCATTGGAATATCCATTGGCAGGAACGGAGGCAGCTAAACAGTTTCAATCAAGTAAGAATGTTTCTTTCTAAATCAATTACGTCAGGGTTATAATCACTCATGGGCTTCAAGACATGTCAGTCCATTTCAGTTATCTGGAATGTATGTTATGTATAAACAGGGCCTAAATTGTTCAGTGTATATTAAACACGTGATTCATCGTACGCTTGAGGCTTGATCACAACACATACATCCCTTTCTTTGTCTGATGTCGTGCTGTTTTGCAAGAATTTTAGTCATAGTTTCGCCAAAATCGCTTCAGTCAAGATAGCTGCTTATAATAATTGCCTCTCGTCTTTGCCTTCCCTTTTTAATAGATGTCCACTACAACAAACAATCTTGAAATGCTGTTCCCACCAGTTTTATCCTTGAAATCACAAGCACAATTTTCATTTTCACTCCTAGGCGATTGAAATGTCAGACGGCGATGGTAGATGCGGCAGACAAGGAGGGTAACTTGTAACCTTGAAGAAAGTAGCCGGTCAGATTTGCCAACTCTTCCTATTTCTAATCTCATCTATATTCAATCTGTTCAGACGGTAATTATTCAGATACTTTCTGCAAGTGGTGTCGTAAATAAGCCCTTACACTTCGAGAATCACTGCTTCGGTTCCCCTGCGGCGCGTACATTCTTTAGCATCACATGCTTTATCCACGAAGTCCCCATTGGCCCAAGTGCATCGTACGTCAATGGATGCCTGACAGTGCTGTGTTGCAGGTTCCTCCGAAAGAACGAAGTTTACATACACGATCGAGTTTACCCTCGGTCGATAGCACCTTAATATCATTTTATTTAGTAAAGATTATTATCATTATCATGTTTAATCATCATTGTACTCTCCTTATCATTTTGTTATCATCATTATTGTCAGCGTGGTCATCTTTATTACTTTTCCCCAACGGCAAAATTATTCCTATATTGTACTATTGTGTATCAATTTTTGCATGTAAGCAAGACAGAATATGCATAGATTCCCGTTCGAAGTGATTGCCTAATGAAGCACAAAGTGTTATTGAGTTAATTGAAGAGGAAATACTGGGATAACGGATTAAATCAGAGATCATCGATCTTTGTAAGTCGTCATTCTTTGCACGTTTCCTCCATAATTCGCCTGTAGACGAATATTTACGTTGAGCCACATTTATATTCAAAGAACAGACGGAGTGTATGAGAGAGGGAGAGAGTGAGTGTGTGTCTGTGTGTGTGTCTGTGTGTGTGTCTGTGTGAGAGGGAGAGAGAGAGAGAGAGGGAGAGAGAGAGAGAGAGAGAAGAAAATATCTCCGATGTCTTCGTCATTTTCGCTGTTTTTATGGCATTCCAGAACTTTTTTTCATTGAAAATTAAATCCTTTCAACTTAATGCGCTTTAAAATGTTATGCAAACAGTTTGGCCCATTATGTTGTAGTGGGTCTATATAAAAAAACGTCACAAGTTCACAGATACATTGATACCAAGAGTACTAATTTGATAACAGTACGTATCACTTCTCTTGTTCAAAGACAAGTAATGGTGAGAAGCGTTGATGGAATATCGCTACAACTACGGTACATGTATCTTAAACTTACAGAAAAAAAATTACCGAGACAAGGACTAGTCTTAATTCAAAGAAAAATACCACTCAATGACTAGTCTTATCGCTGTTTGATAGGACATCTTATTGGAAATGCATTATGTCACGCAACTTGACTCTAGGGAGAAGCTTGTGTGATTACCACTTTATAATTGAAAAAAAATCCATTATCAGGGCAAGTGACGTCAAAATGTCTGTGATAGGGAAAAGTACTGAAAAGGGGAAGACAAAAAAGAACAAAAGTTGTGAAAATGACGTTGAGGTGTGTGCCAAAATAAAAAAAAAATCAGCTACAGAAAAACAGAATTAATGAGGATGAAAAGCAAGAAGAATAAGATAACGTGATGAAAACGAGGAACTTTGAAAAGGTTAAGCAAGAGGAAGAATAGGAGGAGCGAGAAGTTCTTATTTTAAGCCCTGAAGAAAATATCGATCAAACTTTTGCGTTTTGATGATGATATCTCTGATATGGTATCCATCTGGTCCATGGTCTGAGGTCTGGAAGTGCGGGCGAGACATATGGACTTGAGCATTTTGACTTGCACACGAGTGATTTCTTATTTGGATTAATAAAGTCGTTGATCTCTTCCAATTGCTGTAAATTCTTTTAATCTTGATTTACACCTGCCATCGGCCAGCCCTTGGGTTTTATAGATCTTCAATATATTGATATCGTTTTATTGTGCAGATTCTTTTAATCGCAGGAAAAAAATAAAACACAATAAGTTGTGTTGTCTCACCATGACTGATGTTAAGTGAATTCGTGAAATATATCTGTTCTAAAACGAACGATAAAGATACGTGAAAAAGAAAAGAGATCTACGTAGTAATTAATTTGAAAGTAAGAGATCATTTCCAAATGGAGGGATAAAAGGACAAAAAAGTGGGGGCTTCGAAGAATCTGATGTGTGTGTGAAATGTGATTTAACTAATTTCCATGTTGTATCTTTGTCTTGGAAGGGAAGGACACTCGGACCATTTTTATGTTAAGTCTATCACTGTCTATCACACCATTGATTGGTTGCTCCTTACGCACAACTTTGTGGGCCTCTTGCTGATCGAAGTAACGACTGCACTTCCCATTTTTTTTTTTCAAATACAGCATGCTCACATATAGAGGAGTATACCTATTTCTCATTTCAACTAGTCAAAATTTGCGTGTTGTCATCATTCCTAGTACGTGTATAACAACTTAAGTTGGAGCTGGGTACTTGATATTGAATAAGGCAAACTGCACGCAGCGCAAGGAATAACCAATTCAACAGGTGTCTGATATTACATATAGGGTCTGCGGAAGGGGGGGGGGGGAGGTATCCGTACATAGGAATGCATAGGGTGTCACCACTTTGCCCCCCCCCCCCCTACACACACACACACGGTTTTTTGTTTTTTGTTTTTTGTTGGTTTTTTTTTTACCTCGGAAGTGGCACAAGAAGCTGAAGATGAAGAAGCCCGGAAGTGGAATGAGAAAGATGCGCTGAATACTTTTTTTGTTGTTGCTTGTCAGCTGAAGAAACCCGGAAGTGGAATGAGAAAGATGCGCTGAATACTTTTTTTTGTTGTTTTTGCTTGTCAGCTGAAGAAACCCGGAAGTGGAATGAGAAAGATGCGCTGAATACTTTTTTTTTTTTGGTTGTTTTTGCTTGTCAGCTGAAGAAACCCGGAAGTGGCACACTGAAGGCTTTTTTTTTTACTTGTTAGCTCATGAAACTCTGAAGTGGCCTCCCACTTCTGAAAACGTGTGGTCGGCCATGACATAATATAGGAGAAGAGAAATATGAACGACTTCATCATACAAAACTATCAGTTAATGTAATTAAAGGCTTCCTGATTCCCTTTTGATGGTGTAGACTTCTTTTCTGCTTAATAAAACTAAAAAAAGTATTCAACAGTGTTTACTGTGATGAAGGTATGAGCATTCCTGTGTCCATTAGCGTTTATCATGTCTGCAGGAATTTCGTTTTACACTCAAACTGTCGTAGTTGCTAATTAGAATTTGGTCCCGGGTTGAGTTGTATTTTAGGTGAGGAAACTCGTCTAATTACAGAGCTCGTCTCCAGATCAGAAAATCATAATTTTCTTAGCATGCTTCGATTTGAAATTTGGCTAGGACTGTGAGATAATAATCGTGACAGATGATACAGGAAAACTCATAACATATTGCATGAGGAGCTATGATGAAGGCATTGCTGTTTCACCTATAAATTTTGTGTAATCTGGTAAGAGTGACGCTTTATCGATCCAGATTTGTAAAAACTTGATGACTAAAGAACGGCATTTAGATGTTGCCCACGTCATCTCGTCACAGCCGGAATATTAATGGATTTATGACCAATACCGAAATTACAGCATATCACGTCGTATAAGCAGTAAATTGCAACGGAAACTTCCTGTGTAAGAAGAATCCACTCGTTTGGTCCCATCAGCTAATCATCTCGTCCACAAAATGCCGTGGGCACGCCGCTGTGGATTCATTTCTTGATTATGAATTCGCGGCACAGTATGTAGATCAAAACCGACTCGATACGTGTGTGAATTAACATTCATGTTTACAGAACACGACATCATCGGATCGAATGGACAATATTTTCATAGCTTCTCAAGTGAGTATAGTTCTTAATACCATGGTCTCTCGCAGCACTCAGGTATTTGGCTTAGATTTTGCTGCACGCCAAACATTTACAGCAATCATGAACTAATTACGAGCCAACATCATTGACGTATTTCTACTTGGAACATTTGCGAACACTTGAATACATGCGTAGTTTGTTACAGGACTTTAGAATCTATACCAGCGACATGGGATATGTCAATCTGAGACTTCTTTACATTCTTTATATGGTAATACTAGTGCGTGCATTTTTTCATCACTTCCCATCCCTTTTGATTCATTGTAAAGATAATAAAGATAACTAAATATCTCACATCAGATACTTTTGCATAATCTGTACCCGTGGTACAGTTCTGTTGAGTCTAGTGACTGTTGTAGAGAAAAAAAGAATAACGTTCAGTGAGAGGTTCATTGCCTGGATGCGATACGCAGCAACCTTATTAACAAGTTCTAATACTGTGCAAAGATCATGACATTTACGACGTCACGCACTATGCACAGACCTAATAGACCTAATTAAGAACAGGTGTGTACCCCGCTGATGTTTTCTCTATTACATGTATCTTTCACGTCTCTCATAGGGCCTTGAGACACTCATTAATTAACTCCTTGTTTATGTAAGAAGCAAGGTAGCAATGATATGAATGGAGCACGGGAGAGGTCAGGGGGGAAATCGTCGCGACCGTTAGCCAGTTGGACCACAATGTTGCAGTACAATAGAAAGCCATGACTACCAGTGGTGTGGCTATTCCCGTAGAAATGCTCTACATTCAGAGTGCATAGAGTGTTCCATTTCACTGTTTATTGCAGAAACAGTAGGCCTGGATGCAGTCTGACACTTTTCGTAATCTTGCGCAAATAGTCAGCAATTTGACAGTACAAAGAGTGAACATAAGATGACAGACATTGCGTCATTCTTGCTGAAGTGCAAGAGCAGAAGTCACAGACATAGAGGACAGCATAGGCATCGTATTTCAATAGTTTGTGGTACATGGTCGAATGAACAGAGCTAAGTTCTGTGTACTCAATACAGTGTGTTCAACAAACTGTGCAAGTAATGCATGAGGTATCTGAAAAGAATGATTTGATTGGTAGAACTTCCTTGTGTGTTTAAGCGCCTCAGAGGAATCCAAGCCGACAAAACTTAAACTTCGTGCGAAGGATAATCATCACCGCAGCCATCAGGTGCCAATAAGGTGGAGACCTCGTTGTTCCCCCCACGGACAAACTCATCGCATCAAGACCTCGGCCTCGACAGCTAGTTTTCCGAGGCACAACATCAGGAGAAACAGGAGAAACAGAGGAAACGAGTTCCTGTGAGTTCCACTAGCATGCCACAAAATCTGTCTGACATAAAGAGAGGAATCGGAACCGGTCTTCGTGAAATCGGAGAAAAACCGCGAAAACCTTTGAGGGAGACAGAAAGACATAAAGGAAACAAAGGCATAAATATGTTTCCAACGACTTCACGCCTGTCCAAGTGTAGAGATTCCAGCTGACTTTTCATTGTGGTGGTCTTACAGTTTGTTTGTTTCTTTTTTCATCTGTTTTGAGATTTCGACTTTTCTTCGCAAACTGTCTCCGGCATCACAGTGGATGTATATTGATCAAGAATCTGGTTTCTCACCATCCTACCCTGTAAATATGTTAAAATGACCAAGACTTTAGACCACGCGTGGTGGTTGTGGCTAGAATTCTTCTGCCTGTAAGACAGCTCTTCCGTGTTGAAGGATTTTTCCCTTCGGCCAAGCATCTCGATATAGGGATTCTACCTCCCTGGGGAGGTGTCAAAGAACTTGAGTAGACATTGAAATCAGTTCGACGGGGGAGTTGAGAATCGTGCAGACTTAGTGTGACTGTCCGTCCATGCGTGATGGAGTTCGTTGCACGGCCAATGCGCCCACCACATTGCTTCCGCATACGTAATCTGAGGGTAACTTTCAATGTTAACGTGTTCCTTTAAAGCTACAGCCCTGCTTTTGTCATGTCATTTACACGCATGTCTCGTGTGCACAGAAACTTGTTTGGACTCACCAAAATTAGCATATCTATATTCACCTCTCCCTTCTATGGAAAGACAACATAAAAAATAACACAAAACCTTTCTGTTCACTGTTGCTTACAACAGTCCAGAGTGGAGGCATCACCATGCATGTATACATCTTAGCAAACATTGAAATCAGAGCAAGTAATAATCGCAAACCCTAAAATACGCATTTGGCAAATTAAGTATGTCAAAAATTCAGGTAAATGCATTCTAATTTACATATCTTGGTTTCGGTGGTTTGTTATTTGTGTGTGTGTGTGTGTGTGTGTGTATGTGTGTTCTTTTTTTTATCCTGTTAAAAGGCAAAATTGTCAATGTATCTACTGAGTAAGGAATCTTTGCCTGCCCCACCAATAGGTTTCCTACACATCATTGAGAAGAGTTGCATGGATTCTCAGTGGAGCTCTGTTTGATGCTGTTGTCGATGACTATATTAACTGTGTGAAGACACAATGCACCAGTCTTGCAGCTTTGATTTCGGTTGAAACCTCTCACTGTCTGGAGTTTTGTGCTAAGTGAAAGTCATTTCAACACGAATAGCGTGAATACACGGCTACTCAATAAACTGACTGGATTCGTTCTTTAACCCATACAGAAACTGTACAACCACTCTAGAAAAACTTCCACAGTGTCGCGTTGGATCGACATTGATATACGATGTTGAGTAGGCGATGCGCTGGTTTTGGCGTCTTGAATGTAGTCTGTGGCCACAATGGCTTTAGTAACATGATCATGGCTTGAAATGAGAACCACTGTACGCTGCTTGACAGGTGAACAAATAATCAGGCCCGAACACCTTCCTTTTACACCCATTAAGTCTGAAATTCCCTACCAGAGCACTCAGGATTGCCCTTGTTTAATATAGAATCATAGCATCGCGCTCGTCACGACGGTGCGAGTATACGGAGGCCTAAATGTAACTAATGGAATGGTGACATTGTCATCAAAGTGTGATTTTTGTTCATGTCTACATCATGTTGCTTTGGAAGGGCTCTTGTTCCGACCCATTAGCCTCTTGTCACTTGTCCTTCACTTCATATTATTCTGACACCGTATATTTTGCACAGCAGGTCTTAAAAACAGTTTGCATTGCTTCTTGGATACTATAATGACGATAACATTCTTTTTTTTAATCCATTGATACTCTATGATACCATGACCCCCATCATATCAATGGTTCTGGAGATGGCAAAAGAAAATTGTTCATTACATCACAGCAGAGTTTCCAAGTCTCACGCATTCTGAGTGAGACTCAAGCATTTAGGGGTCATCTCACGATCTCACGTATGGCATCCATTTTTCTCACGCATTGGGCAAAGTCTGCAACTTGGGCCTATGATAATGAGCATTGCCCAAAGGATTAAAGTGATAGTTGCAATTGAAGGTATATTTCCCCTTTGTCTTGCAAAATAAGTAAAAATAGTCACTTAAGTATGCACCTGATCAGAGCTACAAAGCTACAAAGAGCTACAAATTGAAAAAGCTCCTTACCGTGGGAGGGGTAAAAAAAAAAAAACCTCCCACCCTCGCTCGCGCGCACATTCCCGCGCCGAGATGCCGAGTCATGAAAATCTCACTCATAATTTTTTTTTTGAACTTGGCATCCCTGTCATAGTTTGGTTATCTCTTTCTCTGTCATATTGTTGTACTCTGAATGTTCATGATTGCAGTACAAAATAAGGTTGCAATTTCCTTGCGATTACAGAACCACTGTGTCAGTCATAATTTTAGGCCCAAACCTCTCGACATGGCTGAGATTATGTCTGAAATTCCTTCCGCTAGAGGAAAAGAATGCTTCACCATGATAAAAAACGACAACAATTTGGAAAAGTTTTAGATAGTAGCAATATAGAAAGTAGAAGAAATTGACAATGATATCGCGTAGTGTAGAGTGACTCTTTATTGCTCACACTGACTCAACAGAGTGTCGTATTGCTGATAAAATGTGCCCATTTATACTAATAGTACGAATAGTTTTCTACAGGAATTTTAGTAAATCTTGATTTAAGGCCAACGGGTAAGAGCAATTTCATTGTTGCCATGGAAGTCGCAGACCCTCTTCTTGTTTATTTTTTGTTGGTTTTGTTGTTGTTGTTTTTGTTGTTTGGTGGGGGGCGGTCGTCAAACGATTTTTTTTTTTTTGAGAAAGCAGCGCTTAGTTTCCTGAATTACCCTTTAAAGAAATTCCATTTCTTTGTGCTCGTGGATGCGTAGACAGCAAGAAACTTAGCTGTATTGTAGTGAATGCCATTAATGCTAATGTTCATATGTCTTTTATAATCGTATTAAAACAACGTAATGAGGCATAGTCTATTAAACCTGCTGAACTTTCATGCACAAGTTCAACCTTATCTTCTCAAAATTAGTTGTCGCATTTACCAGGTAAGGCCAGGCCAGTCATGACACTTAAATGAATAGGCTATATATGAAGACATAGGCTCTCGCAAAACATTATAAAGTTTAGGTATCACTCTGCGGTCAGACCTACTCACATTGAAACTGCAAACAAAGATTAACAAAACTTTTCTGACTAACAGCAACTTGAAAGCAATAAAGTCTGCTAGTCTGCTATGTGCTTTCGGTTGTGGTGTAAAGGTCGAACTACAAAAGATGTACATTTAAAAGCTATGTACTATTCCCTGATGCAGCAGCTTGTCGGAAATGGAAAGTTGATAAATCCTCCTCTTTGACCATGACAAATTTTCAGAATAGTACAATCAAATGCCTACGAATGATTCTAACTGAAAATGCACTCACAAAAATACTTCTTGTCAGAGGTGAACATGGCAAATTATAAAACTTCCTTGAACATCAACCTTATGTCACTGCCTGCTGTTACCTCCCAGTTATTTACTGCTTACGGGTAACCATCATGATAGAAACTATTGCCAAGATTTACAAATAAGTTGAAGTTATGCATAGAAAATGTTTGAATTGCATCATGGCTCTTCACATTTAATCTTTGATCCCTGACCTTTAACTTTTGATAATCTTTGGCCATGGTCAGCCCACAAGAACATCACATTTCCACTTGGTAACCTTTCCTCAAACACTGATATACATGCCAGTACTGCTAGTTGAAGTTAAACCGCGAAATGATAATAATTATGCAATGTTTATTGAACCTTGACCTACTACCTATACGTATGACTGACTTCATAAACGTGAACTGCTATGAACAAAATTTCAACCAAACTACATCACCACTGGACACTTCTGCCTGTAGATATATGATGGTGAATAAATTTTAAATCCTTCACGTAGTTGTGCCATTGTACAGTACATTGTGAATGTACATTAAGGCATTGACTTCAACTTGCCTGAAACTTTAACTACACTTAAACAATTTTTAAAGGATTTAAAATCCCATTTCCACGACGAAACACAAAATGCATAGATTCATTCACAATCATGTAAGAAGACATTCTACTGGAAATTTGAGTCAAGTTTCAAAACAAGTGGACAAATGGTATTGGAAGCATGCCAAGCCTCTAAATTTGACTAAGCAAACTTTAATTTGGATTATTGACGCCTAAAACTTTATCCAAACTTTAACCAAGATCGAAAGGTTACAAAATCATCATTTCTTTAGTCAAAGTCACAAAGCACTGTATAGAGCCTGTCATAAATTGTAGGTATAAATTGTCTTTTGGAACTAAATCTCAATATATTTCTACTTCTGACATTTTTACCACTTACATGTTGTCTCTTACATTTTACCTCTGACATCATTATATCTGACATTATTACCACTAAGATTCTCATCTCCGACATTCTTACCTCTGGTATTTTTACCTCTAACGTTTTTACCTCTAACATTTTACCTTCGCACATTATTGATCTAACATTTTTAACCTTCTGACATGTTTTATCCCTGACAATAACCGCCGACATTCTTATCTCGACATTCTTACCTCTGACATTTTTACCTCTAACATTTTTACCTCCGACATTTTACCTTTTCATATTACACCTGGCATTTTTACCTTTTTACATTAGTACATCAGACATTTTACCTCCGACATTTTACCTCTGACATTTTGACCTGGCGCCCAGCGGCACCTAGCGGCACCCATCACCTATACTTTGATGTGTGATCAGAGTCGTCTGCTTGTTTGGGGGTTTTGACGGCTACGAGATGTGTGGCGTAGACAACGTCATTAGTCTTTGTCTTTGTCGAGCTGTTTGTGTTTCTGTGTGTGTGTGTGTGTGTGTGTGTGTGTGTGTGTGTGTGTTATGATATATAATAATCTACAATCACTTATGACACCAGTGATATATGATGATGGAGAGAGAGGTATCATCAATATTTTATCATAACAATATGACTGACATACTTGTAGTGTCTTGACTCGTGTAACGGCGTCATTATACATTAATAGTGTCTTACAATGAACACTATTGTTTCGATTGCATTCCATTTATCTTTTTCATGATGTACTAAAGAGAAAAACGATGAACCTTGGTAATATACAGAAATCCGAGGAGAGGGAAATTTGAAGGTATAGGTGGATCTTAATCAGTCTGTCCACTGAGAGGTTGTTACTTTCCTTGCACATTCAAAGTCCTCTTCGGAAAGCATTCTGCAACTACTGCACCTACACTAATGTGCTGTTACCATGGTAATGGCTGACAAGAACCATTTATAGCGGTAAGATGTCAATGCCAGAGCCGAGGGCTGATCACTGCAAAAACACTCCCCCTAACAAAACAAACAAACAAACAAACAAACAAACGACAAAGAGAAAACCACGTAGCATTTTCTTTGTATCCAGTAGTGTATTGTACATGTAAAATTGCAACGTGTGTTGAGACCATGCCGTAATGAGTAATAGGTTTTTTTTTTCTTGAAGGACCCTTTAGAGGTATATAGATAGAAGATGGGCTGATAGCATGCCATCCATGGGCACCACAGGAACTTTATAACAAGGTCAAGTGGATGTGAAGTCCCCCCTCCTTCCCGAAAAGAACAACAACAACCTTCTTGATAGATGATTACTTACAATAAATTATGTAAATATTTTTCTTGTTTGAAGCATTGGTCATTTTTTGGTGTATTTCCGTTAGAGAGTGTTGAAGTCTTTAAAAAAGACTTTTATTTTTCATTTCTTTTCTTCTTCTTTTTTTTTTTTTTGGGGGGGGGGGGTCGATCCAGGAACAGTGGTATTGTCCTAAATCAAATTAGGTAGAGTATATCAATGAAATATACAAACTTAGATCCATTTTTTCGATATGATTCATCTAATTTGATTCTTAAATGGACCGACTTTTACAAAAAGGAAAACAAAATAATTTCCATGTGGCCGTCGGTTATTGACGAAAAAATGTAGAATCAAGTAGAGGAAAAAAAAAAACAAGATAAAGATGCATAAGCCCGTATTTGAATTCCCTCATGATCTTTCACACAGTGGCTTCAGCGAGTCGTTATCGTCAAGTTGCGTGCAATGACGAGAATAAGCCAGACGTGAATTAATAACATTTTGTGATTACGGAAATGAAAAGAGGGAGAAATTTGATAGTTGTTATTGCTCTTCCTTGCACCTTTACTCGCATAGTATACTTCCAAGCAATACAATACAATACAATACAATACAGTACGGTATGATTTATTTTTAGTACGTTCTTTTCGTCAGTTCGTGAGCTCAGAGCACTTACAAAAATACCGAACTACAAAATTTGTAATTTTGTAGTTCGTGAGCTCAGAGCACTTACAAAAATACCGAACTACAAAATTTGTAAACACAGCTCATCAGTTCAGAGTAATAGATGACAACAATTTTGAGCAACCTTTCAGTTTGTACATCACACAGTATGTTCACGTAGGTAAAATGATAATCCATGTGCAGAGCTAGAGATGTAGAGCTAGATGTATTTTCAGTGTTTGTTTTTAAAAGAGTTTGTGGATACAGATTGTCTAATAATATACGCGTAAAGACGCGATTATTCTTCAGCTTGTATCCCGCGAATGTGAAGGTCCTATTACCAGCTGGACTTATAGGAGTTATTGGGTAGCTGCCTTTGAAGGCTGTGATTTGGGGATGAAAGATTTCTTCTTGGGTAAGCATTGAATACGATACCTTGGGGCCAGTGTGTTAAGAGAGATTTACGTACATACAGAAGTACTTAACGATAACACCCTGTATAGGTAGCCAGAGAAGGGAATGAAGTAGAGGCTGAGGAGGATGACTTTTCCAACTCTCACAAAAAAAAAAGGTCGTGCAGCCCAATTCTGCGTGCTTTGTAGACGATTTACATGAGACACGGGAATAGAGGAAGCAAGGAAACAAAAGGAGCGAGGTCTAGATACACCCTTTTAACATTTCCTGTAAGTGTTGTCTCCGGCAGTATATGAAAAGACCCCCCCCCCCCCCCCCCCATAGAAAGAAACACATCCTTATCAACCTTCCGCTTTGCAAACTTGTTTCAAGTCCGTATGTGATACCTCATTTTTAACCCCATCCTATGAAAAAGTTGTTTTGTTTTTTTCCAAACCATAAATGGGATTTTCCCGAATAATTCCTTTTCTTGTTTGCATGCTTCTGTGTGTACCAAACCAAAGATAGACCTACTACCTTTACCGCAATCGTTCTTCATTTTATTCTTTTTAAGTCTTTGTAGGCTATGTTAATAACGTCAAGGGTCCCTATCGCCTCCTGGAGTACCTATCGTCAGTCATGCGAGTCACAGGTGGGGTCGCCGAGACTGAACTGCGCATGAGCAGAAGCCACTCACTTGATTTATCAATCCAAACGTGTCAGTGTACCGATGTCTACCGCGAGATGGCTGCTCAAAAATGCCTCTGCAAATAGACTCACTTTTAAACGGCGGCATAATGAAACTGACAACGAATCTGCCTGTGACTTCTCGCTTCTCAGAATATAACGACGTCGTGGATTCAGATTACAATAAGATCTCTCATTGTGCAACTGTGGTTGTAAATATTTTGAACTACAAAGGCTATCTCTTTCCTTTACAGTCCTCCTCCCCCTCCTCCCCTTACGGCATCTCCTCCGCCCTGGACAGGTAATTTTCATCTTGGGAAAGGCGGGAAAGAAAGATTCAATGGAGGACATAAATAACACAAAAAAACTGTGGAAGCATGATTGTATTGACACATAAAGGCTGACATGCAGATCGAAGGGCACTTCTAGCTGTGTTGTCTGATGTGAAAACAAATCAAACAAGATGCATAAAAGCAATATTTGTCCCCATTTGTAAACGTCATTGTAAATGACCTTTTTGTTTTCAGAGGGTTTTTTTTCTCAAGATATTCTGAATTAATCAGAATTATGTCACATTCCCTTCTGATTCACCTCTTACAGGGGCTGTAACTATCCATCAAGCGTAAAGAGCCAAATAAACAACGGAAACACCTCAAAATTTTATAATAATTTTAAGCTAAATAGAATTCTGCTTTCCAAGAAGGCTTTTTGGAAGACTCGTTCAGCTTTAAACGGATACACAACGTGACTGTCACAAGCACAGCGAAGGTTGTAAAGCCGAGCCATTGACCCATGTCGCTTTCCATGATTGCCAAAGACAAGCACTCATCACCCCTTGAGTTGAGATAGCTCCGGGTTCGTCAGGTCTCTGCGAACAATAAAGCCTGTGATTATACTCAGGACTCCGCTGATGCGTGTATAGGGACATTAATGATTTGCTATTAAAGACTACTTAACTTGCTCGAGGTTGTGTGTTTTGAAGCCAATTCACCCCACCAGTCTGCCTCTAGCTGACACTGTGCAGGTGGCCCGTAATTATTTGAGTTCCTTGCTGTCCTCTCCGGCTGAGTGGCAATAATTGCAACTTACAGTATCTGCAACTGCCGCCGCAATACTATTTGTGGAAATGTTGCAATGGTCGTTAGTATTTGAAGGATGGGGCCATGCCTGTTTTTGCCTATACTAGATTTTTCTACTTCAGTTTTACTTAGAAATAACGTTTTATCACATTAACTTCCGATTTTAAAAAGAAAAAGGAAATTTTGAAGAAAAAAAAATCGTCATGTGTGGGATTTTCTTATGTCATGTGTTAAGCATTTATGGCGGTTTATCATAAAACCACTCGCATGAGATTTCAGTGAAATGTTACACTAAAATGCACTCGAGCTCAGAAGTGTGTGAACAAACCTGTCTTATTATCGATGTTTGTGTCAAGATCATTTATTGCGGTGAAACTGATAGAACAATTGATTAAATGTGTCACTGAACCCATGTGAATGTCAATGGTTAAAATCCAGTGTCACACACACACACACACACACACACACACACACACACACACACGCACACAATACCCGAAGAATGTGGAACATCAGAGATGACAACACTCTTGTCTTATGTGTCTCAGTCTTTCAAACGTGAAAATAGTTAATACATTGGTGCATAATTTCTACTTCGGCGACATTGTTTCTCTTTATTTCATGAAATATGAATACTTATTTTGCTTAAGCTCGAATCTGCCTACCCCTTCCGACCCCTTCCCCCTATACCTGCACGCACTTTCTCTTGGAATCCGATCTTCTGCAGACTATATTGTCCCCCATTTAACTGGTACTAACTGATCGAATGGAGATTACCCAAAAGTACTTTAGCATCTGCACAGGTGGTTTATGACGTCACAACGGAAAAGCATGTATGGAATGTAAGGAATGAAGATGGGAGAGAGAGAGAGAGAGAGAGAGAGAGAGAAGGAATGGAGAGAGGAAATTTTCATTATGCACAGGTGTCCCATTTCTTGAGGGTGGGTGGCATGCACAATGGCAGCATGGTAAGAACAATACATTTAGGCGCATGCTTGAATAAGTGCCGCCAGTACATTTTTACTCAAAAATAAAAGCATTATTCACTACTGTGTATCAGACCATTTTGTAGATGAGGTTGGCAGTGTGGTGTTTATTTCGGTAGCATATTAAAGCGCAGTTTCTATTCGAAACACTATTTTTTTTTCATTCAATTAATTATTCGTCTACTTGAATGAGAAAACAACAGTTGAAATATCCATTTGCAGCTTTATGTCTACAATCTTATCTGTATCAACAAAATGTCGATAGCAGGCTAAAAAGCGGGGCGAGTTGATTTGCTCCCAAAAGAAAGTAGTTTCATCACTGAAACATAATCTCGGCCATTGTTTTAGAGTCATCGCATGAGACTAGATTTTCTTCGTCCACATTTTATTGTGAGACGTGTAATATGCCAAACAATACTTGTACATTACGCTGTGCGAGACACTCCAAGCCTTTGACCCCAAAAGGCCGTCGTACAATGCTTGTTATAGAGGGGAAGTGATCCACCCAGACACAGCCTTTCATATTCGTCATTGATACTTCCGTGCACATAGCAATCGATGTTTTCCACTTGAAGGCGATTCGAGAACATCCACCGCTCTGTTCTTGCTCCTCCCTCTCTCCCTCCCTCACTCCAACACACACACACACACACACACACACACACACACACACACACACACACACACCACACGCACGCATACACACCCGCACGCATACAAACAAATACACGCAATCAATAGGCTCTGTCGGCTGGGCTCTGTCCAGATGGAGTTACTCAAGATGCCTCCTCTGTGATGAATTCTGGGCATATCTACCAAATATGGAGAAGATGACTCGCATAGTGCTGTGACGCCAGAATCTTAACCGATCTCTATGTGATATGTATGTATGTATATTTATAATTTACATTCATGTATATACAGTTTGTATATATTTGTCTTTCAAAAATGTTCCTACTACCCTTAAATGTGTGGAGCCTCTGTAAGTGTCGAAAAATGACAACGTTTTACAGCTGTGGTCACACACGAACAAAATTTGATGTTTGCATTTAATGTAAGCATGTATGAATGTACGTGCTCGCGCCAATACCATGGAAACTTTTGTTTGTGTGTGTGTGTGTGTGTGTGTGTGTGTGTGTGTCATATCTTTAGATAAAAATGTGATGTGTTAATTATTCAAGGTTATAAGTGTCCGGGTGCACGTTTTAATATCTGTATGATATTCTCGTGTATAAATAGCTTCTACCTAATAGCACGTCTTCAGGTGTTTGCAATTATGTTTAAAATTGTTCTTGCTATCGTATGTAGATATGAAATCCCAATTTAGCTGTGGTAGTAGAAACTCCACATTGAGTGGCTTACCAATGTTTCTTGACAGTAAAAAGAAACTATTTTGCAGATACGCACACACATACGCACACACACACGCACCCACACGCTCGCGCACATACACATACACACACACATACACACACACACAAACACAGACGCATCTTCACATTCTTACATAAGCACATGAATGCACTAAGTTTATCTGTCCATATAGTTAAAAGTGTTTCACGCATTTCTGCGTTGTCTAAACATCGCAGAGGTCTACAGAGAAATAGGCTCGAGGAGTATAATCATGATTACAATGTCACACAATATGAAACTTGGCGTGCAGTAGCTGAAGTGGTAATGATGATAGTATATAATATGACTTCAGGTCATTGTACAATTATTGTACAGAAAGGAGAAAACGAATGAAACAAAACGACATGTCGAGATGTTATCTGATGGGATAATAAGGGGTATGATAGCAGCAATAGATACCTCAGCCTGGGGAAGGAGGGATAGTGGGTGGAGAATCACTCTCTGTATCTTATTTTTGATTGCTTATCCACTAGTTACACGCCCTATTATGTTTCTGTTTACATGAGAGGTTTAATACGAATAAAACATTCATAATTACACATGCTTCGGGGATTTTTTTTTCATCACTGCAACACGTGACCATAGGTGAAGAGATCTCATTGTTTGAGATTTCGAAAAGAAATATATTTGACGTCTTCACTCCCCTTCCTATATAGATCAAGAACAAGAAGCTGCAAACAAGTCTGAACCCTGCCTAATGGGGCTTAGGATTTTGCAACGACTCACAATATGTATTCCTGTTGTATTGTTTTTTTTTTTTTTTGCGAAGACAAGATTCGACTAGATGAAAGATATATGTACCATAAGTGAAGTGCATAGTTACTCCGCGGAGTGCTCCATTCTAACCAGCCGAGTACAAAATTCCACCCCCCTTGACCTTGTACATGACCACCTAAAGATTCTGGCTGGAACTGGGCAGAAATCTGCCTCAAAACAACAACAACAACAACAATAACAACAACAACAATATTCTGCTTTACGTTGTTGGATTTTTTTTTGCGAATTTTTGTTTTCTACAACGTGCGCTCGTTCATGAAACAGAGCTAGAGATAGGATGATTAATGGATTACAGGAGTGTTAGGGCAGCCGACGCGGTGGCGGTGACCCGTGAGAGGTTTCCGGAGAGCTGCCTGTGACGCAAGGGTTATCCATTCTGTCAAAGACGTGCTTTACTAATTAAATGAAGTTTCCACTGGTCCTGCTCGACTCATTGTTATGTGATTTGATTTTGATTCTATGTCATTTCTGCATTTTTCGCAAAATAAATGTGACATTACAAAATGTCAAAATGCTAAATATAATTAAACATTGTAAAAAAGATACACATGTCAATCATACAGTATGCGTGAATTGTAGTAATAAACGCACAATTGGAAAATCTTAAACTATTCAATCAAATCGTTATGAACAAAATGCGGGAGGCCGCCATCTATAAGCGGAAGTTTGATTTTGGTGACGGCCTCTGACATGGATACACAGATAATGCACCAATGTTTCACGTGAGATACGAGATGCTTATGTCATTGACAAACCCTGTTGGGGTACGTGATATGCATGTAGGTCGACAGCATGATTCATGCGTCAAATCTGAGGCCATTATAATAGTACACTGAGATCTCTTGTGAATATTATCAATCTCACGGGAACACATTTTTGTGCTTTGTAGACTCGGATACATGTGGAATTTGGAAATTATTTTCTAATATATTCAAGGGCAATATAGTTAAATTTGTAGGTTCGTTCAGAAATGAAGTATCCGATCCTGTAAGACAGGATAAACGATTAAAGTGCATTGTAAAAACGAGTTGCGTTGATAGGAGTTTCATTCCTCACTGCGCAGTTCGAAGTATGGTGTAATTCAGTAGAGTCCAATAATGTCCAAAATCAATGTGTGTACTTGTATTAGGTGATTGATTTTGGTAATGATTATTCCATAAAAGCAAGAGAATATCAATAAGTTATTCTAGTTTTTATGCAATCAAAACCTACACTTTTAATTTTTGTAATATTGTAAGATTTATTTACATGAGCCAACTTTGCCTGCATGTGATGGATGAACCTTTGTCTTTAAACTTGGGAGAACAGTATTTGTTGCGTGATGGGAAATGAAAGAATTTTCTTGTACATCTGATCGCTAGGCCTCGTGTGCAGCTAGAGGGCAAAGGTAACATGAACCTGGAGTTCACAGAGGTAAAGCTGCCAAATTTGAACCTACTTTTCATTTAGAAAAGGCTTAGACTAACTGTGTAGTTGTATTCTAGCACTGTGCATCAGTCCAAAAGAAAAGATGAAGTTCAGATCCGCACACGGGCCTCAAGGTTATAGGTAGAAGGCTCCTAGGTGAAAATTTTGGCATTCAGAAATAGATAGAATTACTCAACTTGTTGTGACAATGATTAATATTTTCGGACCGATCGATCTTTTCTCAGACAAGGATTGTCTGGCATCTCAAACTGAGTGGCATTACTTCAACAATTGCCTCAGACTAGGTGAAACTTACACCATTCCTTTGGGAAACTCAGAATCATATCATTTAAAAAAGAAAAATCAAGGTAACAAAAAGAAATGATAGTTGTACATATTGAAATCTGAAACTATTCAACTTTCTAAGAAGATAATCATTTCATTTCCTTATAAATACAAGTCGCAATATGACCAAAATTGGTCATATTGCGACGGTTACGCACGCCAAACAACCAATGACTGTAATCGTTGATTTTTACTTCTTAGTACTGAATTCTTGACAAGAGAAGACTGTTTTCCGTCTGCTCATAAAGAGTTCGAAACATCGATTTTAAGGGGAGTTCAGTTCCTATCGTTAATAAAAACACTTCCGATCAAAATGATTAAGAACCAATGTTTATTTCATAATGACGTTCATGTATTGTTCTCTGCATTACTAAGTACCTCATGTAACGTGACAAGACCTTTGATAGTACATGCAAGACTTGTTAGAATGACAATATGGAAGCGCGTTTGCTCATTGTGAATTCATGGAAGCTTACTGCCGCTGATAAAGCCTTCGTATTATAATGTATCACTACTGAATGTCCATTATGATGTAGTATCTCCACAAGGATTTATCGACTTTCTGTGTTGTACGTCGTCATGGTTGTGTGTGGCTTGAGATTTTTGACACTTTGAAGTTGCGCCACATATATCTCCTATTCATTGAGATGAGGCATGCAGATTACCTACAAAAATGCATTACTAGTAATTTTTCTGATCACTGGTACTGAAATAAGAGTATTCTTGAACATCAATCTAAAGAACAGGACCAACTGTACTCTAGAATTACTTAGATTCAGAAAGAAAAATATTGTACAGAAATTAGACGCGGTTACTTGACATGTTTGATTTCATTTTATTTATTTCATTTCTAACTAAAACACAATCACCATAAAACATTCCTATACACAGTTACCGGGGAAGCTTTGAGGGCCCAGCTTTGGTATCATACCCTTTGTGTAAAGATCGTTATCCAAATATTTATCTACTATAAATTCGAATCGATAACTTCCGATTCATGACTCGATTGCGATCGAAGTGACATCGATACACATGTGACCTCGAAGACAATTATGACGTAAGCAATAGATGCGTACATGCTGCCGTCTGCTTTAAAGTACAAATCCTCTTTAAATGCTGGCTCGTTTCAGTGTGTTTGTTACCCCAATGCCTTAATGTCAGACTATAACATTTTACTATTATACGTAGAAAATAATCTGTGTGCCAAGTCTTCGACATGAAAACTGCACAACGGATAGGCTGATACGCCGTTATAGTCTTTACTTGGTCTGTTCATAAGTCTTTCCTTCAAGCGCCTCATTTATCTGTTTTTATTATCTCTTTCTCCCTAAAAGTTTTGATCAAGTCTCCCCTTCAGAGGGGCATTCTAATATTCAACATAACCGCAATACGTAATTGCGGGTTTGGGCTTGAGATTGTGTATATAATGTCGTCATAGTTTTCGTGATATAGCCCCCTTTCTCTTTATTATGCAGCAGTTTTCCTCAACATGGGAGTGAAGGCAACAGTGACTTGACTCGAAACCATTTGTCATCATTTATTCGAAACAACAGACGTCTAGGCCCTTTCGTTCCAATGGTCTGGCCTCTAGATGTTTTTGTTATTGCTGAAATCATGTTGCATAGTGAACATGATTATGATTTCGTAATCGTCAGCCGGAGATCAAAGAAACTGAACAAGATGACAGAGGAAGATTACCCCTCCGTCCATAGGGCTTTGCGTCAGACATATCATGGCTGAAATCACCTCCAGCTGTATCACAGAGGAATGAAAATGGTTTTCCCCGAACGTTCGTTTCATTTTGTTAATTGTTGTATTGTCAGTAAGTTTCTTGAGGAGGTACACCCTTTGTTCGTTATCAGACGAGACAAATATTGTAATTCTTTTTTTTTTTTTGGTTTTGTTTTGGAGAGCTGTCATTTTATGCGGAAAGCAATTCGCAACACGTGCAATTTTGTTGACAGGAATGTCCGTGGAAATACATTTGCCGTTTCTTATCCTTTCACATAGATTATATGTATATGTATATATATATATATATATATATATATACATATACATATATCTTTCACCACAGCATTTTAGCGACTTGAATGGCACACAAGATCTATATGTATATATATATATATATATATATATATATATATTATATATACATATTATGTTCGGTATACTTTAACCGAAAGAAATTATGAAACTACCCTTAACCACTGATATCGAAGACAATGACTACATCCGAGGTCTGCAAACACAGTTTACACTGTATACATGGATATATATATATATATATATATATATATATATATACATATATATAGCTTTTTGCAGACTTCCGGATGTATTCATTGTGTTCGACTTCAGTGGTTAAGGGTAGTTTCATAATTTCTTTCGGTTGACGTACCGAACATTCTTCGCTGATGAAGAGTGCGATGACTAACCTGTTTTGTGCTTTGCTTCTAAAACATTTGCTTTGTTTTCTCTGTTCAGTGTTTTTAATATATACCGAGCTTTCGACCTCTCGACGGTCCTTCGTCAGGACTTGCTTGAGGCGTTGAGAAAATGTAGAGTTGACTTGTGTAGTTTTTATGCCTCCGCCACGAAGTGGTGCCGGAGGCATTATGTTTTCGGGTTGTCCGTCCGTCCGTCCTTCCGTCCGTCTGTAATGAATTTTGTGGACAGGGTAACTATCAAAACCTTTTGAGGTATCCTAATGAAACTTAGCATGTATGTGTATTAGGGGGTGAAGTTGTGCCTATCAACTTGGGGTGCACATACTCAAGGTCAAAGGTCAAAAGGTCAAGGTCAAATACGTAAAATTTCACTGTTTCCACCATTTCTATGCAATGCCTGAAGATATTTTCTTGAAACTTAGTGTATACATGTACTACCCAATTAAGATTCTCAGGTGAAAGTTTGGGTCATGAGGTCAAAGGTCAAAGGTCAAAAGGTCAAGTAAAGATGTTAAAAACTTCACCTTTTTTCTCTGTACCTTGGAAATTGTTCAAGGTATCTTCATGGAACATAGTATGTACTGACTGGCAGTGATTATCTAGAGAATTTAGGGTTCATGGGGTCAAAGGTCAGGGTCAAAGGTCAAGGGCAACTCTTCAAAATTTTACTATTTCCGTCATGTTTATGCAATGCCAGCAGGATTATTTTTTTTTACACTTGGTGTATGCATGTATAACCTAATAGAGATTCTCTGGAAAGTTTTTTTCTTTTCTTTTGTTTTTGCCTCAAAGGTCAAAAGGTCAAAGATCAAGTGAGAGTGCTGAACTAAGTTTTTCCTCCAATTCTCGGAAGTGGCTCAAGTTATCTTGAGACGTACTACATATTTATGCGTGTTCTGCATGACAGTGATTATCTTATGAATTTTAGGGTCAAAGGCCAGAGAAAATGGTAGCAATTTACTATTCAATACAGAAATTGCACTTTTTCTCCATACCTTGAAAATTACTCAATGCATATACATATGAATGGGTCAAAGTCAAGTTAAAGTCCTTAAATCCCAAATACATGCTCTCCTATTCATCCAATTAAACCTAGGTCAATGAAAGTGAACATTCAACACATTTGTGACAAACTTGTCATTTTAATATTTTTCCAATTTTGTGAAAATGTAATCACACATTGTCCACATATATACTATCTAGACCTATTAGGAGAATCATGCATTATGGCGGAGGCATACCAGTCGCCATAGCGACATTTCTAGTTGGTGTCTAGCTTCTGAAAGATTGCCCCACTTATTCAAACATTTTGTAGCTTCCGCGAGTTAAGATTTGGAAACAATGCAGTATACACGTAATCAAAAAGGGTTTTAGGAACATGAACCAGATACACTTCAGAGAAATGACCATGTTTCTAATTGCTGTCAAAACTTTCTCCTTATTCCATAATGATATAATTCATGTTTTTCTTTTAATGTCTGGTGTTTCATCTGTTTTTTTTTAATCTCTGCAGGTATCGGAACGCTAGATGCCAACTCATGGAACAATCACGTTGAACCAATCTGCAGATCCCAAAGTCTTCACTACTTTTTTCCCTCTGGACCCAGACGCACACGGCCTTTGTTCCAATGACTTCGTGGCACGTTTTCCTAGGTTACTTCTTGGCTATGTTCGCCGCTGCCACGGAAGGTAAGACTTGAATAATGTTTAAAAACTTTAGCAACAACGTTGCTTAACGCTGTTTGTTTGTTTGTTTTTCTAACAGTTTTTGCAATATGTGAGGAAAACCATCGCAACTGACCTTCAGTTATACGGAGAGTATAAGCATACGTGATATTTTTCCGGATGATATCCTCTTTTTTTTCTACGTCAATCCAGGAAGGATGCTGGTCCATCCATTTGTTCAAGATAACCAACATGGTTTGAACATGATTTCAGAGAAATCCCTCCGGTAGATTGGCGTGAAACTTAAGGCAGATGCGCTGATTAAAGATTTAAAAATCCGTAAAGTAAACAGTTATACCTCCATGGTTGTCAATTGTCAATGTGATTTGGAGGGAAGGATAGAAACATATTGGCCAAAGGTCACTGATAGTATATAAGCTAATGATGTTACATTTTAGATATGACTTCAGCCATAGGAAAGGGCATTAATGAGTCTGGTATGATGATTAAAAATGGGTTATGAAATATTTCCTTTATGCACAGAGGATGAAAAATCAATACTCAAGATCATTACTGCTGATCAATGAACTTTATCTACATGTACTCTGGAAGTTGATGGTCATGCTTGTGGTAGTAGATACAGTCAAGGTACTTATTTGTTTTTCTTTCATAAATGACGGTGATATTCTCACCACAACATCGCTACGACTGCTGCTAATGATGCTACGGTGAAAGCAAAAGAAGTATACTGACAACATGACAACGTATCACATAAGTGGGAAATCTTCACTAAATGTGGATGATTACCACATATCGAACTATATAACGCGATTATAATGATGACAAGTATGATGAAACTATAAATTGTAAGTACACAGTTTAACTTGATATTATTTCGATATCATAACGTTGGACCCAATAGATGGTAAATACTGACAAGAAATAAAACCTTATAATCACCCTTCATTTCGTTCTGCCAATGACTGCGTCTCTGTAAGCTAATGCCATGCTATAATATACAAATGATGCACAGGATAGAGTGCGTTAGTGGAGGCGTATATTGCACTCGAGGGTATTTACAATTGTGAAACATGCACGAGGCGAACCACTAACGCCACGAAATAATCCTGTGCATCATTTGTTTTATAAAATGGGTCGAAAATTCGAAAACTAACAGCATTTTTCAGCGTTTTTCACGTACCTTTGTGGGTCAAAACGTCCGAAGATGTTCGTCCCAAACAGTTACGCACGTCGCACTCGGAAATCCCGCACATATAAGTATGATGGGGGGGGGGGGGGGTTGGGTTTCCGGACACTTAAGTTCCCGCATGAAAACTTACTTATTTTACATAGAATATGCACCCTTTACCTTAAAGACTTGATATAGACTCCTCATACAGGCCTACTAGACAACATACTCTGAAAACGGCGTGAGAATTAACCTGCTAAATCGTTGGACTTGCCCTTCAAAGTGACTCCATGTACGCGTCCGGTCCCACAACGCTTGGTCTACTGTACACTGTACGTATCATACATACGCCACACATGTTATGCACAAGGGAAGAAAGGCCGGCCGGCCGGCAGTCCGAACTAGAAGTTGTTTACAGGATTGACAGCGCGTATGCATGCAATTCAAAGGAGCCGCCGCGCGCACAGACGATCGGCAATAGGATTTAACACGCAGTGCAATGGGACTGAGTAACCAAAGCACACGTGACTCATTTCAGCTCTTCCTATTGGCTACATTCTTGAACCCATTTTATAAAAGTAAATATTGCATGGATTAAACATCGTATAAACGATAGATTAATCATCAACTTTATCATGCCGGTAAAGTGCTTCATACCTGCTTTACAGGTTCCTTGGTTTGAGAGCTCTATATTTATGTGGGACATCGCAGTTGCTGAGATAATTGTTATCGTTAAATACTTTGGACACTATAGGATGTAACTAATCTGAGAGGGCTTTGGAGATCGAGTTGAGACACTTGGGTAGAGTGGTGCGTGGATGCTGTTAATCTCATCCATATTTATTCAAGTTGCTGCGAGTAAACGAAACCTGAACAGATACCCACACATCTCCATTCTCAAACCGCATTATCCTTTCAATAGTACCTCAATTAGCGTGGGCACACGTTGGTGTCATTAGAAAACAATCTTGTCTGCACGGATATCAGCAAAGAGTGCCTAAAATAACTCAATAATGGTGTTGAAAAAAACAACACTGAAATCGAAAATTTAGGCCTCTGTAGATTTCAACAACTGAGTGGTAATTACACACGACAAACTGGTGACACAGTGCAAGACATGTGGCACTGATCGATATTCGAATGTTACTCTGTTATTTTGTTATGAATTTATGCTGGATGTATGAAGCCTACTACAAAGAAATTATATCATTTCAAGTCATTTGGCAATGCAGATAAAGAGTCACCATTTCTTTTTCTTTTATTTTCCTCCCTATCTTCTACCTCTCTGTTCTTGCCACCTTCCGAGTGTCTCATTCCTCACTTTGCCTATAATAGTTCTCTACAGTCCACAGTTCTCCACAGTCTTTAATCACGTCTGTTTTTGTATATGGGAGACTGGAATCCTACACAGTAACGTCATTACGTGTATGAATGAAACCAATATCTTCTATTATTAAAATCTAAGTCATGAAGTACGAAGCAAGCCGATATTGCGATTCATGGCTGCATCTTCTCCTTTAATTGAAGGTTATGGGGAACTCAAATGAACGTGGGACGCCTGCATGCTCTCGGGTTAACCTGTTTCTACTATAATGTTGCACTTATGAATGGGTGCACCATGCACTAGATCCATTGCATGACGATTTATTTTGATTTGGGAAGTAACAGAATACTTGGCCTCACGGAAGCTGTATAAAAAGAGCAAATGATCATAACTATACAAACAGTAAAGGGCTAGTTGAGAAGCTTAAATCTTTCGAAGAAGCATTCAAAATGAAAAACTTCATGAACTTGATCAGTGACACTTGATCTTGAAGCTACAATACGTACTCATTCATTCCATCACGTCAACACAAAAGCGCGGCGGTAATTACCATTCATTCCTCCTCACTTACAAATCGCAGAACCATTTTGATGCGACCGCATCTCAAACATCGATCAAGCTAATGATTGTTTTTAGTGCCCAAGGTGAACTGCCCCCCCCCCCCCTCCGAGAATATAGGAGCAAGCTGACATCCTGTATATCAATACACACTCTCCATATCTCCGTGAGAATAAAACTTCGACGAACACGCTTAAAGATTATGTAAGGCGATCTTTTGAAATACTTCGCCTCAAGTAAGAGTATTTCATACGAATTGCGACGGATCGCCTGTGGTGCAACTGCCATAGATGAAGATGACCAGATAAACCCGACGCTTACTCACAATACCATCTGCAATCTCCCCAGTGGCTGAATAAGCTTTCCTCTTTTGTCTCTAAAAAGTAAGACTGTGATGAAAGCAAAAAGAACTTAAACCAACTAATCTACCTACAAAAAAAAAATCAATATCACGGGAAGTAGCTGCAAAAAGCAATTACTCTGAAACGGATGTATCATACAGGTTGCTCAATTACTAGCCGCGTTAAACCTGGGTTTTGCGTCCCTCTTGTTCACTTGGGCTGTGTGATGTGCAGTATTGACGACAAAACTTCTGCATGAAACTGCCTCATGATATCTCTTCGGATATAGCAATTTACCCTCGGGCCAATTTCGTTGTCGTCGTCGATGCCAAGTGAAACGTCCCTGTCCCAGGAGCACGTTTTCGCTAAATCGTGATCAGATTTCCGACACTCACTTGTTACCAAAGCGATTAACATGTTTTTTTTTTCCTATGAGAGAATGTCTTGAATCGACGCAATCGATCCCTGAGTCTGAGCAGCAAAATACAGAAAAAATAGATACAAAGACCATCAACCAAACAAACAAACAGACAAAAACAAAACACACAAAAAACATTAACAATAACAATAAACAATGCTGTCTTCAGTGAAGTCTTCTTGCAGATGTACAAAGGAACGAAGACTCCGGCAGGTGATAATCAATTTGTGTAGCAATAATGAGCAAGAATGAAAGAAAAATTGAGGTTGAGAACGGATTCCGCCGGGCAGTTTATTGATCAATCGTCTCCGGATTACCAACATCTCTTTTACACAAAACCCCATTTTCAGACACGTTCACGCACTCGCACACACAAACACACACACACACACACGCACACACGCACGCACACACACACACACACGCACACACACACACACACACACACACACACACACACACACACACACAAAGTGTAATAAAACAGTCATGCATTCGTCCTTGGAACGGGAATGCCAACCACCCAGACGAACTGCAGCTCTCGTATACATGACAAGGCAACATGCTTTTAGACGAACCTCATCCTCATCTCAATGCTGTCGGGGTTCTCTAAACATATTCTCAGATTTGTATCATCTCGAAATGTTTCCTCTCGAACACGTTTCCACCTGAAGGTTTCAGCGCCCACGCCTTGTGCATGCATGGAATGATCCAGTCGCATTGCCCGAGACACTTTAACTCCTTGCGTACCACCTTAATTTCTTGTCCATAGGTATATAATATGTGTGTGAAATTTGTGCACATTAAACTTTATATTAGCACGGAAAGGGCTACAACGATTTCACCTATCACGTCCCATAAACCACATTTGTGTGTGTGTGTGTGTGTGTGTGTGTGTGTGTGTTATGGTGCTATATTTGTTTTATAAAATATAAATTATGCTGTCTATTGTTAGTTGTAAATGTTTTCATAAAGCAGAGTAACAAAAAATGTGTTTCCTTGTATCTCTTAGTTATAATCTTATGTAATTGGCTTATTGCAAGATTTTTAAAAGCTTCTCGATTTCCAAGTGTATAGCTAATCCTCAGAATGGCAACACATTTCATAAAGATTAAAATTCCTGTATCTTTCTAAAACTGGAAAATTGTGTACTGTGTACGAGTCAGTGCACCGAGTGAGAGGCCAATTCTTCGTGCTGTGTCTCTGTTCGGAAGTGGGTAATACCACGCCCTCTCCAAAAACAAAAACAAAAACAAAAAAAAAACAAGGAAGAAATCCCATAGTTTTCTTATCATGTGTGTGTTTTCCGTTATCCGATATCCGGACGAAAAATTTAAGACAATAATGCTCACCTGCACAGCTTTCCAATCAACACTGCTATCCCTCACTAAAATGGAATCAATTCGATTATGAAATAGATCATGGTACACATGGACGCAATACAATTCTTGAGTCGAATCGCGGTGACAACCGATACACTCACAAAATTCACCGACAGTAGAGATGAAATCATCGATTATATGCTGACAAGAAATGTTTATTATTCAGAGAAAAAAAAAAACAACAACAACAACCCCAAAACAAAAGTAGGACAAGCTTCAGCTAAAAAGTTTAAATAGTAACAATGGATAAAATAATAAAAACTTAGACAAGTGTGTTTGAATGATATCGAGTGTCACCGCAGTAAGCAAAAGAAATTTAGTGGAATTCAGGACGCTCGTGAAGCAGAATTTCAGATTCAGAAGACACTATACGGTACATCATAACTATGTTAGAGTCAGACAAGCTAGTTCGGAAGATATCTTCATTGGTTACTTGAATGTCAATCACGTTCAAAAGCTCTCTACATCGCTAAAACATGATCCTCAGAGAAGTGGTTTTCTGATAATAAGTTTCGTACTAATGTCCACTCAGATTATATGCATGCAATATTTCTGGTTCAACCTCGCACTAACAAACACGCACGCAGATATAAACAGAATCCCCGCCTCTCGGGGGTACGTCCGTTAATTTGATGAGTATGGGGTGACGAAAAGCACCTCTATTAACCCACTTCGACGAGGGAGTGGTGGGGGTTAAAGCGAACGAAATTGCGCGAGCGGCAGGTTTCTGGTTTCACGACGCAACACTGGGCATGTCAGATTAAATAATGATATTGATTTTGAAGTCGTTTGGTTCCGCATTCTTGTCAGAGCGCACTGTCATATCAGATTTCCGATGTTTTCTATAGCAGATATTACATGCGGGCAAACTATGAATAAAAACCTTTTATAAAGGAAAAACAAGTTCTGACAGTGGTCTGAGCAGTCCGACTTCACTAATCACATCCTCAGTAATGGCCACAGTGATGTTTCAGCGCATATTTTTCGTCACGAATGCTGTTGTATCTTCGTTAGTATTTTTTGAAATCATGTCTTTATTGGTAAATAGAATTAAAAAAACAAAGGACCTGTTGACATAAATAAGCCAGGTCTATGGTCCTATCCTCAACACATAGCAGGTAATGACACTTACAAATACTAGTGCAAACAAATCGGTGTTAGATTTAACACCCATGGTGTTAAATCTAACACCGATCAAGTGTAAATAGAGGACTACACCCGCAGGTGTAGAAAGTATGTTGTGATGGTATTGAAAAGTGTTCACCTGGCACTTCGTGGTGTTAAATTGATACTGTGGCTGGTGATATTTTTGACACTGCGCTGGTATTAATTCAACAATGACACCGCATAATGTTGATTTGATACTAGTATTGCTGGTGTTAATGCCAATGGTATAACTCCCGTCCAGCTTCAATAGGAGACCACATCAACTCGTGTTACTGTGGTGTAAAGGTGTTTACACTTTTTTTTTTCAAAAATCAAGCACTTCATCGGAAAATTCTTGATTGTGTTGTTGAAGTTCAAAATCAACAAGAAGAACAGTAACTAGGAAACAATTAAAAAAAAATCATATTTTGAAATGACACCCGGATGTGTTAATCTAACACCATAAATGAGCACCAGAAATTTAACACCTGCTCGGTGTTTCACATTTAACGCCGGACTTTTTGCAGTATAACAGTGAACAAGCAACAATAAAGCTATATTTACAAGAAATTTTTGAGGTTGACAACAATCACACAAAATCTAATTAATCACCGTTACATATCCCGATGCAGTACATTTACACGGTATTATATTTCTGATTGCTGAAGTGTTAATCTAACTGTACTGATATTTGTATTTTTCCTCGATACGTAGGCCTATATTACATAATTTTGCGTGTTTAAGTGTCAAAAACCAAAGAATCATTTCGTTATTTTGTCCAGGATGCTCCAACACATTTTCAGACTGATCAAAATGCCATTCCAATAAATCATTATATTTGTCCGGGATACTTAGTACATGCATTATAGTCCATGGGCCAGGCCAGATATTGGTACCACATGAGGTGGCAAAACCTTTTTGGTGTCATTTTGTTTGTCGGGCATATATATGCTTATCAAGCTATGATAGCATTTCCAAATGAGTAGCTTAGTCATAATAAATGAATTTTTAACCACCTTGGTCTCGTTGTTATATCCCTATATTTCTGAATCGAGACTAACCGCTATACAAAGAAGAGCACTGTCTTCTGTATATTCACAGGTGTTCTGTTGTAAACGCGGTGCGCTTAGTCTTTATTCAAGGCAGCGAAGGGAATATCCAAAGGTTATGATGTCCACAGCGCTTAGTCTTTATTCAAGACGGCGAAGGGAGTATCCAAAGCTTATAATACAGTATATATCCCTTTATCTAAAAACAACAACAACAACAACAACAACAACAAAGAAGCAATTCGTCGTGAATTTTACCGTATTTTTCAATTATTTATCATTTTCCGGTGAAAACGCTACGGTGAAAACGCTAATACCACGCCAATGTCGCTTTATTTCCATCCAACAATGAAAGATAATGCAAAAAACAATGTACCGATACACTACAATACATTATAATGAATAATATTGTAAATGAAAAGAGCGATTTTTGTTTAAAACTGATGTATTTGTTGAGAGGGTGGTAAAAAACAGTATAGATAATCCCTTTTATTGGGAACTTTAGATATGATAACAGTACATTGTTCTATATAAAGACTAAGCGCACCGTGTGACAGCTGTGGACATCATAACCCTTTCGATATTCCCTTCGCTGCCTTGAATAAAGACTAAGCGCACCGCGTTTACAACCGAACACCTGTGGATATACAGAAGACAGTGCTCTTCTTTGTATAGCGGTTAGTTTCGATTCAGAAGTATAGGGATATAAAAACAAGACCAAATTGGTTAAAAATTCATATATTATGACTAAGCTACTCATTTGGAAATGCTATCATAGCTTGATAAGCATACCTATGCCCGACAAAGAAAATGACACCAAAAAGGTTTACCACCTCAGGTGGTACCAATAACCCATTTTCGGGTCTTGGCCCATGGACTATTACCCAGTGTTTGAGTGTCAGTCCAATTTTACTAATTCATTATACTTTTCAGGATAAGTGCCAAATGTCAATACAGTGAAGCATAAAATTACGTTGATCCATTTTTCTATTTATTCATTGTTCCATATTCCACATTTTCGTACAGATTTTACATTCCATTTGATTTCGAGAAATAAGTTTAACACAAGATAATCAGTTTGAGGTGGAATCAAACAAAGACGAAGGAAATATGAATGACGGGTAATATGAGGAACCTACGAAAAGCAGAAGCTTGTAGGATGTAGGCTCCATAGTAATAATAGATATTATAAGCGTTAAATACTGTGTGTCAATGACAAAAAAAAAAATCACAAAACGAGAACACAAGATATGCAGAATGTAATAAAACTTATACGTGGTGCACAAGAGATCTAATGTTCATAAGTAAACTTAACTTACCTGTACTAGATAAAGTAACGATTTAGTCAAATAAAGTTAGTCACCCGAAGATACACAATAATCTCAAGTGAAAGAATTTAACATAGAATTTTAAGAAATTGGCTTTGAGATTTTGCTGAAGGAACTTTAGAGAATTTGATTACAGTTGATTTGGAATCTAACTCATTCGAGAACGAAGGGGCCGGTAGAAGTACTAAATTGTCTGAAGAGCTACAGAACTCTTCGAACATTCGGGACAATCCAGAGACTGCTCCTAGCTTCTGATACATTTTCTCTACCACCAAATTGTTCTTTCTCTACAAGCCGAATGGCTCCTCACTGTGTCAATCCAAGTTTTATATAGTTCTTCCTTGAATAACAAGAGGAATGGAATATATGAAATGAGAAAAATATAGCAGTCTTTAGCACGACAAAGACTTGCTCTAGCTGGCTATACAGTAAACCCTAACAGACACTTTAGCACATGAAATACAATAGACATAATTATATCCATATTATGTCCCCTAAAAAATTACAACGGTATTCTCCGCAACGATAACTTGTAAAAAGTGAATCAAACCAAATACAATTTCAGGGTATGAAACTATAACTCATTGCCAAAAATCTTACAGAAAACTACATTCGATTTGCTTCAGTGGTCAAAGAGAAATGAGGAATTTTGTGGAGCATGTCAGGAATCTCTTCCCTCCAAGTTCTGTCTATTGCGTTCACACATTAACATGCAGTTCCTAGAGCATCCAAGTGCTAACCTTGGAAGAATCAGACTCTTGACATGCTTTACAACAATCTAAATTTCTCTGTGACCACTTAATCAAATTGAATGGGATTTTCTGCAAAATAGAGCTCAGATGTTATATCTAAAGACCCTGAAGTAGCATTTAGACGGTTTAATCATATTGGGTATTATCAATGCGAAAACCCGATTGTATTTTTTGGGGGGACATACAATATATGATTATAATGCATTTAGCTGAAAATCCCACAGATTATATACTGTAGCTATACATTTTTGTATAAAGTGATTCATACTTACTTGTCTTCAAAGTTTTCACCCATACTTCAATCCTTATAAAGAAGTATATTGTGGCTTACAGCACATCAAATTCTCTTTTCAATAAAATCAAAGCGTCGTACGAGGCTTACAAAGTTGGCTTTCAGACAAATCCATCTATGCTTAATGTAAGCCGTACAATGCGTGCAGGCGTGACCAACAGCAACAATCGAGATCGTTCGGAAATATCAAAGCTTATTTCAAAGACACATGCAGTCCATTTCTTTCATACAGTCAGCAACATATGCGTACCATAATGCAAGGTTCGTAATAGAGAAAACAGCGGAAGACAATGTTGTTAATGATCGGTGCTTACTCATCGCATGGATTAGAATACACCTGTCTGGTGTTAGCATGTATTTTATTGAGAGAATCATCTCACTGGATATGTTTCTGAGAGATTGATTTTAGATTCTCGATTTTTGTTCAGTGACATGACTTCAACAAGGTTTATCATAAATTTTCCACAAGCCTTTAGACAGAGTAAAGCTTATGTGTCTAAAAATTTCATTGTTTTAATTATCATTGCCTAACAACCTTTCAAATTCAAGTTCATAGGTATGGTCTCATTGGTTTTTTTCTCACTTATCGTCGTTCTATAAGAAAAGAATGATTATTTGCATTTACTCTCTGACACATACGCATCAAATTCATCTGTGAACACTTATTCTCTTTCCTTTGAACGCATAACATAGCTACCATCATAGCATGGTGTGATGGGGGAAAAGTTTATTACTTAAAAAGTTGTCATCATGCTGTAATGATATGCACTGGCATGGTGTTTTTGCCTGAATTGTTCAATCCTGTAAAAAAAGCTTGTTTTCAGTCGAGGTGACTTTGATTGCCTTGATGAGAAATGTATATTGTGCTGAAAGTTTGTGTGTTAACAATGTCTACAATTTAACTGAAGTGATTATTCAGAGAACATAAGTAAAGATTGAAAGACGAAGCAGGCACACCCGAATTATAAATTGACAATCCACGTGTCCTTTGTCAATTAACGGGGAGGTGACAACGTAAGCCTGCTTCCTGAATAGCTTCTCATACCATATATGCATTTCATATCTATGATGACATAAAACCTGGTGGATCCAATAATCTATGATTAATCCTGAACCTGTTCCACCGTTAGTACATAATGGTCTGCCCTACACGTATATATGCAGGTAAATGGGACTGTTACAACGTGGCTGACGAGATGCGGTCTTATAAGGGCAAACGGCTCAGTGGCCTGCATACCGGACTACGGCCCCTGCTACTCCTGCATGAATTGGAGCGATGTCCCGGACGAACTCTTCTACGGGACCTTCGCACTCTCGGCCGACGAAGGTGAGTCAAGTTTTCAGATTTTTTCGATTAGTTTTATTTTGTGCGTTTGATTTTGCCATCCATACTACATAACATCTAACTTGAATAGTGTAGATTGGCACTTTTAAATGCATCTTTATACAAAAATGGAAAGAGGACAACAACAACAGCAAGATAAACGAACCTACCTATAAAGTCATAAATTGCGTGAGTTTTTAGGAACTCTAATCATGTCTAAATCACTTTTTTTCTTCACTGCCTGGATGCGTCATTCTATTAGATAGAAAGTTCCGGATATTAAAGACAGGGCCGGATAATCGAGGTCGGACTGTATTGCGTTGGTGAATGAGACACGTGCAACGCTGTTGATGTGACGTCATGACGTCTAAGTCCATCCAATGAGCTCAGGGGCCTCTGTTCACTATGATATAGAATTATACATGTTCTTGGGAGTTTCCGACAACTTTAAAGCCAGGCCAGTAGATCACGTTGAATGCTATCGACACGATCAGTGTGTGAGAAGAGGATCGACAGGCTTTCCCTACTGTGACCACTGGTGTTGAGAGAACAAGATAACGGCGTCACCTGGAGATCAGATAGCAGTCTGGATATATCTCTACACACTCCACGCTGAATGTACAAATTATGAAGCTTCCCATTGGGGAAAGAGTAAAGAAACACACACATATGAAACACACACACACGCACGCACACACACACACACACACACACGCACGCACACACACATATATATATATATATATATAATATATATATATATATATATATGTTGATAAGGTAGTCCACGTGTTGGCAAGATAAAAAGATAAGTAACAAAACTGCAACAAAGTTCATGCTGTATTCACCAAACGGTTTATTTCTTCACACAAATTTTCGAGCGTCTCGCCGCCCCTTTCTCAAGCAACATTTGAGAAAGGGCGGCGAGACGCTCGAAAATTTGTGTGAAGAAATAAACCGTTGGTGAACTACAGCATGAACTTTGTTGCAGTTTTGTTACTTATATATATATATTATATATATATATATACATACACATATATACATGATATACATGCATAATATTACTGTATATTCATATTTTCCTTTTCATGCATCTGAAATGATTTTTAGGAGACTTTGGGATGGCAGTATTCACGCTGCGGTGACTGCAATGAACTTCGGATCACTAGAGGAAATCTCAGAAAGTCGGTGGAGACTGCATAGATGTATAAACATCATAGTCATAAAGTATATGCAGTGGACTCCCGTTATAACAAAATCCTCGGGACCTGCAGTTTTCTTTCGTTATATCGTAATTTCGTTATAACCGAACAAATAAGAAACATAGAGCTGATAATGTTGTGGTCAGAATTTTTACTTCGTTGTAACCGGAATTTCGTTATATAACCGTGCTCGTTATAACGGGAGTGCATTGTGGTTTATCCTAAGTGTTGAAATGAAAAAAAAAAAATCTGCTGTATTACTCCAATTAAAGACAAGTTGTCTTTCTTGAGAGAATTTCTGTAACTATAACATCTCCTATATCTCTTAACGTTTCACCATTAATTTGGAATGTAATATTTTGCATGATACTGTACATTATTTTACCTCGACATATATCATAGTGCATGATAGTGCAGTTGCCTTATAGTCGAGGTTGTAATGGGGGCACTTCTTGCAACGCTCACCGAATGTGATGAGCCTGTGACGTGAATGTGTCGTCGAATGTTTACCCGGCGCTCCCCGCTGAGGCAAATCGTAGGTTTAAACTCTCTGCGTGCCATGTCATTTTCTTGCTCATTAGGTTTTTGTGTGAAATACATTGTGCACATGTTTTGACTCATTGGTACAGGAAGGGTTAATCAACAAACACTTCCCTCCAGGCACTCTGAGCGTCAAAACAAAAGTTACAACCAACCATCCGAAATCCGTTAGACGAACGATAGTATTTTCGAATCGTTTCAGTTTTGTGTCATAGCTGTCGATCCACTGAATGAAGAATGCTAAGTTCTGGTCGCTAAGTCAAGAGAACACCATGATGACCAACCTTTAAAGCTCAAGATAGCACCAAAGGTCTTGAGCCTTGTTTCCAGTATCTCTCCATCTGAAAATCAGGTTACAGAAATAGTTAAAGTGCTTTTTATTTCCGCTGGAAATGAAGGTTGGGAAAAAGTACAGAGAAAGTAACAAGAATAGATTCAATCTAAGAATCGAATCTGAAGCGGATCGGGATTTCAAAAAAAAAAGCGACAAAAAACAAACAAACAAAGAATTAACAACAGGCGCAGGAGATGAAGTTTGATTCTTCCTATTTTCTTTTCTCCTTTTCTGTCATTATATAAAAAAGCTCCTAATAAGAAACATATGGCGTGCTCCCACTCGAATCATGTTCTACGCTTAAGGCCTAAAGAAGGATACAATTTGGCCCTAAAAGGCCTCACGTTGTCTCCCTTACTTCTCGGTGCTGTTAGATTGAACAGCTAATGCTCAAATATAAAATGTCCATTATTTCATTAACGTGTTAACCACACACTCCGGAACCCAGAACTGCTGCCGACTGCATGAATGATTGAAGACAGTTTGCTGTACAAATGACAAAGATAATCCTGATCGGACGGACAATGAGAAGACACCAAATGACTTTCTTTCCAGACAAAAGACGTCGGTCCTGTGTCTGGGCGTAATGACCACGTCTTTGGCTGACGCGTGTTCCGACCCATTGATCTTTGACGACTCAATTTGGGCCAAAATGTGGAGGACGTGTAACAAGACGCCAATATCGCAATGTTCTTGCGATCTCTCAATTCTCCATGTCATCCTCTCTCAATTTAACATACTTGGTTTGTCTCTCCTTTCAAACGCAGGGAGTGTATAATTCTTTTCCCATTACTTGATTTGAAAACATCATATATTCTTCTGTCACACAAATAATTCTCACTTCTATGGTTTCATTCATATGGGGTTCCCGCAACACTGTAGACCATTTTAAACTTTATTTTCGATTATCCTTCGGATGTCTCTGCATAGAGAAATGAGTGCAGTCAAGATCATAATTCCTTCATTTCATAGATAAGGCTAATTCATTAATTGAATGCTATAGAATTATTTGTTACTCTTTGTCAAGGGAAAATTGTAAAGATTTGCTAAATTCGATGGTAATTATAGTGATGGCACCAATCTAAAGAAAGTACCGAAATGATAGTCCTGGGTTGTATAAAGGCGTTAATTTCCACACATTGATACTCATGGATGTTAGAATGGTAGAAATTTCATCAACATCCAACATCATGAGACTTTAAAGTGTCACTTTGTTTTCCGCAGAGCTCTATATACACTGCAGAACACATCGCTTCAGCTCACTTTAATCTTTGAATTTTATCATGAAGGATTTAGAAGGAAAAATTTGTCTATCAGTTCGCAAATTTCTCAAGATAGAAATCTCATGTTTTGAACCACAATGGTACACTTCCCCATGACGTTCCCTCCTGTAGCAAAGTCGACCAGAAAAGCATCGACACTGACGTGAAATGTTCAATTCCTGTAAGTTTGCACTGACGTAAGTGGCTGAGAGAGAGAGAGACCCACTGAAGTCCCTCCCCCCGACACACACACACACACACACACACACACACACACACACACACACACACACACACACACACACACACACAAGATAGCCAGGCTCACTGTGAAAATCAAGTAGACATCCTGCACAATTCCTTGCAATCTGTCTTTGAATCTTTAATTAATTCCAAAGGTTACAGATTACGGAAATTCTCGGCCTGGTATTTCTCTGTGACTATACTCGTAGGTTAGAGTGCTGCTCAAAAATTTAAGCTTCCTGTATCACGTATCATTAGAAGAGTTTCACTACATGTTTCTCATGTCAAAGGTTCACACCAAATAGCTAATCCGTACTAATACTGCTGGAGTAGGTGCATAATGTACAGAAGTATTTAAAGGAGCAATTCCTATCACAGAGAAGCAAGGCAGAACTACGGTATGAATGTATTGTACAGTAGTGTTACGTTCGGCTAGCATAATTATAATACACAGGTTGCGAGGTATCACTTGTCTTCAGGTCAAACTGGTGTCAACAGTGACAGCACACTTTGCGGACTTGCAGAGCTCAGTTAAGTGGGCAGCCTGCGTCCACACCAATTAGAACTTTGCATAACATCCGACTGGACAGTAAGGAATGGTGCAAAGGGGCTGGGTAAACTTTATGAAATAGTCATGAGAAGGAAAGGGATTGAATAAGGCTAGGAGTGCTTTGTGATGAAAAAGTGAGTGTGTGTATGTGTGTGTGTGTGTGTGTGTGTGTGTGTGTGATAAAAGAGACAAGGATAGGTGGTCTGAAGCTGTTCAACAATTAAACATGTTTAATTCAACATCCCAACGTAAACACTCAGTACGATATAGGGCGTGCATAATTTTCAGTTAAATTTCCCCCATGAAAATTCACGATAAAGCAATAAAGATGGAAAGTGAGTGTGAAAATGAAATCGAGGTCAGGAAATTCATGACAATCAGGAGGGAGGGGAGAA
The DNA here is from genome assembly GCF_040938485.1 of Diadema antillarum. Lineage (NCBI taxonomy): Eukaryota > Metazoa > Echinodermata > Echinoidea > Diadematoida > Diadematidae > Diadema > Diadema antillarum. The sequence goes on from NW_027271658.1 coordinate 3,264,172, forward strand.
AGAGGAAAAGGAGACCAAAGACCGAGCTGCCGTACCCTCAGGCTATCTCGACGCCAGACTGGGCGTTCTTCTTACAATCCTCTGTCTTTTCACACTTCTGCCATGACACTCCCCCTCTTTCTATAGATCTCAGGAGTCACCGATGTGTCCGTAGAGAGGGTATAAGTGCTATTTAAGTCTTTAGATCGATCAAACATTGTATGTTGGGACTTCCCCGAAGCATGACAGTTTTATCCATCCAGACGAACCCGTGACAACCTTAAGACCTATGTTAGTCTGAATTGTCCTTGAAACATTGTTGACGAGCAACAACAAAAAAGTGAAAAATACGCAAAGACGTATGTAGGTGAAATTTGCGCCGTACTGTTATATCCGTGTTTAACTCTACTATATTTTTTATTATCGAATGAAAACAAAAGAAAAAAATACACATGCACGTCCACCCACACTTTACGTTTTTGCAATTATTACAAATATGTTGTGCTTATACATTGTATATAATTTTCTCTGTTTATTTGATGGAAATGAACATGAATTTGAACTTGAACTTGAACACTCACATACACATACACATACACATATACACATTTACAAACAAAATTTATGTGTATATAAATCCAAACAAAATCCTCTACTAAAAACTGCATTTCCATACACGCGTCCTATACTCTCCCGCCTGCTGATGGTTTTTTTTTACACACCTTCATAAAATTTAGTATGAAATGATTTCCAATGACAAGTTGACCATAATTTTCAGAGGTCGTCATCAAAATCAAACTTTTGTTTAAAAAGGCGGTCTCCTGCATTATGTTTGATAATAATTTGTTTGAATAATTTTTTTTTCAATTGTTCATGCAGTACTACAATAAATTACGCATACTCTACGATAGGTTATTGAGTATCTTATCCAATGTATAATTATTTTTTGGAAGTTTCTTGTAGATTTTATCTACTTTGTGAAAAATGCGAAATTAAGATGCAATAAAACAAATCAAATCACGTATCCCTATTGGAAAGAACACAGTGTGTCCACATACAGTCGGCTGTGTGTCCACATACAGTCGGCTATGTGAAAACGCTGAAATTTGATAGTGTCGAGATGATTTCACACTATTTTGTATTTTTTCACAGAGTGTTCACAAAGTAACGTTCTGTTTCACAGTGTGAATTGCTGAAATTTAACAATGACACGAGATTCGCACTGTGTTTACGTTGTGTTTCACACTGTGGGACATAGTATTCTTCCAGCAGTCACCTTAGTGATATGACGTTGAAAGTTCAGGTAATGTCGTACAAGTAAAAAAAGAAACAGTCGAAATCTTTGTGCTAGTTTACTGAAATCTTTAGTTATATCAACTCGTCTGCTCTTACTCTTCTTTGACTTAAATCTTTAGGTTGCATTGTAACGGGATATTGTTTCATGCCAAATATATTGTGATAAAAAAATCTTTGTTCCATGCATTTGGTATCCTCAGTTCCTCGCATGAAACCTCATTGTCTCCTCCCCTAAATCTTTCTTTGATGTGTGTGTATATCATGGATATACCCATGTGTGACCATCAATAAACACGTCCCAGATATCTTCATAATGTTCTAACTATACAGTCAAGTCGAATGCGAGAGCTAATACACCCGGAATGTGCCAGAATTTTTCGGGCTTGAAGAGTATATATCCCGAATATCCGAACAACAATCTTACTATAAGAATTTGAAATCTTTTCCTGAATGACGTGCGAATTTTGAAAATCCTTCATTCTGGCCGGTTTTGCTTGATTCGGGGAGACTCGCTGAATAACCGCGACAAAGACTAAAGAAAATAAGTCGGATTTGTAACTGCATGTTGACACTAGTTATCATAACAATTCTTTCTGATTTTATCATAAGTTTATCATCTCCGTCATTATCCTCTCCTTATTTTTCTTCCACTCTTTCTTCTTCTTTCTTTCCTTTATACATGTATGTATGTATCTCTTTTATATTTATGTATCTCTTTTTACATGTATGTTTATAACGCTCTCTCTCTCCGTCGCTATGTCTTTTTATATATGTTTATCTTCTCGTTGGATCCATGGCGTACTTGAGACTCTTTCTTCTTATAATTACAACATTCGAAGTCCAACACGTGGAAAGTTCCAAGATGTATATATATATATATATATATATATATATATATGCAAGAAAATGTTGTGCAAACTTTTAAACTTCCAGGTGGTGGAGACATTTTATAGGCGTAAGACAGTATAGTATTCCACTGGTCAGACGTAGTTTCTTCTTTCTCTTCCTTTATTTTGTTCAGATATTGTTTAATATAAGATATGTTATTACAATATCACTGGCAATAGCACACTATGTCATTCTGTGTTTTTGTTTGTTTAGATCCTAATGAAGGCCTACATGGCCGAAAGCTTGAGAACAAAATAAAGGAAAGAGAAAGAAGCTACGTCAGACCAGTGGAATACTATACTGTCTTATATATATATACATATATATATATATATATATATATATATATATATATATATATATATGTGTGTGTGTGATTATAAACTCTCTCTGTCTCTCGCTTCGTTCAATAATATTAGTTGCCGAGCTGGACCTTGAGGAGAATTTTTGCCGGTTCATCGGACCAGACTCGACTACACCTCAGTGCGTTATTAACCAGGTGGAACATAATACTACCTACTTCATCAGCTGTAGCATCCCTCCATGCGATGGTAAGAAGAAAAAGAAGAAGAAGAAATAACACTGCAGAGGAGTACTAATACGCCTCCATTATTCAATTCCCGGTGGTAACCTTGTCGCTAAATTCAAAACTGTATTGATTGGGATAATGCAAGTTCAAGGTTGGTCGGCTCCTTGACTGAAATCCCTGCAATCAAGTCACAAACTATGAAAAGTAGGCCTACTTTAAACAAACAAACAAACAAACAAACAAACAAACAAACAAACAAACAAACAAACAGCAACAACAAACAAATTAATTATATCAATGGATACACTCTGCTTGTAATGCACCGAAGAAGCGAACGGAAACGTACAGAATGCATCTGAGCAAACATTATAGCTCTATAGCTGTATAAGTTAAGCTGCATAAATCCCGGTGAAGAACGATCACTCTGAATTAAACACGCGACATATTAAATGTTTTCACGTTAAAATTCTGTATTTGTATTACAAATGAATTGTGATAAATTTAAACAGCTTTTATCTTCGACATTAAAAATAGGAGCGATAATGACGTTATAAATCTTTGGGAAGCCTTTAATAATAGTCTGCCCAACGAAAATTCCTACAGTGAATACGATGTGTTCCTCCACACATACCAATACACCATTCCTCACACAAATCTTTCACAGTCTTCACATGTATATACTTATATTCTTAGAATAAAACATTAACCTAAAATTAATGACGAGTGTAAATGATATCCATTATCAAGACACTTACTAGCCCAGACCTCTATGATAATCACATGCCCATTTTGTTTTATTTTCCAGCAATGTAGATGTTTAAATCTTGCCGGTTTCTATAAACTTATACGTTTCTATGTCATGTATGTTGCATTGTTTTTTTTTTTCGTTGAGCTCTTGTGTTAAAATGCCCAATTTCTTGCACTATAAATATAATGTGCATCTATTCTTAATTGTCGATTTATGTTCCAGTTCTTTTTGTTTGGTAACCAGCTTTCTCACTTCTCATTCATGTAGTTTGGAAATAAAGTGGGACGTATATATGACATACCCTATGACATATCTTATGTTAGTGGAACGCTTAGCGTGAGGGGGGGGGGAATGATACAACTGTATATCACAATAAATCAAGGAAATTGATTGATATTTGATAATTTTGTCACATTTCTTTCCGATGACGAATCATTCATACTTAATATACATTTAAAATACAATCAAATTGTTATTTTTATATGAAACTGGAGAAAAGAGTAAGGTAAAGTAGAATAAGTCCATGTGTTTCATGGCATGACTGGCAACCCTGTCGCTGAGAAATCACTCTATTTTTCGAGGGGCTAGCGATTCTGTTTACCTAGTTTCTTTGACGTACTAATGGTTTTTAGACGCGATATAATTAGATGAATATACAACCGCAGCTCTAAAATTGGTGAATAACGGCCCAAATACTCTCTTGATTTGTACGGGAATAGAAAGTAAAATGGTATTGACTTGAAGGGTTACTTAAAACCCATGTAGGTCACGTGACACCGAAACGAGGCACCCAATTTTCGCAAGCATGGGTGTCTAGAAATGTCCTCATCGCTTCTAGCAACGAATTTCGGAAAGGAGATCGTGATCTCCCATGACCCTATTTCAATCTTTGTTCTTGATTCATTTTGTAAGGTGATGGACAGGGCTAATGGGTAATAAGGTTGGCCTGAAATAGACTTACTTTGTAGTTAATAGATTCTTTGCCAATTCTTGTAGTAAAGTCAACACCATTGGGATATTTTCCTATATCAGGCTCTTTGAAGTACGATATGAACAGAAAGAGAAAAGACTATCAATAGCCTTTCTAACTTATAGTGTCAGATAACGAGCATGATAACATGAAGTTACATTGTATTGCGATACTCGGGTGGCTTGAAATTTCTTAAAGCACTATTGATGTGACAGTAGAGAACAATAAACCTCATTTTTTCCATTTCTTGTTAATATTGTTGAAGGCAAGATAGTTTCAGAACCAACGTTGAGGTAAATTGTTTTTGATGACAAATGGCCCTTCACCTTCCTTTCAAAAAAAGAAGAAATCGCACTATTCTATTACGTACAGGTGTGTATTGATATCTCTCTATAAACTCCGACTATGAGATTTCAATTCAAATTCTACAGTAAATTTGTTTGTCAACGAATTAGTTTCAGAATAAAATGTGTACGGTATGCGTTGCTAACATCTCGGATGGTCAAAAGCGTTATGTCGCAGGAAAAAAAATCTGATTTCTAATATCTTAATTACATTTCAGTTAAAATCCAGTTAAGGCGTTTGCATTGAAGGACATGAATCATTCTCTGCGCATAGAGGTTGCTACTCATCAAAATAAAAATCATGTCATAGATTTTGAAAGTACGTGCGCCTGTTTGGAAAGGTGCATGCCTGCATCTATACGTGCGTACTCTAGTATAGATGTTGGTGAGGTTGGCTGACTTTAGAAGCCGACAGGCGGCATGAGTTGTAATTTACCGCTGATCAGTGGCGTATCTAGGGAAAACGGCGCCCGGGGCAAGCGCAAAAATTGCGCCCCTAATTTCTGAAAAAGTGTTCAAACCCAACCCCATCCCGGTAGGGACTTTAAAAAAAAAGTCTACATGATATGCTTTTTCAATTATTTAAAAGGGGTCTTTTAAGGGTGATTTAAATGTAATAAATTTAGATAAATTTTGGCGAGCGAGCGCAGCGAGCGAGCCGAAAATTTTTGTATATTTCCGCGTCATCATCACGTTTTGTTTTTATCTTTTTTTTGTGATAAATTTTGGCGAGCGAGCGCAGCGAGCGAGCCGAAAATTTTTTTGTATTTCAGCTTACAAAACATGGAATTCTTGTCATTTTTTGCTTATTAAATCTTACAATTCTAATCAAGAAAATTAATGGTGACGGCCTTACAGATAACGATTTATACCAACAAACTGAGGACTTGAAAAAAAATACTCCAAATTAGTACGCACGAGTGAGCCGAAATTTGTGTATTTCCGCGCCATCATCACGTTTTGTTCTTATCTCTTTTTTTTTTTTTGAGAAATCTTAGCGAGCGAGCGCAGCGAGCGAGCCGAAAATTTATGTATTTCAGCTTACAAAACATGGAATTATTGTCATTTTTTGCTTATTAAATCTTACAATTCTAATAAAGATATAGTGACGGCCTTATAGATGAGGGTGATTTAAATGTAATAAATTTAGATATATTTTGGCGAGCGAGCGCAGCGAGCGAGCCGAAAATTTTTGTATTTCAGCTTACAAAACATGGTTTTCTTGTCATTTTTCGCTTATTAAATCTTACAATTCTAATCAAGAAAATTAATGGTGACGGCCTTATAGGCCTAGATAACGATTTATACCAACAAACTGAGGACTTGAAATAAAATACTCTAAATTAGTACGCGCGAGTGAGCCGAAATTTGTATATTTTCGCGTCATCATTATACGTTTTATTCTTATCTTGTTTGATTTGGTTTTTTGCGCCCCCCCCCCCCGTATGTTCGACACCTTTGGCGCCCTCGTTTGATCCAAAAGGCGATCGCTTCAGAACGAAAGAAATAAAATTGCAGCCGCTGCTCCGTGTAACATTTTGCTTTCTAACGATGGCATGTGTGAACACAATATACATTGTCATTTTGTCCGCGTCATCATCACGTTTTGTTCTTATCTTCTTTTTTCTCTTTATATGAATTTTGGCGAGCGAGCGCAACGAGCGAGCCGAAATTTCAGCTTACAAAACATGGAATTCCTGTGTGAACACAATAAACATTGTCATTTTTTTTGTTTTCATCTTGTTTGATTTGGTTTTCTCCCCCCCCCCCCCCCACCCCCACACCCCCATTCTCCCTCCTTCCCGGTCCGGGCGAGTTTTTTTTTTTTTCTTCTTCTTCTTCTTCTTCTTCTTCTTTTTTCCCTTCTTTTTTTCTTTTTCTTCTTCGTTTTTTTTTTCTCTTTTTTTTTTCGTTTTCGGCGCCCCCAAAGAGTGGCGCCCGGGGCACGTGCCCCCCTTGCCCCCCCCTAGATACGCCACTGCCGCTGATAACAAACAATACTATACTGGCTTGTATTTACCTGCCTGTCCGTTCTTGTGTGAAGCCCACGCTGGTTGTATGTTCGGGAACGGGACTGAATACAGGGACATGGCCATGTTCACTGAGACGGGACACCGCTGTCTATACTGGTCGGATGTGGGCGAACAGCCGGTCAATCTTTCCACACATCCTAACGCAGGTGAGCGGGTACAAATCTGTTTCTTTCACTCACCCCCTATAAGTCGAATACATGTAATTGAATTAGGATGTTGAGCCAGTCATTTCCTAGTAAGTGCCTTTCCAATGCGATTATAGTGGCACTTTCTTTAAAGAATATTTAGAATTCTTAGATTAAGCTTTGAGCTCATTAAAAAGAAAACAATAATTTATTGAAAAAAATGAGATACCGATTCCGTGCGGACATGTTTTTTTTTTCTCCTCCAGTGATGGAGCAGGATTTCAGCAAGACTGTCCATCAGTTTTAGAAGTGTTCAATATACACTACGTGCTCGAAATTCAAGTGGTTGGAGAAAGGAGAATGGCTTTTTATTATTTTGAAACATTCATGATTCATTTATATAATTGATAACCGAATGCCAATCACTTTAATTTTAATGCCAGGTCGAATAATGAACAGGTGAATTCGGTAGTCATGAGGTAGTAAATTCGATATTGCATTACTTTAGTGTAAACTAGTCGAAACATCTATCAATGAGTACATGATACGGGAATACCTACTGGAACATATTCTATTATCAGCTTCACGCTGAACTCCTAGATACTATTAACTATTAAACTTGCTGTGATCATATATTTCCCCTGAAATCGACACTTGAATGGGATTTATGAGAAATTTAATCAGTATAATTCGCTTATAATGGCTTGACACTTTAAACTTTTTCTTGCTCTCTCTTGTCAATGTCCGACAGGACAAATAGGCACCACACTTGCATTTCTTCTTTCCCCCTCATGTTCCCATGCTCTCTTTGTAAATACCCCCCCCCCCCAACTCCTATCAAGTATCATTTAAACTATTTGCAAGCATATAGATTGTATGCACGGGGGTTGCAACGATTTTCAAGCTTTAAGTTTATGTTGCAATTCCTTTGCGTGCTCGTTACCTTGAATAATGTAGCTCTCTTAGTGGAGTTGTATACTATCCTGTAACTGCTTCTTATCAATGTATACTTATTGTATATATTCTGTCTTGGCTATATGAGATGTACTAAGTTGTCTTGCATACATTTGTATGCATTCCTATTTTGTGAACACGCATGAAATCTTGAATAAATAAAACGGATTATTCGTCTGAAATTATATCGTTTCACCCATTTGTGCACCCCTACCCCCCCCCAAAAAAAACCACATCTTTTCTCTGTATAATCGCTTGAATACTTTTACTTTCTTTTTTTTTTTTTCATGTCCACGCATGGAAAAGGACTGACGAACAATTTCTGTCGTAATCCCGACAACCAGGAACGTCCGTGGTGCTACTTCTATGACGATAGTTCGGTGTCGTGGGACTTCTGTCCCATCCCACAATGTGAGTAGGCTACACACACTTACTGTACAGCTGCCATCATAGTCTTATACGAGTATCCCAACGCCCTCTTGTGGCGCGATACCGTAAGTCGGCCATGCAGATAATGGCAAAGTGTAATGTCACCTCAGCACTCGAGCACATGATATTTCCATTCAAGTGCATCACTCGGCGGGCACACCGTGCTACTCAACGACAACTGATAAAAACGACTGCTGGAATGAAATGTCACGTCGAAATAGAGCCGCCTATCTGCCATATCTTTTCAATGGCCTGCCAGTAACGAAATCTAGAAGCACTACTCGCAGAATATCATTTTATTGTCTCGTTTGCTGAGGCAACCTCTTTTTCAAATTGCTTGTACAAAATTGAATTAATTTTATTCTAGAATTTCATCGTGCGAATTCATTTGATTCGAGTGGTATTTGTACTTTGAAAGCGACTGAACACAAAGAATAAGTTTGTAAAACTTTCAAATTTATTAGCATAGATAGTCGAGGGAAAATGAGCACCGAGGGGGATACTATGTCAGATTCACATGACCGGCAGTCGAGATCGCTTTTCATTTTTAATTCAATAGCTATACAGCAACTTTGCCTAAACCACACTCCCAAAAACCTACCTGCACACGTGAACAATTACTTGTTATTTCACAATTTGTCACCTTTCCCTCAGAAAATGTACGGTAGCGTAGTGCAACTGTACAGGTAACGACATGGTAATGTTAATGTATTCGATAGGGTCCCATCCAACTCAAGTTCTGCTTATGATGGCGGGCCCCTGCATTGTTTCCTCTTTTTTAACGTGCAGTTACAGTGTGCGATGTCGCCTTTTTCTCATCATGTCGTCCTATTAGTGACATTGTTGTTATGGAATTGATGATTCCTTTATTGATTTGTATCTTTAGCTTTGTGCTTTGTACTTTATATTAATTTGCGGTTCTACTCAGACACAAAAGGAAAGACAGAAATGAAAGAAAAGAGAAAAAAAAGAAAAGAAAAGAAAGAGTATGTAATTTACCATGTACTTGTGTGTGTTTGTGCGCGCGCGTGTGTGTGTGTGTGTGTTTGTGTGTATGTGTGTATTCTATATCTAGCCTGTCATTATTACAAATTGTAACACACGCTGTATTGTTGATCATGATTGTCATTATTATGTTGCATATTCTCTTTTACTCTAATCTTACTTTATTTTTGTATCGAAGTCAGCCATGATTTGGATATAAGCAGGTGACAAATAAGAACAATCGAATACTAACTTGAATGTCTATTATTAGGGCCCCATTACCTGCATTTCGTTTTAATCACGTCTTCCGAGCATAATTGTGGAATTAGAATGTCACTTACTGTCCGCAGCATCAAAGTGTTCTTCCAATAACTCATCTTCAAAGCTGTGTCCGCATTCAATATTCTGTTCTCAGGCCAGGACAATACATTATCCAACTTCTCGCGTCTTCTGGGGACAACAATTAATTATCGTCTGTGGCCATACAACGAATACAAGGGTAGCGACATTGTCACGGTAGAGGAATGCGCCCTCAACTGCCTACAAGTAAGTCATGCAATGGGTTAAGGACTACAATTCTCTAAACAGTTACTCCCGGACAACTTCCATCCGCGCAATCTAACTTTGATGTCCCTTAAAACGAGTACCAGGCAGTTCTAGTTAAATGATAGAAATGGTTACTCTTGAGGCGAAGTGTGAACACTGAAGTAGTTAATCAGGGTGGCATAGAGCCTAATCATGTTTTTGATGATGATGATGATGATGATAATAATGTTTGCAATAAATGTATGATTATTAGCAGTTACTATAGCACTATATACAACTCCTACTTAAAGAAGTGATTATAAAATACCCTTAGCATTTTCATCCTCATTATAATAACTTCTGGTGTCATGAGTGTTATTAAGAAAAAGTTGACTAAATGAAGACGTTTAATCATTTTTATTACCCTTTCGCTCCGCAGGAGACATCGTTCAAGTGTCGGTCGTTTATCTTCAACGAATTCATGAAATACATCCCGCCTTTCATGTCGGCAGCGCAGAACGACCAGCGACCGGTTTGCATCTGGACTAATGTGAGCATCTACACTCTGGATAACTACAGAGAACCCAAGAGAGACGAGCAGTTCGACCTCTTCACTAGGATTGATGCAAGTAGGTGATTGTCACCTCATTACGGTCCAACTTTCTCATTTTTTGTACTCGTACACTGTAAAAAATGCGACATGCGACATGTTTATGAACTAAACACAGTGTTAAAAATCTAAACACTTTGTTTAACATCTAAACACCCGGTGTGTATAGCACGTGTAAAGTATTGAGAGTTAAAGTGTTTAGCTTGGAGTGTTTAGTTGGAGTGTTTATTCTGGCTATGTCCATATATATGAAGAAGTGTTGGAAATGGTGTGTAAATTGCAATTTCTAGTTTCCTTTTATCACGAGAAAGTGGAAACTGTTACGACATCAAGATGCACTATGAAACAATTCATGTTTTAGGCCTTTCATGGAAATGCCTAATCAATAAGGAAAAAGGATAACCTAAAAATATGTAATACAACTGTAATAAATTTATATTTTGGTTTCGCATGTACAGTTCTATATTCTAACTGCTAGAAAAAAATGGGAGTTGCCTTTGTTAATAATTTCGTTCATGGTTTAGGGCATTACCCAAATGTTTGTTGGTTAGGCCTAAACACTTCTACTGTCAGGGTAAACAGACGCGTTTACATTTAGAACGCCTCGTAAACACGTTCTAAACACCGCACGTGTTTAACATAAACACTGTGCTACTCAGTACTCTACAAGTCAGCAGCGCATGTGACATGACGGCCGCGGCCACAACGCACGCAGTGGTGCCCTGTGCGTGCGCTTCTAGCGCACACTCGTGCTATGCATAATTATGACCATAATCAATGCACAATTGGCGGGAAAGGAGATGTGCGCGTACGTCCTGTACGGATGGATCTATCTGATTGGCTGGCTGACGCTGCCCTAGCAGCGTGATGTGCGTAGGCCTACAGTACGTGCGCATTCGTTCGAGGCTGGCTTGGTATCGTCCACTACACTGTCCTTACGACTCGATCGACTGCGCTGCTGCAGTGCACTGACTGACTGTACTGTCGTACGTACTAATACTGCACTAGAGCGGATCCAGCTAAGATGGCGTCGAAGCGATAAAGTTCTAGCCTGGCCGGCCTGCATGAAAGCGGTAAGTCTACTAAGTCTGCTAAGTCGGTGAATAACAAGATTTATTGCAAAATTGCCCTCATTTAATGTAAAACTGTAGTAGGCGTAGAAATAGGCTACGCCCTGAAAGATTTTGCTCGTTTGTTTTAGTTTTCTATTTCTAAATCTAACGTTAGAACGGGGAACGCTCTAACTGTAACGTGTTAGTGTTGTTAACGTTACAATATTCCTACACTCTATAGATTACCGGTACCGTAGTTATGGGTAAACTCGGCCTAGCGGGTAAACTCACTGTATCTTTAATTTTACGAAGTTATGAAGTATCTTTCATGTGAATGACGATGGGTTAGTGACTATATTTTGAGTGAAATTCAGTTTTATTCCCTGTAAATTCTTCATAACTCAACAGGTGGTGAAAATTGAATGTAAAGCCCATTAGGATGTCTTGGAAAGGGATGCCGATGGCACCAAAGTGGGTGACGATGATGTCCTGATGACTGCTTAAATTCTGCAAGACATTACCTCTGCTGGCAGAGAACGAGGAATGGTGCAGTCAGCAGAGTAAATCAACTGGGGATAGTACATCACTGTATACTACCCATGTGGAAAGTGGAAATCAAGTAAGTACATGTACTCAAAATTGCAGAGCCAAATCAATGAATAATATATACAAGTACTTAAAGGGCATGTAAATGAGTTTCTACAAAATGCAGATTTTAGATGCTTTAAGTTCTTCTGTTTGTTTGTTTGTTTGTTTTGCTTTGGTTTTTTTTTTTTTTTTTTGGGGGGGGGATTACCTACTCCAGACTCCTGAATCCAATCCATTAGCTAAAATGAATATGAAAAATTGATTTATTGCAAATATTGTTGAAAGTGTAAATTACAGATGTGAAAATCTTCACCCAAGAGACAAATGATACAGTAATGGTCGTAACTCTGCTTGATAATGATGATGAATAAGAAAGAAGCAACAACAACAACAAAGACTTGAATTATTTCCAGAAAATTCATCAAAGTAAGTAAACACTGACGCGAGACACTATTAAAGTGCTAATGTGATGAAGGGATTCTGTCATTCCTTTTAATTTGAACTTGCTTATGGATTCAGTCAACTTCTTTGCTATCCATTCATTTTCAGAATCTATGGGAGCAGTTAAGTCCATTGTATTGGAAAGCCAACTGATTTGTTTTCCTTGTGTAATCATTTCTTTTTACCAGCACCAGTACGTCATGGAAGAATTGATCAGGGATCACGCCAAACCTGTCTGGATTAGAATGAAAGATGCATGCGCTTACTTCTATACAACCCGTCTAAAAGTGCAAACATCTGAGGATTACAAGGACATCGCAAGATATGCTGATATACAGTATATCTATAGGCCTACATGCCATATGAAGGAAATGAACCATGGATAATAATTTTGAATGTTACTAATTTTTTTTCCCGCTAGCCATGTGATGTCTAACATCGTCATGATGCACTACAGACCTACATTAGGAGGCATCCCACCTGTTAGAGCAACCTTTCTATGTTTTTTTTTTGTCTTTAATGACAGTGTGCATCTAAACCTGTATACTAGAATAAAGTAAATCATATGGGGGATGATAGGGTTTTGTATGCGATGGGGCTTCAGTTCTCCGTGTGTGTATTACATAATGACGAACCTCTAAAGAAATATGAAGGTAGGGGGCCTGGATATAATTCGAAGAGGAATTCAATGCTTATTTGATGAAAATTGGTTTTGAAATGGCAGGGATATCCAAAACAAAGCGATTCTATTGTCCTCTGTGCTTACGATAATGGTCACCTGCATTCTTATTGCTCATAGATATGTGTAATTGTCTTTTTTAACAGCTGGTACGTAAAATTGTAATTTTATCTAACATGTAAAGACACTTGCTCGAAATCGTTTTGCACTATTAAGAAAAACAATTTTATTCACTTCATTTTATTCATCAACCAATGTCCTTGTAATTCACTGTTAAGGTATTACTCAAGAACTTTGTTCGATTGGCTTTCTGTTATATTCTAGTGCAAAAAGGAATAGAAATCAAAACAAATCAAATCAAAATATCAGCCATTTCATTTTTTCCCCTCAAGTGCTTCCAATCAATCAGCAGATATTTGACGCAAATAAGAGGCCAGTAGTTACATTTGTTTGGAATTCTTTGCAATTTTCTTGTAGACCTGATAGGAAATGCAGTATTCGGTAGTTAATATTTTCTTTCTGAGATATTCTTGAAATCGGTCACATTGAGAGAGGTATTAGAAATGTATTACAACATGTATGGAGAATAGGGAGGAGTCTTGCAACTGACTGACAAATTGACAAGGGAGGAGTCTTGCTGATCACATCGCGTGTTCATGACAGCCTTGCATACCCTCCCGCCTCCAGTTGCAATGCATTATTTTTTCTTTGTTCATATCCTCTTGTCTTTACCAAAAACTCTGCTGTGTCGAGATTGAAAGTAGCCCTCCATACCATGATTATGTGGAGTATGATGAGACTGATTAGATTCTAAGAGACTATTCATGTATACCCATTGAGTTTGACTTCTTTCTCCAAGGTTCTAGCAAGGTAGAAGTTTTTTCTCACTCACCCCTTGAAATCCACTAACATTCTGATATTTCTCTCAAAATAGCAAAAGTGAAAAATCCATACAGTACTGTTAGCCTACATGTACTTTCAGTGATCGTCGCAGTGAAAAGAACAATATCATGTATGTATTTAAGTTCCATTATTGGTACTGATCAGGGATTGCAGATGTTCACCACAGGCTAAATACAGTGAAAACATTTATTTATTTATTTATTTATTTATTTTTGGTCTCCTTATGATGGAGTGCATCATCTACACTCCCTGATCAGTACCAATACGACCATAGTGTTGTGCATGGTATAATTTGCCGTGAGTTAATCTGGTTCGGGTACACCCCAAAGCACTTTGCCAATAATTGATGCAATCTTCAAGGTCGGCATGGATTTGTTCACAGACTGCAGTTATGTTCCTGGAGGTGTTACGTACATGTCAAGCTTCCGAAGTGTTGAGTTGCAATTCACAATCAACAAGTTTATTAGTTTGTTTTACAATACTATTAAGAATTAGTTCTGAATATAGTAGAAAGACGGCAATTCTTGAAAGTAGGCCAAGAATTACATGTGACTGAAAATCAATTGTTAAATGCAATATTTTTTTTCCCTCCAAAATGAGTTGTGTGCCATTTCCTGCATATACAAACTTTACTGTGTGTATAGGAGAGAATTTCATTTACGTCTTCGTGTACAGGCCAGTGACTCCCAGGTATCTTGCATTTAACTCAGTATTGTGTCGTATAGCAAAACATGGCAATATTTAAAGGGGAAATCCAGTCCAAATACAAGTTAGTCTGATAAGAAAGAGTAAAATATTAAGAGTTCATTGGTAAAATTTTGATTGAAATCGGATGTAAAATAAGGAAGTTATGACATTTTGAAGTTTCGCTAATGTTTGAAGAAACAGTTCTTGAATGGTTGATATGAATATGCAAATGGCAACGTGGGCATGTCATTCCTTCACAACTTACTTAAATTCAAGTTTTTCATTCAAACGCAATTATTCCCGAGGCTCAAGTCCTGATATATCTAACTGATTACTTTTCTGAAGTTATTCAACCAGCAATACCATAATATTTCACATTTCATTAACATAAACATTGCATTTCATCATTTTTTGTACACGATCAACGGAAAATTGTGAGGTTATGGCATGGTCAACTCACTCATTTGCATATTCATATCCACTTTTAACTGCTTTGAAGAAATTAGCAAAACTTCAAAATTTTATAACTTCCTTATTTTTCGTCCAATTTCATTAAAATTTTTACTGTTAAACTTGTAAGATTTTGCTCTTTTTTATCAGACTATCTTATTTATTGGACTCGATTTCCCCTTTAAAGGATTTCAACTTATTATTCATCAGATATTGCCCAAGCTTTGACTGATGTTTTGATAACTTGCATTCAGAGGTAAATTCTGGGTAAATTTAATTCTATATAATGTTATGCGTTTATCTCATTCCATGCAAAAAAAAAGTGGAAACAATCCACTTTACATTAATAAATACATGGGAATTAACATACATGATGATATGTCTCATTTAAACACGTAGAAATTAGCATGTATGAGTGTATGATGTGTAAACATGTCTCATATAAACACGTGGAAATTACCATGTATGATGCGTAAACATGTCTCATATAAACACTCAGCATGTATAAGGTGTAAACATGTCTCATATAAACACTGAGAAATTGCGATGTTTAATATGTAAACATGTCACATGTTTAGTGTATGCAATTTTGTGATCGATCTAAAAATCAGACATGTGTTCTGAGAATAAACACTAAAATGGCAAATAAACATGTCGCAGTGTTTTTAATCTGTCACAGCGAATAAACATGTCGCAGTGTTTACATTGTAAACAGTGCGTCATGTTTATTTTTTGTTTCAGTGTTTAGATCTTAAACATTGTGGGTGATTATGTGACTGTGCGGTGTTTAGTATTTAAACACTGTGAGTGATTATGGTGTAAACGTTTGGTGTTTAGGCTATAAACAGAGCAGGTGTTTAGTTTTTAAACATCAGAACCGTTTAAAACATAAACATGTGTGTGTGATGTGTGTGTGATAAACACCTCGGGTGTGCTGAAAATAAACACAGCATGTGTTTAGTTCCTAAACATGTTTAATAAATAAACGCGTCGCAGTGTTTTTAAACTGTCACAGAAAAGTGTTTAGTTAGGTGTTTAGAAACTAAACAAATTTTTTACAGTGTAGGACCATGGTTATCTTGGTCTCGACTAGTGAACATGAATGTACATGACGTAATAATATAATCATAACAATATTGTATATTATCTTTTAGTGATCGTGAGTTCTGTTATCTCATTGGTCAATCAACCACTTAATATATCCTTCGGCCTCATGGAATATGGCACCAGACCGTAGATATTTGCCCGTATTTCGTGAACAAGCAGGGGATATTTAATAATATCGTATATATACATATAAATATTTCTTTCTACATCCAGGCCTATGTATCTATATGTATGTCTGTCTATCTATCTATCTATCTACCTATCTATCCATATATTTCCGTAACAGACAGGTGGTTAGGTAAACAAAATACACATATAGATATTGATATATCATTCAAGTTAATATTATTCTATGTTAATCATACTTGACATGAGTACAGATGTTTATTAAATTGCTTTGTGTTATGATTGTAATCATAGAATGATTTGGCCTTTCATACCTTGCAAGGAATGGAATCATTATCACAATCATAAATTAAATTCGTTCTCGTACAACGCATGCTACGCCAGGCTGAAAACCTACCCCTCACTAACACTGGAATGTGCCATGATCTAACCTTATCCATTATCTATCACTTTATCCATCACTAAATGCTATCAGTATGTGATGCATACGAACCAACGGAGTATCCAGGTAAGCATTGGAAATTCTTTAATTTGTTTTAGGAAACAATCTCACGCAGGAAACATGCCACAAAATGTAAAAAGAAATGACCAGCACTGAGAGGTTGTATATCTTCTTCTTCTTCTTTTTTGCCATATTATCTGATAAGTTTTTGGTTTCTGTAAGATGTCCGGGTTTTAGTCGAAAGTTTACTTCCGTTATGTTTTAATGTTTTGCGCTTCATCGTTATGTATAAAACTACGTGCAATATTGTACATCACATTAGTTCTCAAGAGCATAAATACAAACACGACAGAGAACTCCTTCCCCTTCTCTATCCAAAAGATCCGTCCACCTCCTCCCCATCCTGTCCAGGCCAGGAGGAGAAATGAGACTGAAATGCATGAAACCTTCACTGAAATGTAAGCCAACAGAGGAACCAACCGGGGAAGCCAACCAACATATTGTACAATTTTATGTAGAAATGTTAAATAGTTTGGCAAGGGGAAACTAAGTTTCAAGTTCCGGTCACTTGCTATCAGCTTGTAATCAGGAGATTCATTTCACTTTTCATGTTTTTGTCGTTGTTGTTGTTGTTGTTGTTGTTGTTGTTGTTGTCGTCCTCGTCATTGTCGTCGTCGTCGTTGTTGTTGTTGATATGCTCGGATGAGTGGGTTTATTTCTCACTCCGATCCGTAACGTGCAATGTAAACACAGGCAAGCAGTATCAACAAACAAGAAGCATCAAATCCAATTTAAATGATATCATATTCTGCACAAATTATGAAAATATTAGTTGTATCTAATTAGTTGATTAATTAGCTAGTTAGTTATATCATCTAGTTGATCAGTTAGTTATCTAATCTAAGTCAGTTATCTAATCGTAGTAATACAATCACAGTCCTGCTGTCCTACCAATCTTGCTAACTGCACTGCTAAATCCTGATGTAGTAGATGAGCTTTCACTGAATAACGTACAACTCGCCAAAATGTAGGTCCTATAGTAGCACCAGTTTTGAAAATTCTGTGGTTCCAAGATTCTAGTAGAATAGAAGCAGAGCGTCGTTTTTGACGTGCATGCATTATATTTCATAGAAAAACTCTTATCTATAAGCTTTGTTTGCAATCGCCATGATTTTTTTTCTTTGCTCTCTTGGATTGTGGTGTTTTGTTTTCCGAACATATTAAAGCGCCTTTATCTGTTTATGATCCGTTTGCGCGGATTTATCCTCCTTCACTGGAATAGCTTCGGTCCTGTTACTCGCTACTGTCATATACCCTGACACTTCTTAGAATATGGTTCTCTCTCTGGTCCTCGTTACCTACAGATCTTTGTCCTCTTCCTCTCGGCATGGCGTCGGGCGTGATCGCCGATGCCCAGATCACCGCGTCGTCGTACCTCGACGCGGAACACATGCCACACTTTGCGAGACTCGGCAACAGGTCCTCGTGGATGCCCGCCCTCAACGACCCACAGCCGCACATCGAAATCGTCTTCCCTTCGCGAATGATCTTCACCGGCCTGATTGTGCAGGGCGAGGGAGTCAACGACGGCGCCTTCGTCGAGAGCTTCTACGTACTGTATCGAAACGACGACAGCCTGGACAACCTCTGGTGGTTCATTATGGACTTCAGTCACCTCGAGATCACCGACGTCGTAAGTCTTTAACGATGATAAAAGCATCGCATGTGAGGTGCCAGCCACGTTCCGCGCTGTAGACTTTTTAGAGACTTAGTCTTTATAGTGCTTATAATCATATTGTTGTATTCATGATCACCGGTTTTGTACCATTTCCAAGTAAAAATTTTATCTTCCGATGGCATTATGTCAACTGATCTCGTTGCTACTACATTCTTGCTCGCGGTCCATATCAGGCACATCATTCGTTTCAAGAGATCATAAGATTATTGGAGGTTAAATAGATGAATATCACTTAGCGTTTGAATAAATAATTCATTGTTGCGTCTTCACTTCACGTTGTGAGACTGGCGACAAAAGTTACTACTAAAAGAAGTGATTTTCCGATACCGGGAAACTTGTGATGTATATGAATTCGCTGCTTTGCATGTGTTGATATCCATTTCCCAGCTATTCCGTGGGAACGGAGAGCCCCACTGCGAGCGACCCGTGTACTTCGACGCGCCGATCCGTGCTGCTCAGCTGAGAATCATTCCCTTTGAGAAGTACAAGAACATCTCCATGCGGCTGGAGGTCCTCGGATGTCGAGATGACGGTAAGACGGTCTCGTTTGTCTGCTTTATACCCACATTCCACACAGATTTTCTCTCATCATCGGTCACTCATTGGAAGCAAAGTTTATTGGTTCCGGCCACCCACAGTAGTACATCGGATCGCAGTCTGATGAATCAGACTTGGTTGGTCGACTATATTATGAGGTGATTTTCAGACATGTCGCGAGTGATTCTCGTCGGACGATCTTGTCTCACCGCATGACATGTCTGACACTGACCTGATAGTCGACAATCACAAGTCGGATTCATCGGACTGCGATCCGATATGCTTCGGTTGGTGGCCGGAAACGAAAAACTTTGCTTCCGATGTGTGACCGATGAGAGATCATAGCAATTGGAGAACTATCGAATTATGTTATTTTGTGTTTTTAAGCATCAAAGCTCCATTAGGTGTTTGCACTGAACGAGTGAATACCTGTATCCGGTAGAAGACGACATACACTGGGTTCAGCTATGACCTTGTCAATAATTCAATGTGTGGCAGGAATGTGAATAGGGTATAGACTTCCAGCAATCTTCTCTTTCATAATTGTAATTGCATTCTCGGAGTTATGTTGTATATCATGTGCGAACTTCGTGTAGTTCTTTACTTATTTCCTCGGCTGTGACGTTTCAGACTGCGACTTCACACTGGGTATGCAGAACGGGCGAATCCACGACAGTCGCATCACAGCCTCGTCCAGCCTGAGCGAGGTCCTCTACGGGCCCCCTCAGTCCCGCCTGCGCCCCTACGGGCAGCAGAAAGATGGCAACGGATGGATGCCCTCCTACCATTCCAACTCCCGCTTGGCAGACTACGACACTCCCGCCTTACCTGAGGTCAAGGAGTGGATCCAGGTGGGTCAGATGTTGTCCCAAAGGGGCATGTTCAATTATCTAGGTAGACAGCTTTAGAAGTCGTACAGTATGACTTTTCTCTAACCTTAACACGAAAGAATTGGATTACAAACATGTCTAAACCACAATCAACTTTGTTCACTTTTTGAAGTTCCTAAATGGTTAGAGCATTCAACTGCCCTTTTTTAGCATATCATTCAGTAGGCTCCCTATTATGTTTTTACAATGTCCGGTGTATTAGTGTAGAGAAGAAAATATCGAATTTATGTCTCACAAATACCATCTTTTAACGTATCACAACATTCGCTTCAAAACCACTTTCAACGACCCCCCCCCCCTTGTGCATCAAATTTTGAAAAGAAAACAAACAAGTAATCACGGTATACATTATACAAATAGAATTTACCACCAGCTTTATGTCGGATTTCACGATGGCTGTTAAGATAATTTGTAGATCAGATATATTTGAAAGTTTATATTTCTCTTACTAGTCATCAAAGTACTGTTGCTTTTGACTTTCACAGATCCATAAAAAAGTTCAAGTTGTGGATGAATGTTATCAATTGCACTCGGATTTTGGATTGCATGCTACCATACCTTTTCTATCTCTGAATGTGACGTCGTCTTCCCTCCTGGCCATCGGTGACAGGTGGACCTGAGGACAACGTATCTCATCAAGGCAGTGTTGACCCAGGGATGCGGGCGTCGCTGGGTCACGGCTTTCACTCTTCTCTATTCGACGTCCAAACAGCAGTTTCGACCCTACAAGCTCGGCAATGAAACCAGGGTGAGCGCTTCTTCCCATCAACCAAATAGGGACGGGGGGGGGGGGGGAGGGGGGATGATAATGTTTCTAAATCCAATTCCATTCAAGCATTCTTCTGCATTAATTTTCGGCATTAACGGTTGTGTGTCGTACAATCTACAGCAGAAATTACAATGGCCGTCCTCTGACATCTTCAAAATCGATGTTGCAAGGTTCAAGATTGTCTATTCAGTATGTACATATGTAACATATACTTTTGGTGAACGGCAGGAATCCACTAAGTCTGTTTGCACACTTTCCTTGAATGTCTCTTGTATTCGTCGTGTACTGTACCTTTTTGAACATGTATAATTTAGTACAAGATTTGCCTTAAGTCGTGTAGTCGTAGTGTCAATGGATAAAAGCATCGAATTTGTATATACAACGTATTAAACTCGTCACACAGAGAAACGGGAAAAATTAGTGTATTGAAGACTGTAAAGGCAGATTCTAATGTCTACATGCAGTCAAATCGCAAAATAGCAAACTCTCGCATATGTGTTTTTATAAGTTTTGCCCGTTTACGCTTACGTTTGGCTCGCTTTGAAACACGTGCAAAGAATGTCTTGTTTGTTTCTATCATGGATTTATTACAACTTATTTCCATTAATTTACAACTTGTAGAACAGCAGCTCAACATTACACAATAAGAAGGATACAACTGAAAATGCTAGAACTTGACGTACAGGGAAGGTGAAAAGGATGCAAAGGCAAATAAGTACAGGGAAATAGTGTCTCGCAAATCCTGAGAGCTTTAGCAGCTTGGCAACAAACAACCAACTCAGCGACACAAGGTTTCTTCAAACTTCAGAATATCGGCAAGACTGAAGAGATAATGACTGCCAATGTCTGTATCAGACGTAAAACCCAAATCAGCCTGATTACATCGTCATAATGTTAAACCTTACCTCACAAAAGCACTACAAACGCAATATAAAGCAATATTATAATCTTCTTCCAACAGATATTCCTGGCCAACACGGACAACAACACGGTGGTGAGGAACAACCTGGAGAAGCCAACCGTGGCTCAGACAGTTCGCTTGGTCGTTCAGTACAGCCACAATGGTATCTGTCTACGGTTCGAGCTGGTTGGATGCAAACACAGAGGTGGGTACAAAGTATAGCAAAGTATGTCAAATTTCCCTTCCTTTTGTAGCGCAAAGGACAATGGTAAAAGTCGTCCTCCATCGCGCTGCTAAAAACTGAGGTGATAAGTAAAATTTTGATTTGGCAAGTTTGTTATGGCTGCTTCCATCTTAGTAACGGAAATAATAATGATAATCTTCAGTGTTGCTACTGCTCTGCCTGAGTGTCCTGCCGTTGTTATTACCCAAGGGTTGCCAGGTATCCCATTATACTCCTTGGTCGAGAGGGACATGCATCTTGTCCAAGGACGGAGACACTTGACGGGATTGGAACTCGGGGCCTTCGACCTTAGAGTCTTAGCGTCTAACCCACCCTGCTACATCGCCCCATTTGTGTTAATTCCAATCCATCAACTGGTATGTGCAGGCATGTGATGACATTATCCATTAATGTAATAAGTGACTGCCAAACCCCCCAGGATCATTGCCTCAAAGTTCAATTCAAGTCACGTGCAAACTATAGGTTGCCAAAGGGTCTGCAGCAGAGGTCTAAAGGTCTGTAGGTCTAAAAATCTAAAGGTCTAAAGGGAGAGAGCGATAGAAAGTGAGAGCGATCTAAAAATCTAAAGGTCTAAAGGGAGAGAGCGATAGAAAGTGAGAGCGATCTTATCATGTGAAGAATAAGATTGATTTTACTTCGAGAGTGAACGTGATATATGACGGAGGCGTGATTAAAAGATTTAAATCTGTCTATTTTTTTTTTCTTTTAAATTTAATCATTCTGGACCCCCGCCTTGCAGTGTGCGGCAACCGTATCGGCATGGAGTCGCGGTTCATTGCCGACCGTCAAATCACGTCGGCAGTGGAAGAGTGGTTCGGCCCACCTGCCGCCGGCCGACTCCATTTCCCAAGGGGATGTTGGATACCAAGCAGCTGGGGAGACCATCACTGGATTGAGGTACTTGTCGCATCTTTCATAAAGACTCGTTTATCATCAAAATTATAATTTTTTCTTGTTATTTTGTTTTATCGAGCATATGGATAAGAACTTCCGAATATTAAGTGTTTATTTTTATGGCAGCTGCGATGCGATTGTGTTGAGACTGATCGATGATAATTCTTACAATTCGCAATGTGGCGAAATTTATACATCACTGTAACGGGCGTTCATATTGTGAAGTCACAATTCAATGAACGACTTTATTCTTGTGTCCTGTGCGTCATCAGCAAACGCATTTACTGGGCATATTGTGGTAAGATAACAGCCCTAGGAAAGAAAGTGTAGTTAGAGAACGACATGAAATTCAAGGACACTTAAATATTTGCACGCAGTCTAATGTGGTGTCCCGAGCACTCCGCCTGGCATTGCCACTATCAGCTGATATCTTGTAAGTTTTCACGTTCTTTACGTTTTCATCATGAAATTAGATAGAGTATATATGTTGTACATGATTTGTGATTGGTTGAATTAGCACCACCAGTATAAGGAATGTAATCCCTATTTGGATTTGTGCCGTCGCTCAGACAACAGAAAAAGTGAGGACCCTAATGAAATAATATAATGATCAGGTGACGGACGAAGTCAAATTAAAATTGTTATATGATGCTTGTCGGGGTACAAATGTAATCATATTAATATTGTTTGTTTCTATGGCAATCTCATATTATGGTAATGATCAGGTGCAGTTGCTGGGGCGGTACACTATCACTGGTGTCATCACTCAGGGAGGTTACGATGATTGGACTCGTGAGTACATGTGGGGCGAGTACTACCGGCTGCTCTACCTCAGCAAGGACGAGCAGGAGTGGCGGGTTTACACGGATCGCGCCGGCAACCACATGGTAAGGACGTATTCTCCTCATGGTCACCTGGTATACACTTGAGATTTATTCCGTCAATATGCTATGAACAATGAAAGCACAGGTTTTCTAGATACTCGCGCGCACAACAGCTACAAGACAACGACCAATCAGCTATAAGCATGCGAGTTGTTGTCATGGCAAATTCAATTATTATCACTGAACTATGATAATCGCTGATGTGTGTATGACTCAGTGTCCCGTCGTTTGAATGCAAAGAGTGTGAACGAAGACTTGAATGGAGCCACTCAGTGATTTCTGTCCTTCCTACCAATCGTGTTCTCTCTCATCAGGACTTCCCCATGTACCCCGATCCTCACACTGAGATGCGACACGACCTAGAGAGACCCTTCATCACGTCAGCAGTACGCCTTAACCCTCGCTCCTCTCGGGGTCAGTTCTGCGTCCGACTGGAGCTGCTGGGCTGTAGACTTGTCGGTACGTTCTTCCCTCTTGCTGTCACTGCCTTGCAATTTTAGTGAACAGGGAATTCTCTCCTACAAAGAATTATTTCCTATTCCGTCCCCATTCACCTAGATCACTTAGCGATAAATCGATCAGTTAACATCAATCATTTTCCCGATTGTTTTGAAATGTAACCGGTAATTTCACGTAACGGGTAGCCCTGAAATATCTATCATTCTGGATTCTTGAATGTGGGAATATCCAATGCGTTCTGTTTCTTTCATGTTCTTTTCCTACTTATTCTCCCTTGTCTTCATTATCACCTCCCCTTCTTTTCCTTCTTCTTTTCTCTAAATTCTCTCTAACCTATACCTCCCTCTCATTCTTTCTCTCTCTCTCTCTCTCTCTCTCTCTCACACACACATACACCTACTAGAAAATTATTGGGTCAGAGATCGTGGCTGTGGCATATGTTACTAATGTCAAAACCAACATGATACTACAGGAGAAATAACGCAGTAGACCTTTGCCGTTACTGTTTGTAATTTTCAACGGGAATCATTCCGTCTGTCAGCTGAATTTACGTTGCTATCAATATGACTGCCTACTTTACCATTCCGACAGAATACGGACAGATCTGCGGCGAGACTAGCGTAGCTAACGACGGATTCTGCCTGTCCACCGTCAACAACCAGAAGGTGGACTCGTGTGATAATATCTTCATGGAGGGCAGCTACCCGATTGCCATCTCCTCACAGAAGACACAGGACTTTCTGGAGAAAAATAGAACAAAGTAAGAGAGCGAGTGATTTCTGTGTAGTTTGGAAACTATGGTGGCTGTTTATTAAGTCTCAAATCACGAGAATTAAAACAGCAGACTGTGCAAGAATTTTTTGAGCGTTTGAGATTTTAACATAGCCATTCCTGTTAGGTTTTAGAAACTGTAGCCTTTATCATAACAGTTTTCACGTTCTACAGATTTCCTCTCGTGGAAACTTTACTCTGAAAATTTAATACTCATGGTAAACGAGTGTATGTTAAAAGTGAATCACCATTCTTCTTGTAAGAAAGTATCGATTCGAGGACGAAATCTATGGAGAACCCTTTAAAATTTCAACTGTTACTGCATTTATGTGCCGTTCGTTTGTGACATGCCTAAACTTTGATAGACAAATGGTTATACCTTATTTGAGATAATGTAATAGTCAACAATAACGATGATGATAACAACAATAAAAGTGTTGATGAGAACAATTAGAAATCAACAAAATTGGAAAGGGTATTTGTACACATTGAGAGACTTCTGAAGTGCTTACACATCACTGGTTATTACAGACGATGTAAAAATACGAAAGATGTTAATCTACGATGCAGGAGGCACCTAAAGTAACGATGAATCAATCGCTCCGCTTTACATCATGCAGATTTGAGCTTCCATACCGATATCAGTACGTGATCGGCCTTCGCATGCTCCAGTCTCAGGGTCAGCACAGCTTCACGTGGCGGGACGGGACCCCGGCCACTTTCCAGAATTTTCGCTGGACGCCTGACCAGGTGGACGTAAACTCAACGGAGGACTGGTGTGTTTCCTTCGACATGGACGATGGTATGAAGTGGCGAGCTTACAAGTGTCGAGACGACCTCATCTCACGAGCCACTGTATGTCAGATTGGTAAGGTAGCGAATGCGTGTGTATTTGTGTGTTTGTGTTTGTTTATTCGTTGTTTTATTTCCGTAGTTAAAAATCACCATAGTCAATATAGTAGGATAAAATGCTTAAAAGTAAAGAGTTCAAGGGGGAAAATTGTACGGAGGGTAGTCCCTTTTTCAGTTGTGACTATGATACCTTCTGTGTGTATGATGGTATTTGTTTTAATGCATGCGTTCGGCAGAGTTTTTAACTGCAAGTAAAGCTTTAATTCCAACGCCTGATGATGACAGGGTGCTTGATGCACGTTTTTGAATTCGATGTGTTCGTTGGCATTTGTTGTATGTTATTAAGTGTTATGTATTACAAATCTCATAAACTTAATTTTGCACAAAGTACCCTTCCTGCTGTGTGCATGAGGGAATACGTGTTCTGGTACATTCGAAGATTTGTCTCTTTTTCACGCTATAAGAATAGTCAGTGACTTTTCGGTATAAAAATGTCAATGTCTTTACATAGCTGTATTATTTACACCATATTAAAAATGATTATTACGCCTTCAAGTCAGTCTGACAAGACATGAAATGGACGCCCTAATCATGAGGAAATCAAAATCTATGCATGCGAGGGATATAAGTTCACATCTCATGAAGATCACGTGGCGAACTCGCTGATGTAGTCTTATATTCACACCTTTCCGGACAAAAGTGAACGATACCATACGATTCTTTCTTCGAGGCAGACTTGTACAAATGAACAAATGGTTGCAAACTCTGTAGGCGCCTACATCGTGCCATACGAAGATGAAGGCGAGTGACGTCACTGCCACTTCGACATTCTGACCTCTGAAATCTATTACATAATTATATTTCAATGGTTTGTTTTCTTACAGACGTCGATGAATGCTTGACGAGAGACAACGGATGTTCTCATAGATGCCAAAACGTAGAGGGCAGCTTTCACTGCATGTGTCCACGAGGCTATCACTTGGAGAGTCTGAATGGCTCCACCTGTACATGTACGGCTCACTCAAACGTTACAGTCCCAGCACAGCAGATTTGGTTGCTGTATACACGTCACACAACCTAGATTTCATATAGTATCAAGTATTATATATATTGGCTGTATTAAGCGGACTGAGGAACTGGAAAAATGATGCATGTGTACATAATTTTTTATCTCTTTAATTATCAGTTTTAATCGTTGTCTCTGTGATGGCCACCTTTCCTTGAGATTTGAAACGTTAGATCGGTTTATTGCCAGAAGTTCTAAATGGTAATCCAGGTTACTACTGACCAGTATGTCATGCTGTTAAATCTTTTATTTGGAATGAAACACTGCAGTTTTTTTCTTTCGCAAAACAGGCTGCTTTCAAACATTTTTCTCCTCCTGACACAATCTGAAAAACAAGCATCTCTTACAGGAGTTTACCTAATTTCTCTGTTTTTCTCTGTATAGCTGTTTGTCAGAGCAAATTCCACTATCTGGCTGAAGCAAATCTCACTCAGAACGGAACGGTTTGCGAATTCCACGCTGACTTCGAGCGCTCCCCGTTCAGTAACACGACATCAGCCATGGAGTGTCGTCCAAGACAATCCCTAACAACTTTCCCAGAAGACTCAGGGGTTTGTCTTTTCCTTGGTTTGACATGATGTACGATATCATACTGATAGTGATGATAATGATAATGATGACGATAATTGCACTAATAGTGATAATGGTAACAGTTGTAGCAGCATCAGTAATTGTAGTAATGGTAAATTAAAATAATGATATAAACAGTAATAATGACAATCATCATCATCACCATCGTCATTATCATCGCCATCATCATCATCATCGTCGTCGTCGTCGTCATCATCATCATCATCGTATTATAAAAATGATAATACCAATGATAATAACATCAATAATGATAATGATAATGAAATGATAATAATAGTGACGAAATGAAATATCTTGTTGAGCAGAATTCTCTCACAAAAGTTTCTTCTTCTACTCAGAATCAGTAATGTCTATTGTATGTTATAGCGCTGATTGTCAACCATTTAAATACATGTAAATATTTAAAGGCAGAGCAATGGCCTACTGGCTAGACTAGACACGTGCAATATCATTTCAAGAGATGTTCTCGGCAAGGTTGGCATGATTTTTGTCATGGCGTGCCTAGTAACTCTTGGCTATACATAGGATAGGTAGAGATAATCATACCGTCCCTCTTTTCTGTTTGTCTTTATTTTGCTTTTTGTTTTGGCTCATTGAAACAGCTGTCCAGGCACAGAAACAAACGAAACCAGTTCGGACATCATCATCGATGGCCACGATGGGTTATGCCGTGGTCGACACCCTCTTCGTCGCCCGACCCGACGCCATGGTACATGGAGGAAGAGTCTTCGGCGATATGCTCCACAGGTTTGGCACTCTCTTCGGATTCCTTCGGATTCTTCTTGTGAAAAATTATCCAGTAATTAATCCAGTAAACCCAAAATCAAGCAGCTGATAGGCTTTTACGGTATGGTTGCTTCTCAAGAATTGAATAATTTTTGTTGGGTCATTAGAAAATATGCATCCTTCAGTTGTTTCAAGAAGCTCTGAAGATATTTGTTTCCTTGACTGATGTCTACCCTGAGCTTGTTTGTATTTACGCTCCATGAGCATGATGAGACGGCTGCATGTTGTTCCAATGATAAATTATTAGCTACGTAACGCTTAGTTACATCTTATGTATAATTCCAATGATGTCACGTTTAATGGGAAGTGTCCACGAAGTGCTTATCATATGTATGTATGTGTGCATGATGTATGTATGTATGTTCGTATGTATGTCTCACATTATGACAACAACATTATCCTCTATTCCTGTGGATTTTGGAGGTGCCCAAATGTTCTGTCTTTCGCTTGTATTGCAATTAACAATTTTACAGGCATTGCGTATATATTCACAACAAAGAGCCCTATCTCCTATACAACAGTCAAGTAAATTGAAGAAACTTAAGCGTTAGAAGCTAAACTGGGAGCCAATTCAAAATAATTTCTGGGCAATTCTTGAGAAGGAGAAGATGATATAAGTCACTCCGTACCTGTCCATTTGCTCCTGATAATTATGTCTTCTTTCCTGGTTTATGGACAGAATTCGCATCTCTGCGTTGCGAGGAGTTGTGGGAGTCACACCAGTCTGTGGTAGAAACCAGTCTGACTTTTGGTCTGGTGGAATCCGTGAGTTTTCCCCCTTGGTACAACACGGGTCAGTGGTGCCAGATGAGGATCCACGTACCCGAAGGACAGATCATTAGGTAGAAAAAGAAAGTCCTGGTATCAAATTTTTGAGCGGCCCGAACTAGCTCACAGGTTTCATGCGTAGTCTCCGATCTCATCAGTCTACGAAACATGAATGTCCACATGACTGTGAAACTTTTTAGGAAACTGTTCATGTAAATTCGTCAGTGTACATTATGATGATAGCATTTTAGACCTATGTAATACGTCAGTATCTTTTAATAAGATTTACATGGCATTCGCATAACACAATTACTAGGGAGTAGTATTACGCATATGAAGTGTTCATATCGACATATGTGTTGTAATTATGTGCGAAATCGTTTTGGCGAGTTCTGAAGATAATAGGCGGATAAGGAAGAAGAAAAAATTAAAAAGAAAAGAATGTTTAAAAAACAAAGAGAAATAAAGGAGAGAAATAAAGAAGTCGAAGGAGAAGGAGAGACAAAGTAGTATCAGAAGAATGAAAAGGTTAAAAAACCGTCATGTTGCATGGGTGATTGCCGTGATGATGACAATGGTGATGGCACGATGGTTGTGATAATGACGATGTCGATGATAACAAGAAATAAGAGGGACAGAAGGGTGAAAAGCGGGAACTTGACAACAAAAGGAATTTCAGTCATTCAGTCAGTCAAAGAATGAAAAACACGCATTGCCAGCTCTTTCTTACCAAATGCTACACGTTGCACACACAATGTAATCAAACTAACGCATGATTACGTGAGCGGACACCATGCAGTGTACAATACCATGAATACGGGAACAAACCGTAAAGAAATTACATATTATTGGAGGGTATCCATTCAGTCCTGGTTGGCTGATGTCATTGAATGGGACAATGAAGCAATTTATTTATTGTCATACGTACGTAAGCAAGAGAATGAGAAGGTCCCAAATAAAGTTTCTAAGTGTTCAAACGTAAAAATAAGTGCTGAACTGTCTTCCGCTGATCCATTCATGTTGGACACATGTTTTGTTTTTGTTTTTAACCAAGTCCTCATC
This sequence comes from Diadema antillarum, assembly GCF_040938485.1. Taxonomy (NCBI): domain Eukaryota; kingdom Metazoa; phylum Echinodermata; class Echinoidea; order Diadematoida; family Diadematidae; genus Diadema; species Diadema antillarum. The sequence goes on from NW_027271658.1 coordinate 3,294,273, forward strand.
AATAATTATTCCACATAGATTTTTCTTCCACGAGATGACCCTCCGCCGTTCCAGCCACTCTGCCGCTATCTGCATCGACACTCTGAACATCACTGACCGCATCCCAAACAAGGGACAACTCCTCCGAGGCTCCTACTGTGGCCACTTCCGGGACCTCAAGGTCAAGTCAAGGTCGAATGATGTTACCTTAAGGCTGGAGATGGGTGCGCTGGAGGCTGACATGCCGAAGAAGCTCGGTTTCATTGCGACCTACGACACTCTAGGTAACAATATGCTATATAAACTACGTGTGCGTTACGAATCCGTTACAAGTGTACAGATCAAAATAACTGAATGAAGATAAATATTGTCTGTCATATTGTGTTAACATCTTATTACCATCCATCCATTTTGTTATACGACTGATATGATTTAAACTTGCCTCACTCGATTCTCTCTCGATACAGTTTGGAGCAACCACTATGGAGAGTACTGAGGATGGTTTTTAAGACACGACTTGATTACTTGATCTACGTGGAATACTCTCTTTCACATTTACTCCAATAGGCCTATCAGTAAACTTTACCGGCGTATGATACAATACTTAGTAACGAATGACAAACATGCTCTTTTCTCTGGATTCTTCCCGCTTCTTGTTCCACATTCTTTCCAAATGAGACTCACAATGGGATCGAGACTCGGCTGTTAGCAAGGCATCAGTGATCCTTGCCTGACCTTTTCATGGCATGAGTATTTGACTTGGTATCTTGTCACCAGTAAGAGGAGATGGCAATTCATTATATCCCTGAGAACAGAGATTAATCATACTAGTATGCGGGATGCAACGAGATGAAATCAATGGACAGTGGAAACGTAAATGGTTCTTTTTTGGGGGTGGTTTGGGTGATTTTACAATCAGCCTTCTGTTAAAGGACAAGTTCACCTTCACATGAATGCGGATTGAGTGAATACAGCAATATCAGTAGAACACATCAGTGAAAGTTTGAGGAAAATCCTGTCAAAACTATGATTTTTTAAAAGTATCTGCTTATTCACTGCTGGATGAGAAGATTGAAATTTCCCTCACACTTTCACTGATGTGTTCTACTAAAATTGCTGCATTTTCTTAATTCACATGTATGCGAAGGTGAACTTGTCCTTTAAGTCCCCATCGCATTCGTTTCACCTTCAGATTGCTCTCAGTCGCATGAAGAGTGCGATCCGGGATGTGGGAGGCAGGACCCCTTCACGGCACCACGGGGAAACTTCTCCCTCGACAACCTCGGACGGTCCAGTGTCCAGCCTTTCTCCGCCTGCACCTGGACCATCACGCTACCGGAGGGCAAGTTTATCTTCCTCAACTTCACGGAGTTCGACGTTGAACGCGACGCCGACTCTGGTGCGTGCGTGGACAGCGTAGAGATCGTCCCAACGTCGCGTCGGTGGGACGAAGGCCGTTCCCGCCATCTGCTCTGCGGGACTCGTGCTGGCTACGTCATGACAAATGTATCGTCCGTCACTCTCATCTTTCAAACTGGTCTGGATTCGGAGTCTCACGGATTTCATGTCGTGTATTCGTCACAAGGTGAGTGGAACATGATGGAAGAATTGAGATGTTAGTCGTGGGAGACCTGTTTGTTCGTTTGTATGTGTGTGCGTTGGTGCGTACCCAGTAAGTATCATTGTCTGTGTATAAATGAAGAAGGGTGTGTGTACATTCATGCTAGTACGTGGAGTAGTAGGAGTGTGAGTATGTGTCCACAGGTGAAGGGAACTATTAATTTAGACTGTGAAATTACGAGTTCAGATTGAAAGTTCAAATCGTTACAAACATTTGTTGTGAATTCAATACGTTTGACAGAGTCTCAGAAAATTATGGCGAATTGTTCATGGCTGGGTGGGTAATGATAGTTTCTGGCAAATTTATTTGTCAGTCGCACTTTATTACAGATTATAAGATCAGTGATACGTAAGGTCAGAAAAGTTTAATTAATCAAATTTCTCATTTATGTCAGCTGTACCTGGTTGCAAGGTGGGAAACTACGAATCGACCACCGAAGAAATCGTCTGTAACTACGACAGCGCAGCAGTGGCGTCCCCTAACTATCCGTTGCCATACCAACCGAACGCTCGTCCAAGATGGCGAATCACCACCAGACATGGCACCTTCATCCAGCTTCGCTTTGAAGACTTTGAAATTGGCTCACCCGGCTTAAGGTAGACACGCATGAACCGGATATGAAGTTATTAAGTGTCTAAGAGAAATAGAGCGACAGTCGCCTTGTTTATTAGGGTGCGTGATTTAGTCTTTTCTTCAGTAGGGCCTACTAAAGCAGTGGCGGATCCAGAGGGGGGCGCAACCGGCGCAAGCCCCCCCCCCCTTTATTTTTCGTAAAAAACAAAAGAAATAAAAAGAAAAACAATGAAATGAAACCCGGAAGTGGCACCAAAAATATTAGTCACGCCCCCCCCCCCCTTTACAGAATTCCTGGATCCGCCCCTGTATAGTAATGAGTACAAATTACAACAAATTTCATAACATTATTGTAGTTCTGTTATCGTATGATCACGTCCATATAGTCCATTGCTGTCAAATGAAACCAAATTTATCCCTTAAAAGTCTACAAGACGATGAGTAACGTTTTGAATTTATGTTGTACTAAGCGGCATAACTGTCATCAAGGTTCTGTTTTTGTCGCAAGTGAAGCGCCAAATTACAAGGCCGCTTGTAAGTATGTGAGGCAGAGCTGCTGGATTCGTTACCCCTTGAAGAACATCAGAAGGATTATCAGTCTTAAAAAAAACCCAGACGATGCCTGTATGTGCTCATAACTCATCCTATAACACATGGCAGACTGAATAAAAACAACAATATTTATGAATACTTATGAATTATTCGTACACTATATATATAAGACTTTGTGTATTATTGTGCAGATGAAAATTTTGGCCACAAATTCATTTGGCATCTCAATAAAGTGAAATGATATCCCTTCGTAATCTTTGATGGTTAGGTGTGAAGGTGACACATTGAGCATTCACGATGGAGCGACCGAAATGACGCCGTTGATAGGGACTTACTGCAGCAGCCACCCTCCTCCCGAAGTTGTGGTCGCCAGTTTCAACTCCATGTACATCAAGCTCCGTTCGCTAGGTAGCGGGACAGGACGTGGCTTCTACGCTGTCTACAGGGGCACAACATTCCAGGAGACACTGGAAGAGAGGTCGACAACACCTAATGTTGCACCGAGTAAAGGTAGGAGTAAAAAAAAATCGCCTACTGCACTGAAAACTGACTTTGTCTTTTGGAAACAGGCATGTTTATGATGCTTAACAGCGTGGTGCTAAATGAAATCGGCCTCCGCCACAGATCAAACGGTATATCTTTCGGTTGCTAAGACAAAGGACTTCAATATCCAACAAATTTTTTAGGCAATTCGTCTGGTACCTCATCTCGTTTCGTCACTAGTTACTTCTACTAATCTTTTTTTGAAAACTACTATTCCTACTTTATAACTAATACGTATTCTCCTAAATCTTAACAAAGGGACGAATACAAATGAATGCGTGCTTTTGTTCTTTACATTGCATTGTCGGTGGGGAACTGACCTTCAATCAGATTTTGTTCCTGGCAATTTTAAAATGAGATGCTTAAGTGTGAGGACTTTACGTTTAGGCAGTTCTAATTATCAATTTCGCATTGACTATACTCGTCACGTACACGTGCATGCTGGATTCACATGCATTTCTTGTTCTTTTTCGTTTATTTTGCTTCATTTACCGTCAAAGAAACCATGATGTGCCCATCCGGCTGGGAGCTGTACGCGGAGAGCTGCTACGCGCTCCGGCAGACCGAGAGCGGGATGCGCTGGACGGACGCCAACCGCATGTGCCGGGATGAGGGGGCGCATCTTGTTAGCATAGCCAACGAGGACGAGATGCGATTCGTACACATTCTTCTCACGTCCACGTGGTTCCGGGATAATCTTAGGACTTTTATCGGTAAGATGGAGCCACACATGTTGAAACGCCTTCACTGAAGATGGATGATATCATGTTTGTGTTTTTAACTACTTCGGACATTGTAGCACTAGATGATTTGCAAACAAGTACACACACGCACAATATATAATCATACACACACATGATACATTAATAGCACATCAAATACGCTACTTTGGAGATAAAAAGCTACCTTTTCATTTCTCATTAAGTAAGGCCTCATTTGCTCTATCGCAATCAGAATATGGAAAACCGAAGGACCAATATCGATTATTCATATTTTTGATTTACTTCCTATTCTAGGTTTGACATATGAACGTGAAAAGCGCCTCCATCGCTGGGTAGACGACAGTCCTCTCAGCTATGCCGATTGGTTCATCCCAGACAGGTATACTTCCGAGTCACTCTGAGTTTTTGATAGAGCAGTCTTCATTGGCATTTTCAAGAGACAGATTTGATGGTAACACTTATATTTGCACTAGATTTTAACCATTGGCAGCTGTCAACACTGATTACGACCTCACAAAAGCTTTAACAAAGAAAATTGTCATCATTGAAAACGTTAACATCGGCGTCTAATCATATTTTGATCTAGGTATTAATATATCAACACATATCATTTATGCTTGCTGTTTAACGATCAGCATCTCAATGTCCGTACGCGAGTGGGCCATAAAATTGATATGGTTAGTTCGATTTTAAATGAGTTCAACTGATGAATGCTTGAAATATCATGGCGGGACGCGTGACATTGTTTCCTCCAATTGTTTTTTATAACATGCTCACCTAATAAACAAAATGTCGTGGAAACTTCCGCAAGTTGCTTTCGTTCTGTGATTCAACTGTGCCTTGCGAATTAATACAGTCACTGCTGAATAACCACTACCGACTTCGTTTGGATAGGAACAGCGACTGGGGTCTACGACAACCCAACGGTGGCGACTTGGAGGAGTGTGCCCTCATCGACCTGCACAACCTCCATTCCATGAGCCAGTGGCACGACGTACCGTGTGCCTCGAAAAGCGCTATGCAACTCGTTTGTGAAAAGGCGGCCCACACTGCCACAGGTCTGTGCACATCTCCACTGCACACTCTGCCAAGAGTTGCCCAGAGTTGTGCAGTTTGTTGATGCAAAAAAAGTCTTGCACTGAATTCATTAAGTGGTAGAGAGACATTTTTGTATTGCCAAGTTATAGGTTTATATCATATTATTGCATGATCTCTGATTTGTATCGCAGATGGCACTTAACGCATGTTTAATCAAATTAATGTGTGGTAGAACGTACTGTATCATGATGGGCCGATTTCTTTTTTCTTTCGTCATTCATGAATAATGCAAGAAAATGTGCTTCCTCAATTTTTACGCTTCAAAACATAGTGCCTTTTAAAATTCTTTTTTCTGGTCACTCTCATTGTACATATTTTGTCATTACATGATAACATTATCAAGAACTCCATTGACCACCATATTGATTAATGCCGTATGCTGACAGACATCGGTACTTTCGACCTCAAATGCGCATTACGACGTGTGGTGTGAAAACTGAATTCTATGATAAATGTCTGCATATCAAAATTAGCAAATTATTCAAGTCTAGAGACAAAGATTGTAGAGGTATATCACTTGTTTTGGAAAGACAGCTTCATGTTTTGTAGTTAGTTAATCACAGTGAAATGATGACTACCTTATTTGCAAAAAGACTCGAAGACAGAAATAACGTGAAAATTATTTGTTCTATTATGACGTGCAACCACTTGCTGATTTTAGCCTCTCGAAGGAAATGTTTTGTGTGAAGAGGGCTTCACAAGTTTGCCGCGTTCAGTTCAGTTCAGTTCAGTTCATTAATAAGTTCAGTTCAGTTCAGTTTTATTCACCATCAATTTAGGAGTATATAATAAGAAGATACAAAAAAGTTACATAACTATACACAAAGTAAACATAAACAAAACAAAAACAATTAAATTTGATGGTGGGAACCCCAGGAGACGCAGTGCTTATAGAAAGGTGCCCCAGTAGTGCTTAAATATCAATATACACGTAAAACAAACAAACAAAAGAATCAATATACATTTCGTTATTGCCTATCCCTGCACACTGCTGCATGGTTGTCCTTTAATTATTTGAAATGATGGATTTAAAGCAGGGATAAAAACCTTTATTTCCAACAGGAATCCGAAAAATGTCAAGGCAACGTGTCGGACCGTTTTCTCAGAAAGGTAAGGAATGGTTTAGCATTTTTATGAAAATAGTACTGCGTTAGGGCAGAAATGATGTGGATTTTAACATATTGATGTTAGTAGTTTTCATCGTCTTACATCTGAACTTATTATAAAACAGTTCAGGCTCTGATGAAAGTGTTTAAGCCTAAATTGTTGTAAAATTTAACGTAAAATCCCACAATCCTTTCTCCAATGGAGGAGGGTTGGATTATTCCATCTGAACACAAAGATTAGTTTATCAAACACAGAGACTTGACTTTTTAAACACCTTCTAAAAGATTATCTCGGATTGACTGTATATCAGGGGAGCTTTTTCCAGTTCAATTCAATTCAATTCAAATGTTCCTTCCAACATCACTTTTTTTTTCAAATGAAATAACTTTGTGTTATACAAAATATATTAAAATACATATATGTTCAAATCACTGAAAGTGACTGATATTCCCACATTTAATTGACTGTATCGATTCCTCAATTTCATCAGCTTGCGATCAGCCCTGGGACCTGATTGGCTCCTCCTGCGTGCGATTGATCTCCCTCCAGCCGGCCCGCCACGCCTCCAATGTGACGTCACAATCGTCCTGTCCGCCTGGCTCCTCAAAGCTCCAGTTCATGACCATCCCGTTATCACGACAGCTGACCTTCTACGCCGACCACCTGTGGCCGAGTGCGCGCGACTTCGACACCATCCTGGTAGAAGACGCGAAGTCGAGGTCGTGTCAGGTGTTGGTGAAGGAGCAGGTGGACGGCAGGGTCAAGTTTCAGATGAAACTCATCGATTGCTCGAGCAATATGGGTGCGGTCATCTGTTCGAAACCAGCAGTGGGTTAGTTCAATCTCAACTTTTTCGTTACCGGTATTCAGAGATAGTTCTGACTTGTGGTGATTTCATTAAGAATAGACCAAACTCCGAATTATTTACCCAGGGCTCGACACTAACGGTGGCCCGGTGGCCCGGGGCCACCAAAAATGAAAGTCGGGCCACCAAATTTCAAAAAAGGGCAAATTTGGTGGCCCGCCTCGGGCCACCAAAATTTTTTGAAAAGTATGTCAATAAATTCATAACTTTTTGCGCCGGAAATTAGTAGTTAAATTTGTTCAAAGGATGAATGAAAATGACTGAATGAATGCCTGAGAGTGAGTGTTGCAAGTTTGTTGAAGTTTATTTATGAGTGGATATGTCCAACTTCTAATTCTTACTATCATAAATCTTAAATATTTGACTCATTAAAAAAAGGACTTTTAATGTTTTTTATTGTTGTTTTTTCGGGACACCAAATTTTTCTCTTGGGCCACCAAACAAAAAAGTTAGTGTCGAGCCATGATTTACCATTGAATAAAGGGGGCTCATAAAGATGAGAGTTTTTCCTGAAGAAAAGCAAAAATGAATACATGTACTTTCTGATGAGGTATTTCCCCTCTCTCTTGCCTGCTAGAAAACCCCAGTTCTTGCTTGGCGCACATGTTTCAGTGCGGATCTGGAGAGTGCGTGCACAACGTGTACGTTTGCGACAGACATACTGACTGTACGGACGGGAGCGACGAATCACCAGAACTATGTCCACCACCAGGTAAAGCGTTAACATGTCTTTATTGTCATCGTTGTCATGTCTTAGTTGTGATTCGAAAAGTTAACACATTCAGCAGTGAAATTGCTTTATTCAACACTACTTGAATTATTGAGTTCAGCCGTATTCTAAAGTCCTTGAACGGATTTGTACGTTGTCTCTCATGCTCAAAATTTGAGTGTGTCAATTTAATTGACTTTGGGGAATAGAGAAGAAGCACACAGGCGAAAAGGGGGAAGGGGGAAAGGGGTTTCAGTAACAAATCGGACATCATAAAGGAATAAAGTTATGGAAGTTTCAAATGTTTTCACAAGTTGATGACATGACGTAATCGCCTTAAAACATGCCAGTTGCCAACTGCAAACCCTTACCCCATAGAAATCACCATCTTATTCATGACTGTAAAAGTTTCTCCATTTCAGGGATTCTACACAATTCAGTCGACCTTAAAGGGGAAGGCTAGTAACTGATCAGTGGGAATCAGTGGAAATGCTGGGAGATGATTGTTCCAATCCTTATGGGATTCATTCAAGAGTTCATTGTATATCTATTGTTGTGTGAAAATGATTTGCTTCAGAATGGTCTCATATTCAAGTAATGTGCAGTTTAATGCTTCCAGGTTAGCGTCCCTGGTCAGTGACGGAGCATTAATCTGCACATTACGTGAATATGAGACCGTTCTGAAGCAAATCATTTTCACACAACAATAGATATACAATGAACTCTTGAATGAATCCCATAAGGATTGGAAGAATCATCTCCCAGCATTTCCTCTGATTCCCACTGATCAGTTACTAGCCTTCCCCTTTAAGATCAAGTCGCCGTATATTATATTCTAAGATTGCATTTGATCCTATGAAAATAGAAAATGAACAGAATTTCTCGATTTTAGTTGCTCTAAGTCTGAGTGAACCCAATTCTATTTTTTCCCGCTTGATTTCATTTTTCTTCGATGCCTAAGTCCCTTTGTTCTATACCCATCCATCATTACAAAGCAGGTTTTCACTGTTGCATTCCCTGAAGGAAGAATCTTGAGAAGAATAAGAAGAATCATCAAATAAGGAAATTGATAACAATAAAAACTAATGTTAGACTTTATAACTTACAGAGGTGACCACCGTAACAAGTTCACCGCTGACCTTACAGAGTGACACGGAAGAACTCCCGGTCTGCAGAAGTAACTTCTTCCGGTGTAAATCGGGCGAGTGTATCTCTGTTTCATTCTTTTGTGACTTCATCAAGCACTGCGCAGATGGCTCGGACGAGGAATGTGGTAAATCGCTATTTTTTAATGTCACTATCAGTTTTTCTGTCTCTCAGTGGCTCTCTCTTTATGTTTTGATCATTCTGTAGATTTTCTGTTTTTTTTGGAAATGTCTATCCATCTCGAATGGCCAACAAGATATCTCTTTTATCCTTCTACCACTCTACCAATCCTATCTATTTATACAATCTCTGTCTATCTGTCAACCAATCAGTGTTTTACTCAGCGTTGTATAAAATCATGATAACTTGAGACGTTTTTGACCAGTAAAGAAGCTTCTCAAAGGACATGAATAAACGTTAATTTTAGATATGGCTCATTACGTATGGATGTAAAAATGTCACCTGCTCAGTCGTTATCACTATTTTATTGACCTATGGGTATGCTCTACTTTACCGGAGAGAGGCAAGAAGGATGAGGACAAATTAATCTTCCACTTTCCAGGACCTCGCTTCTAGCGATCTATTGAAGTAGCGATGTGGGGTTACGTCACAATAATCTTTGGGACGACAAGTTTTGAGTGGTTGTAGGAAAGTTACACGCCTATATGTAAACAGCCAAGGGACCGCGGGCTTTTATTTCATCCGCTGCTACTGTTACTACACCACTACCCCTACTACTACTACTACTACTATTACTACTACTATTGATTCTACTCTTACTATTTCATGTACTACCAATGATGAAATAATGTTGATGATTATCGTAATGATATAATAATGGTAATGAAAATAATAATAATAATAATAATAATAATAATAATAATAATAATAATAATAATAACAATAATTTTATAACATAGATAATACTAATAAATGATACAATATTGATACGGTCTTATTTACCGAGGGCTTAGCCCTCATTGTTACCCAACCAGCAGTGCTAAGTACCCATCTACATACAGACCAGTCAAGAGCGATATTATCGGCACAATATTTTGTCCAAGAAAGAACGCAACGGGCAGGATTCGAACCCAAGACCTCCTGTTACAAATCAAGGGCAGTGAAACTTAACTTCTGTGCCTGAAGGCACTCCTGTTTCTACCCAGCGACTTGAACTAGAAACCTCAAGATTGAGTGTCCATGGTCCTATCCACTGAGTCACATAGCAACAGCTGTTATATTCAACATTATTAAGTTTGATAGTTGCTCCATTTATAATGGCAGGATTGCAGTTCGAACACATCAATAAGCACTGATTTTATGTCTTCTCCTCAGAGTATCCTGCATGTTCAGAAGACTCGTTCTCCTGTGACAACGGCCAATGTATCCCAATCAGCCAACGGTGCGATCTACTTCCTCAGTGTATCGACGGGTCGGACGAGATAGCATGTCGTAAGTAATGTTATAGTGATGATAATAGTAGTAAAAACAATAAATAACACTTATATAGCACTTAATACTGACGTTTCTAGGCGCATTACCACGAGAGAGAGAAATTGAATTAAAATACAAAATGTCATATATATATACATATATATATACACACACACACACACATATATATATATATATATATATATATATACATATATAGGCATATATGTATATATATATATATATATATATATGTATATATATAACAGAAATTATGATTGAGTTAAAAACACATAATTTAGGATCACTAATGATTCATCTACAACCATAAAGATTCTCACAGAAGATATTGTTACCAAGACAGATTTTCTCCATCTTATATTCCCCGTCTTGCACATGATTATGTATATAAGGGTGACTCTCCAACAATGCGATAGCCGCAATTCTTCTGATAGTGAACAGATCTTACTCGATCTTGTCCTATGTTTTATTACTCAGTATGCTCTCAATCGTGGCGTTGATGTCTCATCAGAATATTAAATTGTTATCGAATACTGCAGAGTCTTCCGCGGTTGGGTTCCAGTGCTACGACAGTACGTGGTTTCCACTTCGCATCCTGTGCGATGGCGTGAAGGATTGTCCAGGAAACAGCTGGGAAGACGAGCCTAACTACTGCCGTGAGCACCACCGTCATTTCCTGATACAATTGAACAGCCTGTGTGCTATAGGAAACAAATCATATTCATCAGTCCACGCAGAAACTAAATGGCCGTTCTATTCCAAGTACAAGTGCAAAATACATGCATCTAATTGTCATGAGAAGAGGTTAAAAAAAAATGAATAATTATGATTATATTATTAGAAAATTTCTATGCGGCATAGTCTTGAATGTCAGTACTGGTTCTGATAAAGTAATCACGGTATAGCTCTCAAAAGCTTACAAACAATCCTGTATGATTGTACAGAGTATAGACTAGAATGCTTTAGATAATCTGCATAATGTTTCAATAGGCCACTTAAAGACTTCCTCATCACCCTCTAGGAAATCATTAAAAGATTGTCTTATAAGAATAATGCATAAAATGATTACACCAAGACAGGTTTCAACCTTTCCAGCTTTGAATGCGCCGCCGAATTCCAGATTCAGTGCCGAAACGGTGCATGCGCAGATCGCTCAACAACCTGTCTTTACGACTTTGACGAGTATGGGCTTCAAATAGGCTGTCGTGACGTCACACACTTACGGCATTGTGGTAAGACCTTTATAGCTCTTTTTCTGTTTCATTACTAGTATAATATCATAAGATAAACGCGCGCGCGCACACACACACACACACACACCATCGAATTATATAGACATGAGTGCAATCTCAGGTCAAAAAAAAAATACACGCAAAGCAAATATATAGAGAAGCGTTTTCTACATTTTGTGTGTATGTGTGTGTGTGCGCGCGCGCGTGTGTATGTTTGTGTGCATGCTTCCGAAATATCGCTTGAGATTCCAAGTTCGAAAAAATATAATGTCGAGCTTATTTTTTTTTAACTGAAGTGAGTAAATGCCTCAAAATGTTGCAGTGTTCATATTTCAATCAAAATACAGAGATGATGTGATATAAAGAAAATCATTCACATTCTGACGATAATTTGTGAATTTGTGTTGAGATTATGATGACTTCTTTTACAACGTTGTATAGTTGTAGCTTGAATGCAATTCTCTCAATTCTCCTCAGAACTATTCGAGTGTGGTTCGTCCACGTTCAAGTGCCCAAACACGTACTGCATTCCACTGAAGCGACGATGTGACGGAACGAGGGATTGTCCAACGGGAGAAGACGAATTGGGATGTGGTATGACGTCACAATCACTCCACTATATTTGAACACAGACCCTAACATCTAATTTTACAAACCTTCTCGTGTGTAGCATATAGATGCTTGTAAATGGTTTTCCATCTCCATTCGCGCGTATTGAAGTAACATCCCTGACAATGACGTCAAGTCACATTCACACGTCACAAGTGGATAAACGTTTAACACATCTGCCTTCTAAATGAGGTGTTTCCTTTAATGGCGTAATCCCGCCAATGTTAGTGGCGAAATACCAAAGCACACAAGAAGATTCATAGAGTACAGGCAATGAAGCAAGTCATATGGATGCAGAAATTGACATTGGAGGACAGGAATTTACTATGAGAGAAGAGAACAGTGATAGTGAATTCAGTAGTTGTTTTCCTCGGTAACAACCATTGTATGCGTGTCGTATTGAGGAAGAGATGCGTCAGCTCCGTACAAGTAAAGACGATGCATATATGCCACATTATTGTATATCACCGAATTGTATAGTTAAACAGTTTCGTGCCTTCTGATCGGCTACAACAGCGCATCTTTCCAATGGATGCATGTGTGCATGGTGGCATTATTGTTATAACAGATTGCGTACAACTGTTCAGCCATACATCCATGGAATGGAAGAAATGTTGCATGGTTCTAAAGATAAAGACTGTACAAAACTATAACCATGTCTATTTAAAATGTGCAGTACATGATTGTACCTACTACTGTATCGCTGTTTCTTAGACAAAAATAAAAACATCTCGTTTGGCTCGCCATATTCCCCAGACAACTATACATGTCCATCTGGGACCTACCGTTGCCGTGGCGAGATGTTTTGCCTGACGCCCTCAGAGGTCTGCGATGGCATCAAACAGTGTCCTCAGGGCGACGATGAATTCTTCTGTGGTTAGTACAAGTATGCATGATGAATTATTCATGAAGTATGTGTACACGTAATGATTTGTCTTGTCATTGGTTTCAGACGGTGATCCTTACTTGGAGCATATCTGGGGCTCCAAGCGTCACACGGTCAATGTCGTTATGAAAATACAATGATCATTTAGTCGACGAAATGACAGATATCGTAACGGTCGACCGTGCCACACTTGGCTCCACATAAAACTTATCCTCGAGGTTGGCTATCCTTGTCTGAACGTAACTGCGTAGACCTGATCGATTTGGGTGCTGCTTTTTTATGCTGAAGTCTACTAGATTTTAGTCATATCTTGGGGCTTCAGTCTGCCTTTAGTTGATTTATGCACTGACGTAGCAATGCACCTGACTCATTGTATAGGCAAATGAACCATCTTTTCTTTTTATTTTGGAAGTTCCCCTCTTATTGCCGACATAAGTGACAGTGATTCAGAACATTGTAACTAATAAGAAGAAAAGATGTTTATTCGAGTTATGAGTCACATGCATTGTTATGTCATTGAATAAATAAGAAATTGCCAGACGTCCTGAAGCCCCCCCCCCCCCCCCCCCCCCCCCCCCCCCCCCGCTGAAATAGACGACATAAGAATAGCCCCCAAGCCCAACAGGTCTATAAAACAAGCTGAATACAAATCTATCCTGACAATTTAGTTGGGAACTTCATGTATATCCTATACGTGTGTGTGTGGGGGGGGGGGGGGGGCGTTATGTGTTTGCGTGTGTGCGTGTATGTGTGCTTGTAAAGGGTGATTTACGTAGGTTAAGCATAAACATTTTTGTTTTCTTTTTACTCTATCGACACCCAAGGCGTTCTGTGTTTGTGTATGTGCGTGTATGTGTGCTGGTAAATGATGACTTAATCTAATGGTTCTTAGGTTAAGCATAAACTTTTTTTTCTCGTTTTACTCTTTCGACACCCAAGGCGAGGCGTGTCCATCGGGCTGTCTGTGTAGTGGACTGGCCTACACGTGTTCCTCGAGTGCTGTATGGAGCTCTACCGCAGCTAGCTTGATCTCCACTAACACCAGAATACTGTAAGCTATGCGCTTTGATAATCCTACACAAGAGATTGACTTATATCTGGGGTTTCCATTAGTATTTTCTTTATCCAAAAAAAAAAAAGCTTGTAGATGTAGCTATAGCACTCTAATTGAATCACTTTGGTGTATTATCAAATGCATCAGATGCAAATTATTTTCCAAACAACAACAGAAGGTTAAAACGTTATAGACCATTGCAAATGATTTAAAAGTTTGTGTAATTTGGTAACATTCCCACCAGACACGATTTTGAAAACATTCGTGATCATTCCGTCTGATTGAAAAATTGCCCTACATCGACCTGATCATTACGGATTATTAAAAATGTGTATGAAATTCAAATCGTAAAGTGAGAATGAATTCTAAATCAAAGTTATTACGTTTTCAATAGTGTGGGGATGAGGGCACTTCCGGGTTTCATTGGCTAACGAGCAAAAATAAAAATCTAAAAGCAAACAAACAAACAAACAAAAGGAAAACAAAAACAAAAACAAAAAAGGCCTTCTGGTGCTACTTCTGGGTTTCTTCAGCTGACAAGCAAAAAAAAAAAAATCCTCTCTGCAGCAAAGTGAATGATGCAAGATAATGATAGGTGGTGAGAGTGACATACATCGCGACGAGTAACGGATGATTCTAGACACAGATCTATCTCATGGCTGAACTATCCTGTATTACGAGGAGAACATTTTAATTTGGTAATTTTCACATGTGAGTAGTTATTGGGGATAACTCAGAAAAGAATGATTTAAGAATGCAATTGTTTAAAGCCCTGTTTTATGCATAGTGTGCGAGTATACTCTCAGGAAGAAGAAGAAGAAGAAATGACAACTTCAAATTTTGAAGTATTTTCAATATGTAAAATCCACTAAACAATCATCTATCAGTTTATGTTTATGCATCTGTCCGTCTGTTTGTCCGTCTGACTGTCTGTCCGTCCATTTCTCTCTCTCTCTCTCTCTCTCTCTCTCTCTCTCTCTCTTATCCTCGTTTTGTTATCACAGAAACCTAAGCAGTGTGATGTCCCGTTCTTACCGAGAGAAGCGATCGATTCAGGGCAATCTAACGCTAGAGGACGCTCTTCACATCGATCTTCATGACTTCAGACTTCTAGCAGAGCTGTAAGTACTAAGTAAACAGGAAGAGAAGGATTTGTAACATTAGTATAAGTAGTTCCGATGTTCATCGAGCTAAGTATTCCTGCCAATTGATTCTGAGCTTGATTTTAGCGGCAGATCTCTCGCTGAAACCTTTTACAGTGTGTGCTGTACATCTACCATATTGCCTTGTGTTTGCTATTAGAAATCACTTGCTAAAGAACATGCCAATTGAACAATACAATAATTGTACTAAAATGTTTATTTTTTATCTTTGGAAGAAATAGAAATTGTAGCTACGTGGCAGCAGTGTCGTACGAAAAACGTAAAACAGACTTGAAGATCAGATGGTAGTGCATGTTACTGTTAATGTGACTTTGAAAGTGCATGCAAATGATTCTTTTCGCCGGCACAGTAATGCACACCAGTTTCGATTCCGCGTCGTAGGACTAGGTCAAGAATATTAATGTTTTCACATCCCCTCAGGTTCATTTCTATATACACGCAAAGAGAGCTGCATTACGTGTTGATATCTTGTTTAGAGAGTATAGTGTCACTGCCAGTTTCAAAGGTCACTATGAGCACAGCACCTCCCCCAAAGCAAAACTGGGCATAATGACTTCACCCCGTTCACTGTCATAAGAAGTATAATATTACCTCTATGTGATAATTACAACATGACAACATAAGGAAATATTGACAGAGTGGGTTGAATGACTCTCACTAATGGCATACACGAGTAGTAGTATTCCATTTTACTTTGTTACCTTTTGCTTTCATGTTTGTTAATATTTTGTTCTCTCCAGGGATGTGTCGAATAATGAAATCGAAATTGTTCATCCTGGAACATTTTCCTCTCTCATCAATCTCTACAAACTGTGAGTAAAAAAAAAAAAAATCGAGAATGTTCTTGTGACGTTCTTTTTTTAAAGATTTTAAAGGCATTATTTACCATTTGCAGATGAAACAAAAACCCAGCTTTAGTATTTCAAAAATAGTTCTGAAATGTGAGTTATGGATAGAAATATAAACCAATGTGAAAATTTGAATCAGTATAATTAATGTTAAGTATTGTTAAATATACAAAATGTGAACAATACTTACAATAAAAATGTTTCTAGACTGAAATAACCGTCTACAGTTATGGTTTAGTGAGAAAAATAGTGATATCTCCTTATCATTTAGGCTTTATTCCGAAATTTTTACATGGTAGGATGTTTTGCGATACAATTGACCTCGTTATTATACGCATATGCATCAAATGTGATATCTTGAACATTTTTTAAATCATTGCTCCCAATGATAAACGATACCTTTAATCCTAGAATTCACGGAGTAAAGAATGGAGCAAGCAGACAAAGATGTTTTGATAACAAAGTTCATCAATTTGTCAATTCTTAAAAAATCAAAACAAATAGCCTTTTTACCATACTAAAAAAGTCATTCTCTACCAATGCACTTCAGACACTTTATGTCTAAGTGCATATTTTGTGCTCATTAAAACTTTTGAAAATTTGTGAAAACATTGAAAAGACCAGCACTTGTCTCAATTTGTGTATATTTTTCATCTTCTTTACAAATATTCAATCGGGAATGATTAAATCAGTGGGATGTGTCTTTTTCGTTTTTTCTAGTAAATTATATCACGTAACAATGTATGTGGGATTTGGAGAAGAGCGAGTGACATGCACACGCTTCGGCTTGTAAAATTGGGAAAATAATATTACGTTTTTAGACCGACGATACCAACTCGAAGATTCTGTTGTGCTGTATAATGCTTCTTATACACACAAGTATACCCCACATTTTTTTTTTTGTATTTAGGTGATGCCAGAAATAAAAAATCAGAGAGCATTTGAACACTATCTTCTCCAAAAGAGTAAGTTAGCATATTATAAGAATTTGTTTATCTATCCTGATGCTAAATGTTTAAACTTTAAAAGTTATGAGCCAGCGAGTTAAATATTCTTAATCGTGCTTTGCTTCTACACAGAATAATGGCAGAAAACAACATCAAATTTCTTCAGAATCGCACATTTGACGGTCTTGTGCGTTTAGTCCATCTGTGAGTACTCCTCTCTATCAGTTGACCTGATTATTTGGGCAGACGATATCTCTTCTAATATGCACATACGTATTCGAAACCTTGGATTTGGATATGAAAACAGCTTGATGACTCATAACCGAGTTACGAGCTCATGTTGCAATTAAGATGTTTATGACTAGTGTCGTGTGCCCAGTCATTCATATTCTGGGAATAAGCAGGTCAAGTTTGTTTTCTTTGGAATTCCTCAGTTGATATTCATACGTATGCATGTACTCCGCAAATAAAAAAAAAATGCAGAAAATACAGAACTAAAAAAACAAAACAAAACGTGACTTACAGTGAACACAAGTCATGGTGTTGCTTGTCAATATTTTCTTATTGCCTATATTGTACGCACAGTATAGATTATGATTAACGTTTCCTATTGGTCTGCAATTGCAAGAAATGTCTCAATCTGGGCAGTCATATTTGAATGTGTAGTTGCAAAACGTAAAACTTGCTGGAACCCCTGCTTTGGAAA
The DNA here is from genome assembly GCF_040938485.1 of Diadema antillarum. Lineage (NCBI taxonomy): Eukaryota > Metazoa > Echinodermata > Echinoidea > Diadematoida > Diadematidae > Diadema > Diadema antillarum. The sequence goes on from NW_027271658.1 coordinate 3,312,088, forward strand.
CTGTTGGGAAATACCATGCTGACAGAGAATGACTCTTCTGAAAAGATTTTAGAATTACTATCAAAGAATAATATTCGAAAGAAAAAAAAATGTGATTGTGTGGGTTAAGTCGTATTTCCCTGAACACTGACCAATGCTTTTCCTTGTTCATTTAGTATATTCCTTTTTTATTTCGTTCCGTCTTTCTCCTCAGTGACCTTAGCGGAAATCCGCTTCATCTGATCTCACCTGGAGCGTTCGCCTCGCTGAGGGCGCTGCCAACACTGTGAGTATATCCTGGCCCCGCCCCCTTTTAAATCATTCCACCCAAAATGTTGGTCTTTGATTAACCATTCATGCGCACTTTGAGTTATGAGCCCGTGGAAATTCCCTGATCACCCACTTCCTGATTTATTTGAGAACTTATTATAGTAGCTGCACAATATAAATGTCCTTTATTAGGTGATCCGAGTATCCTCTCGGATCACCTATTGTATCTGTACGGATTCTTTCTTCTTCTTTCTTTCTTTATTTCTCCCCAAAAGTTGTGCAGAGGTTAGCTCAGAAAGTACTCTGCCTATCAATTTCAAACTTATACCATGTATGTATCGTGTCCCAAAGACGGCAATCGAACTAAAATCAAAGTGATCAGTCGACCGTGACGTCACTATGACGTCATTATATGAAAACACATTTTCAGTCATATCTCATTAATGGAATGAAGTTTTTCAATGAAATTCACGTCACATATATTTCAAGTTATGCACATTCTACTCATATTCTCAAAATTTACATTTTCTCTTAGTACGTGCGCGTACGCGCGCGTTGAAATATTTGTATGCTCAAATCGAGCTCAAATTTTTTTTGCACACGTTTCAGACCATTTGGAGCATTTTTTGAAAAATTGAAAAAATCGGACGGACGCGTACGCGCGCGCGCATATACGCACGCACAGCTTATATGCAATAGAAATTTCCCGTTTTTTCACACGTATCGGCTGCCTGAAATGTCAAGGAATATTTCTACCAAGTTTCAAGTCAATCCGACTCAATATGACGTCATACGGGCCCGTCAAAGTTGAAATTCCGCGCGCGCGTCAATGGCGATATACAGTACAACTATGCCAAAAAACTGCCAATTTTGAATCCGATTTTACTCGTTAGGATGGACGGTGACCCCCCATTTTCTATACATATTTTGAAAACTGATGAGTTGTACATGTCATTTCATGGGTTGGCAACGCTGACAAAATGATTAAAAGATATCAAATTTCTTAATAAAGTAAAAAAAGTAAATTTTCAAAATGACGTCATCAAATTTCAAGTTCATTCGAGCGTATCTCACTAGTCCTTTGTCAATTTTCACCCAGATTTCAGTATGATGTAGCTTATTTAATGTTCTTTCAAACATAAAATTACAGTGTTCTGATTGGATAACAGTATCACCTCGTAAAAATGGATTAAAAGTAATCTTGTCAAATTTGACCAGTTTACGTGTTATCTCTATGGGAGTGCAGTTTTTCTGGAAATGAAAATTGACATGACTATCTTTATCGAGCACTAGCTCACTTAAGCTTCGGTAAATTTCTCCCAGATTTTAATATGTTGTAGCTGAGACTTTACGCTACCGTAAGTGTGCCCTTTGTTTTTTCATACGATGTCAAAATCACGTCAAAAAATTGGGTTGAAATTCAGGCTTATCTTCGATGTATTGAGATATTTCTTTCTTTCTGCAACTTTCTTTGCAATAACTCAAGAAAAACGGCCTCTATCACTTCTATATTTTGCTCATGTTTAGTTCATGTCACGTGAATTATTTCATAAAATAACAGCTACTTGATCGGACACCATCTTGGGTATGTAAATTAGGGTCAAAGGTCATAGGTGTTTCACCCTGTATCTTAGTGAATACATGTCTTATCTTTCCCATATTTTGCACACGCAAAGACCATGTTACAAGGATCATTTCACAAAATAATCACTATTTACTCAGATGCCATCTTGTCTGTGCAAATTGAGGTCAAAGGTCATATGTACTTCTTTCTGTATCTTCGTTATGACGTGTTATCTCTATGGGAGGGAATTTTCTTTAATGTGAAAATTGACATGATTGTCTCTATCGAGCACTAGCTCACTTACCCTTCGGTGAATTTCTCCCAGATTTTAATATATTGTAGCTGAGACTTTGCGCTATCGTTTTATTTAATTCGTTTTTTCATACGATGTCGGAATTACGATAAAAAATTGGTTGAAATTAAAGCTTATCTTCTATGTATTGAGATATTTCTTTCTTTCTGCAACTTTCTTTGCAATAACTCAAGAAAAACACGCCCTATCACCCCCATATTTTGCACATGTTTAGTTCATGTCTCGTACATTATTTCATAAAATAACAACTACTAGATCGGACAACATCTTGGGTATGTAAATTAGGGTCAAAGGTCATAAATGTTTCATCTTGTATCTTAGTGAATACCTGTCCTATCTTTCCCATATTTTTCACACGTATAGACGATGTCGCGAGAATCATTTCACAAAATAACCACTATTTCATCAGATGTAATCTTGGGAGTGCAAAGGTGGGTCAAAGGTCATATGTATTCATTGCTGTATCTTCGTTATTCAGTGTATACAGAATTTGGTACCAAAGATGGCAGATATGACTCCCTTTTCTAAATGAGAATGCAAACATCACACGGCCAATGTCTCTAAACACAGATGAAACTTGTATGGTCATGCCTATTGCGATCAGGACTCGAATCATTGATAAAAAAAATCGGATCACCTTAATTTGTCAGTGATGACAAATTACAATCTCTAGTTATTATTATTATTAGTAGTAGTAGTAGTAGTAGTAGTAGTAGTAGTAGTAGTGGTAGTAGTAGTAGTAGTAGTAGTAGTAGTAGTAGTAGTAGTAGTAGTATCATTTATTGAGCTTTCAGTCTCGAATATCAGTATCACATTATTCAGAACCAGAACATTACAATGAAGAGTTTACCTAAAACCATGTAACATTTATGAATTGCTCTATTTAACGTTGCATTTAAAAGACATCGAAATGGAAACAATCCTCTCGAAAGTTGATCCCTTCAGAGATCAAGTTTTATATTGAGACTTTTCCCAGTTGACATGTTGAGGAATGATTGAGAAATCAATGAATCAGTGATTTATAAGTGTGCCTAATATAGTATATCACTACAAGACAGGATACCAGAGACAGATATCTTTCCGAGAACGTTAAGAGGGCATATAACCCCCTTTCTGATCCCCCGTAATTGTGAGCCTTCCGTCAACAACTTGCGGAAAGTCGTACCTAAAGTTCCTGGACGTCTTTTTTATTCGCACCAAGGTGATACCTCCTTGTTCGCACCATCTGTGTAATTTACACCTTGTACCGAGTTTCTGGAACACTACAAACACACGCACGAACGCGCGCCCACGCACACGAGCTTGTTCAATGGAATGTGAGGGAGACATCCTGAAGAAACAAAAGGGAACAACATACATGTACATGTATTAGAATCTCTAAATAATAGCAGCAAAAACATACAAACTAGGATCAGCTCAAGAGACATAGATACTACTATCAATTAATCCATTAAATACCAACAGGACTCTTCCTTTTTTACCAATTTCGAGTTTATCGCAAAACAGGGATATACCTGTTTCCCTTTCACTAGCTTACATCGATACTTTCTCCACTGTCTCTACTCAACCACACTTCACATTTTTCTTGCAATTTATGGTCACAAGAAGTATATTTCTGTGATACCATTTAGTGTGCGATGTGATTATTTACGTTGTGTACTTTTAGCCATTTAACAGCCGCTGGGACATTATCGTTTCCTTTTTCTATTCTTCTTTTTTTTTCTATTTGGTACTCCTTTCAGGAACTTATCTTCGTTGGACCTAAACACACTTAAACCTCGAACGTTCGGTGGACTGACTTCCGTCAAACACATGTAAGGCAATACCCACAAGTGTTTATATTGAATAAATGGTACATTGTACGTAGTTTAAAATGTACTATACCAGATATATGCCCGATCCACGCGCACTTAACCCAGGTAAGGGTTTGTACATGTAGAACTGCATGTATTGTAGGCCAATTATGCATTTGGGCCGTAAAGTCTGGTAACGTGCGTGACCTCGAATGGTCGATGGATAGATTTCCGTAGACACGTGTAATCCAATCCTCCATGGTGTTAAAGGCTTAATTCACCATTTGCAGAAGAAACTAAAACGCAGCATTAGTGCTTTAAAATAGTTCTAAAATGTGAGTTAGGGAAAGAAACAACCACTGTAAAAATTTGAATCCGTATAATCGACGTTAAGTATTGTTGAATAGGCAAAATGTGAATAATAGTTATAATAAAAATGTTTCAAGACTAAACCGTCTACAGTTACGGTTTGATGAGAAAAGTACTGATATCTCCAGGTATTTTAGACTTTATTTCAAAAATTTTATATGGTGATATGTTTTGTGATGCAACAGACCTACACATAAGTATCAAATGTGATATCTTGAAAATTTTTTTAATCACTGCTCCCAAAGGTAAACAGGACCTTTAACATTTCATGAATGGTGCCTGATCACGGCTGTACAGTACCAGATTATGTGTATGATACGTGCACAATTAACTCAAGTGCAGATAATTGGATTTAGGGTAATCATGCATTTTGAGTGCATAGTTCGGAAAAAATGCATGACAGAGCAAAAAGCATAAAGAACATTATACAACGCTTAGCGCTGCTCCCCGTTAAAAATTCATGGTTATTGTGCACGACCATACACCGTGACGAACACAATGAATGTCTCATGGAGTCAATCCATCTTATCGCAGATTATAATTATTATACAGTATTTTAGAATTTTTTGATGTAATCAAGTGAATTATGAGAGTGAAATATTCAAGTGATTGTAGTTAAACTTATAGGTAAAATCACTTTTAGACTAACAGTCGAGGAGTATATATCATTATTTAAATTCTTTTGTACTGATATTTTCTTGGACACAATCCCATATGATATGTATGCTCTCTCCAGTGACAGCGTTCTATCCATGATCACAATGTTGATAAAAAACAGTTATGGATATTTTGTAACATTATAGTACGCTTATGATATGCATGTGGAATGTTTGGAAATGGAAATAAAAATGAATGAATGAATGAATGAATGAATGAATGAATGAATGAATGAATGAATGAATGAATGAATGAATGAATGGATGGATGAATGAATGATATATTCTTCACACCGTTCGTAAACCTTGGCTGTTTGCATCTTTGTTTTCACAGCTCACTGAGGAATAATCCTCTCTATAAGGTCGAGACAGGAGTATTCCATTCACTGAACATGACAGAAACACTGTGAGTATCTGACTGATCAAGCCTCATATTCACTTACCTGGAAGGCACCGTTCACTTTGTATCCTAATTCAAACATTCTGTAGTCTGTTATCCGTTTGGCAACACATCTGGTTCCGTTTATTCATTTTTTTTACCATGTATCGAAGTATTCACTATGAATCCTTTGTCAACGTACACCACAGGCTAGATTCTGTTCTATCCGTTTTATATCAGGTTTCTAGATCAATACACGGTGGTTTTTTTAATTTTCTTTTGATTCTTTTAAAAGCCCTGGTTCAGTCGTTTCCGTCATGTAGGATGTCAATAATTTTTGTAGAACAATCTAAACATTCTCGATCTTTTTTGTAATGGCTCCATACCAAATTATGTGTATTTGAATCTTAAAACCCCAAAACAAACAAAAACAAAAACGTTGATCTTGCATCTGCTTATGAGTAAGACTTTTGTTACTCATGACTGACTTTCTGATATTTGAAGTGATTTGTGATACACTTTCTCTCCATCCATAGAGATATACGTGGGTGTGACGTAACATCATTTCATCGCGATGTGTTCAATGGCTTGGTCGAGCTGAACACACTGTAAGTCAATCGTTCTGTGTATGACCATGCTGTCATTGTGTTCAAATTGTGGGTGTTTGTGTGAGTATGCCTGGTATGTATGTCTCTAAATACTTACGTGTATACGATCAGTTCAGAGTAATGATTAGCGAGCTTGACATCTGAGACGCTAAACCTACGACGCAACTATTAGGCCAATAAGAAATATTGTGCTCATCCTCGAGACGGCTGTTCCCATCGCCCAACCGGGGAGGAGACGCGTCATTAGCATTAGCGTTGCAGGTCCTTTAAAGCTCGCGACTATTTCAAGTTTATGACGCTGTAGATATATATACCAAAGCAAGCCTGCTGGTAGCATTGTAGAAGAGTAGGCTTACATATTTATCACCGTCGTATAATGGATAAGACGCCAGATGATTTTTAACGAGAAGGTTGTAGGTACGACTCCCCCTCTGTGTCTTCATCAATGGACAAAGTTTATGTCTAGTATGGCCCCCTCAACCTAGGTTTATAAGTGGGTACCTAGCAATGCTCGGGTAATCATAACGCCAGGGGCTTCAGGAAGAGTATAGTGGCACCACTTAGACACTGCCCTGGATAAGACCATGGCATTATCAATATCAGCTTGCTTCCAACTGTTTGCCTCCGCAAATGAGATACACGTTTTGCCGACGCAGTGTGCTTGTTTGTTTGGCAGTCAGCAAAATCTTTACAAGAGACATGACAAATTTTGACGAACTCTGTAGGGAACCATAAAGATAAGCCAAATTTTAGTTGATAATCTAAATTTGCATCTGAACCAGCAATTGTTTGAGGATTCTGTATCACTGCAAGGGCAGTTTCAATATCTTACTTTGAAATTCCTCGAAGAATGTTCGGGTCCTGGTCGAAAAACATACGACAACTTTATTATCATTATTTCTATAAGTCAGTCAAAGCTTATCCGCACACCAGCAGTGGTCAAGATGCAGCCGTCTAACATACTTCAGTTTTTAGGTTTCGCGAAAAATAACAAGAATGGTCCGAAAGTTTCAAGACAACTGCTGGGAATGAGCTTCCTTGACGGAGTCCTGTTCTCTTCGAGCAGTTTCTGTTTTACTGATGTGGAAAAAAAAGACACAGATAAAGCATTCTCCTAGAATCCGCTTTCATATTTATGAAGCTAGTTGACGATTGCAACTTCTGTATAATTCTTATAATTCTTCGGTATTTCCCCATATTCTTCAGTACTATTATGTACGAAGAGATTTGCGATGATAAACTTTCCCTGTATATGCCCCTGTATATAACCCCGACGCCTTTCCGACCGCAAACCAATATCGCGTCATTGTAAATCATGCACCCTTGGTTTCAACTCTGTCCAACTATCAAGATGTAGACACAAAGAAATATCCATATGAAGCTCTTCTTCCAAGTCAATCAATTGTTTACTTGAAATTATTCTACAGTAAGATTTTACCTGAACTACAGTGTACTTACAAGTGCACTTTATTTGTAAATGGTCTTATTTTTGTATGGACACTCTTATTATCGTCAATGAAACGTATTGATGTAGTTGTGTCACTGCCATTAGTCTATCTTTGTAGTGTGTGTTAGTCTCATTGAAATCATTGAGTTGGGTCACAATACATTGCACTAAGTTAGTTTTCACGATATAAGAATAATACAGAAACTGACTCTTGAATCTTGATTCAAATTAGATACACTGACGACTTCGTGTTCTGTTGCCTGGTTCACGACTCGACTCACTGCGAGGCTCCGATCGATCAGTTCTCCAACTGCCAGGACCTGATGAGGAACAAGTTCCTCCGTGTCGCCATCTGGCTCCTGGGCCTCAGTGCTCTGGTGGGGAACGCCTTTGTGATGGTGTGGCGCTGGCGAACGAGGCACAAGGAACCCACCAAGAGGGTGCAGACTTTTCTCATCCTCAACCTAGCCCTTAGCGATCTCCTTATGGGACTCTACATGATCATCATAGGCAGTGCCGACATGTACTACAGGGAGGTAAGAAACTACTGGCAAATGACTGGTAGCAACCTGGCTGTGGCAGAGTGACAAAGCCCCTGTGTGCTGCTGTTGTTGGTGTTTTTTTCTTTTTACCTCTATTTGGGTTGTCATGGTGATTATGTGGAAGTAGGACTGACCCTCTTTGAGAGTTTTGTGTGATTGTCATTAACACATACGAACAAACAGTGATTTCATTCCTTTTATTTCACTTCACTTATTTTCCATTTCGAACAAAAATTATACACAGTCATAAACACAACGTAATTGTATGAATACAAAGTATTTCAAATATTTACATCGGCACGTAAATAGTTACTAAGGTAACAAACTTTAAACAAAGTCTTATAGACCTGCTACCGTTGTAGTTTATGAGATAATGGGTAATTAAGTAGGCTGTTGGAAATGGATGAGACTGCTAAAAACTTGCTTGTATATTACAGTCCTCCTCAAAAAACAAACAATAAACAAGCAAACATGTGGGCAGCCCTTCCTGCTCGTAAAAAAGTGTGAGAACCAAAAACACTTTGTATGTGCCGCATTCAGGAAAAAACATCCACAGAAACAAGGAAGAGGGAAAGAGAAGACAAAAATTAAAAGACAGTGCGAACAAAGCAAATACATGGATTTAAAGAAGTGGAGGGAACAAAAACAAGTAGTGCATGATCTTCTCAGTGCAGAAACTGCTTGGGACCAGTCAGAAAGAGGCAATTTGTGTCTGAATAGAAAGAATGTATGTATACGTCAACTGGTGTCAACAATCATATAAGTGCATAGTCATTATAGCATGCGATGTCTTTAAAGTGAGTGTTTTCAAGGTGACCAGAATGTTTTTGGGAGCAGTAAAGACTCCTGTTTCCGTGGTGAATCTCAGGAAGTGGCGACATGTAGAACGAGGAAATAAGAAACTGAAACTGCCCGACAAAGTGATACCAGGGGATTTCTGTCAACTGTTTCCATAGTAATTAAGTCCTACTGTGAACAGAATCATTGGAAAGAGCAATGTCACGACAGTATTACCTACACGTGCAGATCACGATATGGACATGCTGAGTACTAGTATTCGCAAAGTGAGCCGTCAGGGAGGGGGTGAAAAGTTGCAGTGTAGTGATCGATTCTCCACATGGTTTATACATTTATCAGGGAAAAACGGATTGCGCCATGATTTATTCTTTGTTCGTGAAAGGGAGACTCATCTCGATATTTTTTCTTCCATGATAAAGAACCAGTAAGTCCCGGTAGATACTTCAATTAATTTCAAATCACATTTTATATCCATTCTAGGTAATACATGACACAAAGTGAACACATACAAGTTAGGAACTATTAAAGGGTAATTGAATAACACAGTCAATACAGATGCAAATAAGTAAGACATTCTACAAGCAGACATGCCTATCTAAAGTAGACAAGTATATGAGGTATAAACAATATGAATTGTAAGCTATATACAATCTGAAGACACATGACATTTAATATGACACAAAAATGCAAAAAAAAATGCAGAAAAATGCAGTGGCAATACAATTTGATGGAACTTTGCAATCTTATTGGGTGGGATTGAGAGAAACGCGGATAAGTAGAATAGATGTCTATTCATACCCATGGACACAGGAGTACACCCATGCAAATAGTACTCATAATGTACAGTGTAATGGAATATTATATACATTATTTCAATTGCACTTTGACTTAATGCAAAGAGACGTAGAAACAACCACAACTACAATGGCAACGACTCAATACCTTGCCAGACATGGAAGGAAAGTGCGGAGGGAGACGTTGGAACACCTAACCTCTCACCAACATACGTAGATCAAACCACAAGGAAGTTTTGGAGTATGGTCGTGGAGGAAATAAACCGTCCAACAGAATGGGATAATGAACTTTTTATGCCATTAATGATGATTATGATGATGATGATGATGATGATTATTATTATTATTATTATGATCATCATGATGATGATGATCTTCATTATTATCATCATGATCATGATGAACAACAACAATACAAAATCACCAACTTGCCAGCCTGTGTTCACACGCTCTACTTTACAGAGATGAGAATAACGAATGGGAATAACGAATTTTCACATAGCTGGTTGTAGAGTGATCTACAACAACAAAATTGAAAACGGAAAATAATGTTAGTCATTACAATGCTTCTTGAGCTTAACAACGGTGGCTTCAATCACTGTCATGCATGCATATTTTTATTTCTATAATTTAGCATTTTGCTAAGATCCTTTCATAAGAAACTTAAAGAAGATTCTATATGAAAGGCACGTACCTATCATTCATTACAATGTGTATGACACAGAAGGCAGACGTAATTTGTGACAGCTCTGCGAAGGAATTTGAAAATATACCCATGCATATGAATCAGCCGATTTTTTTTTTCACAACGCAAGCGTCCATTTTCTTCGTGTAAATACTCTTTAATGTGTATGACAAATTTTTTCAAATTAACATAATGAATGCTATCTTAAGATTTCTGAAAGATCTTGTGCTAGTATATAGAACGCGCAAGACATATTTACAATGTACCAAGAAGTATTTTCCTCTTTTGATTTTGAATAGGAGTACATGATTCACAAGGAGAAATGGCAGTCGAGTCCTCTGTGTCAGATGGCTGGTTTTCTCTCAGTACTGAGTGCTGAAGCCTCAGTCTTCCTCGTCACTCTCATCTCCATCGACCGCTTCCTCGGCGTCGTTTTCCCCTTCAGCCGCTTTCGATTCCACACCAAATCCGTGCGCGTCAACGTCTTCATAGCCTGGCTGCTCGCCTTCATCCTCAGCCTGCTGCCGCTCACTCTTAAGTCTGCATTCGGCGACCGCTTCTACGGTCGCTCCAGCGTGTGTTTAGCGCTGCCGCTGACGGCGGACCGTCCACGCGGCTGGGGATACTCGGTCGCCGTCTTCATCGGTTTCAACTTCGTATCGTTCTTCATCATCTTCTGCTGCTACACGGCCATGTTCATCGCGATACGCAGGGCATCGCAACAGTGCACCAGGCAAAGGGAGCGGTCGGAGGAGGTTAAGATGGCCACGAAGATGGCCGTGATCGTAGGGACAGATTTCTGCTGCTGGATGCCCATTATCGTTATGGCCTTATTGTCACTTAGCAAGGCTGTGGAAATCCCTCAGGTATACCTAAATACATGACTTTCATAATGTATTCATCATTATGAATAATGATTGTGTATTCCATCCTGACGATCTCGTTAATATCACTTTAAACCTATCACGTGCAAACTTTTCAAAGTATATGAAGTTCTTGTGTCCATTTCAACTGGAATCACTTTGCTCATATCAGTTGGTGCTAGGTCGGACAAGCCTCCGGCAAGCTTTTTGGTTTCCTTTTGTAGCCCTTGTTACGGGAATTCTCACAGGTTTTGAGTGTATAGGCCTATGAAATTCTACTGAACTGCGGAGATGAACTGAATTGATTGAAACGGACAATTTGGCCACATGAAATGAAACAAGAACGCAGTTTGTCGAACAGATATGAACAGAGAAGAAATTGATGTAATAAAATCACGCAAAAGAAAATCATGATACTTCTATTGACTTGGACGGAGCGAGCCGGAAAAACAAAGTATTATTCCAAATTTTGGATTTCAACTTGCGTTTGGATTATTTTTGTACGTGTATGCGTCAATTTTGGGTTAACATAGAATAATTATACATACTTCTGATGCAAGCCTGCAATGCTGACAAAAATCAGACCCTGTTAGGTATGACGTGAGCCTTCGTATTTCATACTATAATACAAAATATATATTTCTTAACAGGTATCAACATGTCATATCGTGAAAAAAAAAATCCACGACAATTTGCCTTTTCATATGAATAGTATTAAAAAATAGTATGAAAAGGGTCCATCCAATACGATGGAGATTGGAGAGAGAAATTGATATGTCTCTCTGTCCCTTGCTGTACCCAAGATGTGTGGTATGTTTCTTTTTACCAATGTTCGTTTCTCCATCTCCCCCTCCCTCTTTGTCCATTTTCTCTCATTACCCAGGAAATGTATGCTTGGGTTGCGGTGTTCATCCTCCCCGTGAACTCAGCGGCCAACCCCTACCTCTACACCATCTCCACCCTGGAGCGCTCTCGGGAGAAGAGTAAGGGCACACCCCCCACACACAGCACATGGAAGAGCGAGTGCACACGAGAGCTTAGTGTGGGCGATCTAGAGATGGTGCGCTTTGTGCGGCGGGACAGCGGTGCTCCCAAAGGTGCCGTTCGAACAACCTCGGGTCGCAAGTCACTTTGTGTGTGCGTGTGTGCGTGCGTGCATGTGGCCTCTGATTGGCCAGAAGTGACTGGTCTTGAACGTAGGCGTACGAATGAAAACTGTGCCTGCTTGGAAAAAAAAAAAACGGCATCAACAAAAAAACGTAGTACATGTAGTATGGTCGATTGCAACTTGCGAAACAATAACCTATACAATTCCATCTCCCCCCCCCAAAAAAAAAAAAACAACAACAACAACAACGCGAAAGGAGTCAATATTGGCAAAAGCACACAGGCTATCAATGTCGGGCGTGGAATACTCTGTATAAGTGGTTTCTTTCGCGGTGGTTTTATTTTCGCGCTTTTCGCGCTTTGAGGTTGAACCGCGAATTTAACATCACGCGAAAATGTTTCGAATTCGTCGCTTGTTACAACGCTATAATTACCGACCGCGAATTTAAACACACGCGAAAAAGTCGGCACCGATGGAAACCGCGAAAGTTTCTGTACGCGAAAGAAACCACTTTTACAGGAGTATATAAAATTGAAAATCTCGTAGATTAGCAAGCTAATTCTCAACCGACATGGATGATAATCATCTCTTTTCTGTTCTTATAGTGAATGTTCGAAATATCTCTGCAGAATTGTACGTTTGTCATGCTAGACGTGGGGCCTACACTACTAACCGTGCTGGTGAAAGCAGGGCTCGATAACATAATTGCATCAAAACGCATGTGTTGCAGGCATGTTTACAGTAAAACCTTTCAGGCATAGGACCTCGGCTAGATGTTGTTATTAGGAAACAAAATATCTCCAGCTTCATTGATTGGTGATTATGAAAGGCGTGAATAAAGTTAACCCATTAATTTTATTATATCTTGATTGCACAGTACCTTTTTTGGCTTTAAATTTCGTCATTAAACTGCCAGAGAGAAATCATTCGTGGTCGCAATCACGAAGGGAGCAGAAAAGCATCATGTACAAACAAATTTTTTGCCTATTCTGAAAGTACAGCATATACCTGTTCTACATGTAACCACTGCATTATCATATTTGTACACTGTAAATGCGGAAGTGCTCGTTCGTCTTTAACACACTTTTCTGGCGAACTATTTCAAAGTTCCTGCTTCCTACATCCCATATCCTATATAAAACATTATAGTCGAGTGGATTGAGAATAATTGCGATTCTCAGGGCACATTCCTTATTAATTTATTTCGAATGTATTTCACATGATCTATGTTCTATGGTATATAGTGCATGGTATGTGCTTTTTATGCACTGCACTATGAAACCATTTTCAAATTTAAGTTCTCGAGTCTTGAGATAAGACTGCATGCTACGTTAATATTGCACCAATGCGGAAGAACAGAGATGCCTTCTATCAGGTGTGCTTAAAGGGATGGTATAGTTTTGGTTGAGATGGGGATTCAGATTTTAACTTTTTTGTGAGATAATTAGAAACCACTTATATAAAATAATAAAATGCATGCGACTCGAACAGCAATTTCAGTTTATTTGATGAAAATTGGTTCTGAAATGGCTGAGATATCCAAAAAGAAAATAAAACAAAATAGTCCTGATGAAAGGTGGATTTCATCTTTTATTAGGACTACTTTATTTTTGGATACCTCAGCAATTTCAAAGCCAAATTTCATCAAATAAACTTCAATTGCTCGTACGCTCTTTATTATTTCATAAAAGGGATTTCGAATTGTCTGACAAAAATTAAACCCTGAATCCCCATCTCAACCAGAACTACATCATCCCTTTAAATTGTACTGCCACTCAGTCGTGAAGTTGCACTCGAGCAGTTGGAGCCCTAGAAACGCCACACACACACACACACACACACACACACACACACACACACACAAAATCTTGAAAATAATATTTTTGGCTGATAATGCAGGAAGTATAAAACAATTCCTTCCCCAATGAGACTACTCACTACTGAGACAAGCAGACAACCATGACGTGCTTTGAAGAATGTAAAATAGCAATTCTTTTTTTTTTCAATTCAATTAAGGTAATCTTTAAAAAAAATGTTAGTATGTGACCAGAGTTTAGTAAGGTGACAGTATAACCTCCTTTCATGGTTGTAATCAGTTGTATCATTTTGTGAAAATTTGAGGAACTTCAAACTGCCATGGATCTCTTATCTTGTTCCCCACTATGAAGAAACTTCCATCTTTCTGTTGCTATTTTTTCATAATCTACTCAATTCATTTAAAGATACCAGGAGTACGGAGGGATATTACACTTAAACACCTGAATAGAAAAAAAAAACAGTCCTACATGTTACATGTAGCATCTATGTCCCCTCGCTTCGTTGCCTACATTGCTGTGTTTGATCAGTGGCTTAAAATTGAATGATGTCCAAACTCATCGTAAATTCTACTGTGAGCATGGAAATTACCCACACAGCCTGGTGCAAATTGATCATAAATAAAATGATGTGTCAATCTTAAAATGATATACCTTCTCTTGTCTTCAGATGAGAGCTCATAAACCCAGATACGATCGGGATGATTATGTTTCTTTATTCACTTCAACGAGTTATTAAACTTGTCGTTTACACCGTCATTCTACTCAAAACATTATCAACCATGTCACGTAAGCCCCATTATTCCCGTAATATGCCTAGGAATTATTTTTATCGCCAGCAATTAAATGTTGGGGCAGTCATCCAAACGAGGTATCCCTTTCGTTGTGTTACTTTCGCTTGTTTGAATAGTTACAATGTGAATTTGGATCCAAAGAAAAAAAGGGTCATGCTGTGCACATTGTTAATAGGCGCTGTTTAGCAGCACTTATCATTTCAAGAAACAACCTTAATATTTTGAATGTTATTTTTGTTTAACAGTGTTGTAAATATGTTGCTTGTTAGAGTGCCTTTATTCTTATTTGATACATAATTATTGTCAAATATTGCTGTTTTCATTATAGCGCCACTGCCACTACCATTCTTTTTTTTTCATCGTCAAAGTCTATAAAAAATACACCAGTTTTACATAGACCCCGATAACAGATAGAAGTGTTTTCCAATTATCAATCAAATAAAACGTTTCATTCATGGTTTCACTGCAAACAAATTCTTCATTTCTGCTGGTGGAACATGAACAGCTTCTTTATTCCTCAGCCTTTCAACTGCGAAATTCACTGACACAATACTCTGTCTCTGATGTTTGTTTTTTTAAAGTGTTTTGAATTAATATTATCCTGATTGGATTGGATCAGATGTTAGTGAAATTTTCACAGAGTGTTTAACGACGTCATGAACACGAATTATGCTATTTTTTTAAAATCTCAGGCACTCCAAGTTTTCACGAATCTCAATCTTCTCACTTCTCCTTTCAGCAGGGGATTTGGCCAGCCCCTTCGTGCGCTCCATCAATCTAGACCTTTCTGAGAACCGGGTCATGCCAGTGGTAAGCAGCCGATGTCGCACCTTTACGCTGGCGCACTACTTATCCACGCCGAGTCTCTACCTGTCCGAAGTCGACGTGATGGTGAT
Source organism: Diadema antillarum (assembly GCF_040938485.1). NCBI lineage: Eukaryota > Metazoa > Echinodermata > Echinoidea > Diadematoida > Diadematidae > Diadema > Diadema antillarum. The sequence continues at coordinate 3,327,760 of NW_027271658.1, forward strand.
TGAACGTGACGTCGGCAGGGCGCTTGAGTTTCTTCATCGAAATGGTTACGTGCACGGTCGCGTCACGGAAGACTACATTCTCGTTGATAAGGTGATGTATGATATTAGTTCACCCAAATATTTGTGTGGATTAAGTGAATGCAGCAATATTAGTAGAACACATCTGTGAAAGTATGAGAAAAAATGGACAATTCCTTCAAAAGTAATTAATTTTTACAGTTTTCGTGCAGCCATCGTTGAATGAGATAGGTACTAAAGTTTGTGACTTCATATGCGAAGAAAAGTTTAAAGAAATTATATCGAAATTTAACATATTTTTTGTCTTCTTATCCAGTGATGTGGCGGCACTGAAACTTTAAAAATCCATAACCTTTGAAGGGATTCACTCAATCAACACATATATTTTGGTGAACTTGTCCTTGTCCTTAAGTTTCATTAAATATTCGACTTTAAACTATTCTCTGAGCAAATAAAGGTGATATCGTTTTTTTTTTTTTGAGAAAGACAAGCATGAAGTATAGACAGAAATAGTTGGACAGCCTCAAACATTTATGAGACTCACTCATGTTTATTTCTAGATGTTGTTTCCGGATTGAAACCGAGAGCATAATTCTCAAACCCATCATCGTTTATTATATCCTTCCTGACCGTTTGAGCCAAGTCCACCGACCCCCTTGCAATCAGGGAAAGGATAAATCTTGATTAATTTATTTCTCAATTTCGGTGTTTGATCGTCAACAACGACAATTTGAGCTCTTACAACGTGGCTTTTCTTTGTCTTCAGTAAAGATGCTATTTCTTTTTTTCCTTTTCAGGATGGTGTGTGCCACGGTTAACAGCCTAAAATATTTGCGCAAAAGATACAACAGTCATATCTCGTTTTTACTCACATGAATAAAAGACATATTTTCAAGCTACTGAGAGCTGTCATATATATATATATATATATATATATATATATATATATATATATATATAATATATATGACATATACATATGATATATATATAATGATATATTATATATATATATATATATATATATATATATATATATATATATATTATAATGTTCATCTTGGAACTTTCCACGCGTTGGACTTCGAATGTTGTAATAATTAGAAGAAAGAGTCTCAAGTACGCCATAGATCCAACGAGAAGCTTTTTTATTACAAAATTTTCGGTCTGCCTCAGACCTTCGTCAGTGCAAAGACAATGATGGACAATGATAAACATGTTGTTATGATTCATGTTTATCATTGTCCATCATTGTCTTTGCACTGACGAAGGTCTGAGGCAGACCGAAAATTTTGTAATAAAAAACTTCTCGTTGGATCCATGGGGTACTTGAGACTCTTTCTTCTAATAATCATATATCATAATACATATTACATATGTATATATAATATATATTATATATACATATAATATATATTATATATGATTGCCCCTAAATGAAGGTGGCATGAAACTCCGAGTAGCAATAAAATACGGATGAACCTGCTGTCAACCGAGTGAACTTGTCCAATACTTCTATTATATATAGATATATATATATATATATATATATCATTACCACTGAGAAGAGAGAGCAGGTTATGGAGACACGCTATATACGTCGCAAAATTTCATCACTGTTTTTTATGATATTATCAGAAATAAATACAAATTGTAATGGGACGCAGAAAAAAAATACATAATGCATGGCAAAGAAAAGATACTGATGAATGATTTATTTTGTATGTACATGTATTTTCTAGTGTGGTGATAATTTCTTTGATAGACAATGTTTACGTGACAAATATTTGGCGGAAATCTGATGCACGTACTTACTTTGGCATCACATTTGTATTGCGCTTGAAAAGAGCGTGCTGAACATGGGAGGATATGACTTGCCTTTTCTTTTCTCATCCTTGACCTTTCAGCTTTAACGAAGAGAGCATACCACTGAACAATGCAGATATTACATGTACAATGCAGCGCGTGCACTAAATCAATCACCCGCGAACAAGCTGTATAAATATAAGCGAGGTACATGTTCCTTTGACCCACCTTATCATAACATACGTTTATACAAATATTGTACTTTAATCTACACCACAACGAATATATATGATTCGCATTATATACTCAGCGCATACCGTGCCATTCAGTCTTGGTCCTTACACCCCCACACATTTTGGAGAAGGCTAAAGTCCACTTCCCCAACTCATCAGCTGCTTACAAACTTTTATACTTTGTGGTTCCGCTTTGGTTGTGATATCATGCAGCTACACGTTAACGTAATGGCAATATTACTATTGACCCATTCTGCTTGTCTTTATAACATTGCAGTGATACAAACAAAAATGAGATCAGGCTTACAGCCTTCAAGTAGCTAAGATTCACATAATATCTCAAAACGCAACAAAAAAATGTAGACCACTACCAGTGACTACGAAAACTACATGAAAAGGAGTGTACGTGTAACACAACCCAAATATTAGATTGATCATGAACACTTTGGAGTGTATACAGAAATATATGCACTTCTACCTTCCTATTCTGTGTAAAAGGTTCGATGGACCTGCCATAACGATATAATATAATGAAAAAAAAATGTTGCTAAAGGTTACTTGCTCTTACAACGACTTACTAAAACGGATATACATTTGCTTGAGAAGATGTATTGTTATTGACTCATATTTCTCCTCGTCTTAAAAAAATAGTTCGCGGTCTTATGCCAAAAGGGCCTGAAACCAATTCCACCAGTGTCATGCCAGTAGGCCCTTAACGCTTTAGACTTTGTACACTATTAGTGCCCTTTTGGTATAACAGGGGAAGTTCTTTGAGGCCCTTTTCGCATAAGGCCGACGAACACGTGATGAGTATGGCTCAATCTGACAGCAAAACATTGATACAAGAAATACTAATGATGTGTGCTAAATGAAGGTAACCATAACAAAAATGCCAAAATTTAAGGTGGTTCCATAAGAATGTTGATTACTAGAAAAGTTGATTCAATGGGCGTAAGATATTGACATAACGATAATTATAATGATACAATATATTTGTAACGCACTTAATATATTTGTTTCTACGCTTAAAACATCACTGCCCTTACTACTGTACTGCACTTAATAAACTTGATTATCCTCTGGGTATAATGCTTGGAAGATCCTTCAATTTGGTTTATTTGTTTGTTTGATTATTTGTTTTGTTAAACGGCGTTTGAATGTAGCATTATTTGAGCAGTATCATACTGAAAGCAGGGGCGGATCCAGGAATCCGTAAAGAGGGGGCGCCTTTGAAAAATTAAAGGGGGGCGCACGCACCCCTCCCCATTTTTCTTTTTATTTCTTTTGTTTTAACAAAAAATAAAGGGAGCCGCCCAGTGCGCTCCCCCTGGATCCGCCACTAGAAAGCATGACATAAATGTGGTTACTCTGTAAAATAAATTATGTTGCAACTGTGGCTGACACATGGAAAGGGAGACACGCTTTTGTCTCGTACTTGAGAGATGAAATTACCTTTTTTTTCTCCTCTAGATGGCTCTTTTCTTCATTCTCCGTATCATTCCTAACTGAACAATAAGAAAAAAAAAAGATACGTGAACTCTACAAAACCAGCAAACATAGTATGCATAATTTATGAAGTTAACTCCATCACCATTTGAGTATTCCTAGAAAAATTCTTACTTCAAAGCATGCGATAAACTTCATTTTTTGGTCAGTGCATCCAGAAATCGCTGGGTAGCTACATGAAACTGACTGTGTAATGTTCAGCCTGTTGTCTGGATTGTTTTGTCAAATGTGACAAATGTGGATCACTCAAATGTGAATTCCTTCTCACCTTATAGCTGTCATATTTTTAGTTAGATAAACGGATCAAATTTCAGTATTCGCAACATGGGAGAACTGTGTCGAAATGTGTTGGGAACCCTATTTTTACAGTCCAAAATTGTGTTATCTCGTAAAAAAGAGAAATGTGAGCCTATTAACTTTGTCGATTGCTCATTACAAAATTACAGTTGTTATATTGTTTCATTCGTTAAATGTGTATCACGAAGGATACGAACTTCGTAAAGTACGTTCATACATATCGAATTTCAAATTGAACCAAACCATTACAAATTGCATCACTTCTAATACTAGTAGTTGTCCAGGAATACATACTTGTCTCTCAGTATCATAAACAACAGCCTTTTCGCGCAAAATCAAACTAGTAAGCAGACCTGCCTAAATGACACTTATGTGATTAACATGGCACACGATATTCCGTTGTGGGTCACAATGGTAGATACATTGTACCACACGAATAAGAGTGAATCAAAGAATACGTCTGTATTACAAGGCTGAACCCACCAGTGGCTCAACTTAAAATTTGACAAATGTTTCTTGAACACCTTAGTTTCCAGAATCTCTCTTTTTCTATAGGAATCCTTCTCATGGATTTCAATAGACCAGAATAGTATCAATTCACGATGTTCTTAATGCATGCATAGTGACAAATGTTATGTGTCCTAGTTCCATGGAAGGATATTTGTCCCCGATGATTACATGAAAAAAAAACGGTGACATGAAGGACATAATCTACGAGCATCACAATAGACTCGTTGTTCAGAGAAGATCAGAGATATCGGCTAGGCAGTCTATCCCTCTTTGCTTGGAGAAAACAAGCAGCTGCTCTCCATCACACGTCACCATCTTGCCCGACTTCAGGACGCTGAAACCCTCAGCTCCGATAAGTCCGTTGGCCAAACGTGGGGCCGGAAACTCCAAGGCTTTCTCGATCACGACTTTCCCGGAAGAAATATCCTGTAATTCCTCCACGACGCACCATCCGCGTGACGAGTCACAGTACAAGTGGAACATCGTGTCCGTCCCTCGACTGGCCGTCAGCACGCTTAAACATTTGTCCTCCGATTCCTCAAGAAACTCTGTCGCTTTGGTGGCACCCATCTTGTCCACAACACAGACTTGCTCGCCGAACATTGCCGAGTGGACAGCGATGCCCGATCGTAGGATGTGTATGCCGTGGATCGGTATCATAGCATCTATGTTAATCGTCCGTAGCCAGCGAACGCCAGAGGGATGGTAGAAGTGGATGTTGTTGCCTCCGTATGGTGCTGTCAGTATGCATCCATCGTTGTCGATGGCAACGCATACGGCGCCACACCCTGTCTGTATAGAGGTTGGTAGGGTCAGCTTTCGGAGGAACTTCCAGTCTTCGTCGTACACGTCCACTTGTCCGTTCTTCCTGCCGCAAACAAGTATCCGTCCGTCCTGTGAGGCACAATTGAATAACTGCGTCTTGTCGTCCAGCACTCGACGGGAAATCTTTGTATCAATGTTGGTGACATAGAGATTTTTTGTCTTTCCGTCGCTGACAACAACTTCATTTTCACCAGCTGTACCTCTAAGGACAGGGATACTGATCGAATCCATCTTGATCTTGTGCTCAAGCACCCATCTTTCCTTGTGACCATGTATCTTTCCAACTTTCTCACCCTCCACTCTTTCGAAGGCCACACCGCGCATGACGCCGAAGATAGTCTTGATCGCTGCATCTGGGACGTCATTTCCGTCGAAATTACCATTGTTTATCAATTGACTTTCGTCGTGTACAGTCTGCCCATTAGAGGGCACATCCGTCACCATCTTCGCTATGTTGGCATTGACCTCTGATGCATGTGATCCATGGTATTTTCCCTTCAATTTTTCGATGTAAGCGTGAAGTTTGATATCGAAGTGGTGGAGTTTTTTCAGCAGTGCCTTTTTTGTCTGTTCTATCTTTCGGCATGTTTCTTCAGACTCAAAGAAGCAATGCTGTCGCTTCTGGTCCCTTTTGTCGCAGATCCGTTGAATCTCGCGCTCAGCTTCAGCGTTGATCTCCGCTATTGTTTTCCGTCGCTTTTCCGTGGTCCTGACGATCTCGTCGTCGGTAGCCGAAACGATCTCATTCCTCACAGCTTCAAAGTGGGCATCGACTTCGCTGCTAATGCGATCCAAAGACTTGCGGAGCTTTTCTCTATCTGCCATAGCTGGTTCCACGGTTTGTGCTGCAGACAGAAATTACTGTGAATGTGCAGTACGTGGCCACGATCACTTTTCCGCCGTCCTCTTTCCTGCAGGGTACAGCAGTGCTATCAACTCTTTAGCGTTTTTTAGGCTTTTTGTGGCTTATTTTGCGGCACACTTACTCTTTGAGGGGAACACTGTTTCCACACAGCCCTAGAGTCAACACACCTGACTCATATGTCATGTGCACCGCCGTACATAATCATCACACACAATCGGCAAGACTGTATATAATGTAAATAGTGAATCGTGAATGGAATATGACGGCAAAATGAAAGACACGCCCGAGCGCACAAATCATTACCGTCAGTGTTCATGAGAACGTTGAATGTTTTGTCGCTGCAGGTTTGGTGATCCACAATACGAACCCGGCGTGGTGCTGTTTCGGTTTCCACTTTGCATTGGTTTAATCCTTGTCTTGGCGCACTTTTCAGCAGAGTAGCTACTTGAAGTTGAGCATTGTATTGCTGGTTCACAATTGTTGATGAGGAATACGTTCTTTGGCGCCTTTCCTCATACCATTTGACATCTATTTCTCTTGAGCAACTTCTCACACTATCTCAGCGCAATTCGATTGCCCTGTAGTTTCCTGCTTTGTCACTGAATTCCTAAAGCTACACCGTCCCGGAATCACAATAACCCCAACCGTGCGTCGTTACCCAAGCGGAACAATACAAGCTCTCTGTACAGAGGCCGGTCTCTTATAGTATTATCACTGTCAGAGCTGCTAGTTTCCGCATAGTGCCCTCGTTAAAAATAGTGAAGCTTTTTCTTACGCTCGTGTTCCGTCTCTATAGTGTCAACGACATGTAAAGCCTCTTTCCCAATGATATTTCATAAATTTTCTTGTATACAGTTTGTGGTTAACGTAGTCATGAAACAGGGCTACATAGTTTGTGCTGTCTTCACGCATCTATATTTGTTTCCACGTCTGAAAATCAGATACAGAAGTCGCGTTATTTTGGTTACCAGTGTTTAGATTAAAAATAGCAAAACAGGCAAAGTAGAAAGGTCTGGTTTTGTTCGTCGATTGCTAATGGGAAGTGTGTTAATTGCTCAGCTATTATTTTTGTTTAATTTTCTCTCGAAAAACATGAACACAAATACAGTCAAACCTAGCTGGCTATAATGGCCATCCAAGGGAGAGTAATTTGTTCAGCTTATTATCTTTTATTTTCTCTTGAAAAACATGAACACAAATACATGTATAACAATGACAACAACAACGACAACACCTGATTAGGTGAAAAAGATCAAGTAGAGTATGAATACCTGACAGCCCATAAAAGAGAGTGTCCTATGATGTGTGTGTGTGTGTGTGTGTGTTTGTGCGTTCGCGCACACGTGTCTGTATTTCTGTGTGTTTGTAGGCCCCCTATATGTTATTTATAGGCTTGTATAAAGTATAGCCATGTACGGTTATCGTGAAGATGTCCATGGACTTAATTGTGTATACAGTCATGTATCTGATTGGTGTATTAGTATTTGTTTTCTTTTTTTTTAAGATACAGTGTAGGAATGAGAGGAGAATAAGTTTCCAGTCTTACGTGAAACTAAGTTGAATACTAATAGTTCTCTTCACAATATTTACTCAGCACTTTTCTTTGCAGTAATGCCTCGAAAGAATACAGCCAAGTGCGCTTGAATGCAATCAGTTAGGAATTCCAAATACCTAGAGCGTGGTATTTGATTTTCTTCAAGAGGACATAAGTCACAGTATAACTTTTTCAAGACTCGGTGGATTATCTTCTCATGGAAAGTCCACAGACCAACTCATTCGTTGTTACCCAAATGAACGTAATCGTCACTACAGCTTACACTTTAGGTTGCTTCACGTCTGATCTCTCAGATTCTTGAGTTAATACTCCCCCTTTTCCCTTTCAAAACTTGTTTCCTAATTTTCTCCTTATTTTCTTTGCTTTCCCAGCCGTTTGTGTGTGTGTGTGTATATCATCATATTCTATTTTTTTCACCAAGCGTTTTTACAGACTGACATAAACGTAAACAGATGATTTTCCCCTTTCGCGTCTATCTTATGACAAACTGCAAATGTCTGTGTTTACTGGGTTACCTATATCTGGAGGGCATTGCTTTTCGTTGGAATCACATTATCAATGAATTATCATTCTTTATTTGTTTTATCTACTTTTTTTGTATAGGTACGCACCATTGTGTATTTTGTTATCATCATTTAATTTTCCGAAATAATGATGAATAAAAATCAAATTGAAATGGTTTGAATTAATCTACGTTATCTACTGATTCAAATCACTCAATCCTTGATGGATCATGTAATCATACATGTACTTAATATCCATATTACCGGAAGTGAGCCACATTGGAAGCAATCTCATGTATACTTTTCTCAAAGAAGTACTTCTCTTTAAGATGCAGTCCATGAAAAAAAAACAACATACATGAAGTACTGTCTTCAGGGATTGCAAAAATGATGCTGTTCACAATCTGACATGTTGACTATTTTTGCAAACTTTGCCTTAGAGGCATAATTTACAATTGCAGATGAAATAAAAACCCAGCATTAATGCTTCAAAATGGTTCAAAAATGTGAGTTAGGGATAGAAACAACCAATGTAAAAATATGAATTAGTATAATCAATTGTAGGTATTGTTAAATACACAAATTGTGAACAATGGTTATGATAAAAATGTTTCCAGACTAAACCGTCTACAGTTACGGTTTATTGAGAAAAATAGTGATATTTCCTTGTATTTTAAGTTCTAAGTTGCAAAGTTCATATATGGTAGGATGTTTTGTGATACAACTGACCTACACATATATCTTGAACATTAAATCACTGCTCACAAAGGTAAACAGGACCTTTAATCAATCTGATAAAAAGGAGGAAAAAAAGTGAACTTCGTATGAGTCAAGGTCCGTTGTCCAAGTCAAGTGATTTGCTTCTTGATAACGGTCTCCTCCTCTTGTATGCTTAAAGATTTGTCATGAAATATATGTATCATTCACATGATTATTTGCACTGATAACTCTTGGGAGAAAATAATATATCAAGTACAGGGGTAGGGGTTGAGGTTTGAATTTTCTTCAGTTTGTCTCCGTCTAACAAAATGAAATCTGTGAGATCGCAACTGTTGATCTGTAATTCAACGATCTCACAAGTTTCATTTGTTAGAGAGAGACAAACCGAAGAAAATTCAAACCTGATAACTCTCGCTTATATTTTCCTGACTTATGAATATATTTGATATTGTCATACTTATCTTTTTTTAATACAAGTGAAGAAATAAAACTTACTGAAACTGAAACAAAGTCCTCGAGACTGAAGAAAGTGCATCCACCCGAGCTATTATTTTCGACTCTCGCAAGACTACTCTTTCTGGTCTGTCTGTCTGTCTTTTTCTCAGTGTATATCTCTAGATGTTTCTTTGTAATTATGTTTATGAATAAATATTCGTAGTGTGTAGGCCTATATGTATGTATGTATGTATGTATGTGCGTACTGTCACTTCCATTTCAACGGTCATTTCATTTAACTGGTTTTGATTTTCCCATTCCTCCTCCCCTATAGGATATCCGAAATAATAGGACTGGTGCTTTCTTGATCATGAGAGGAGAGGAGCTCGAACCAGTCGAAAATGGTTTCATCGACTCGGAGAACGAGGATGCTATCGACAGCATCAGCAAGACTGGTCTAGAAGTTGCCGACGAGGACGACGAGGACGACGAGGATGACGATGAGGAGGAGGAGGAAGAGGAGTGCCTGCCGCTGTTACAGCGCGATTACCAGCAGCTGAGGACTTTGGTTCTTCGATTAAAGTCGGCCATCTATCCTTGACCGATGCTGGGTTCCTGTAAAAAAACAACTCTAAATTCTTGAGGATCTGGCTGTTGTGCATAATACTTCACAGCAATGATACTCTCTGATATTGAATTCGAAACACGCAGGCCCTCGTGCTGTCAACTGATGCATGGACTTGCCAGATCCGAAGACTTGTCGCCTGTTATCATTGCTGAGTTGTGAACTCGACTGGTGTTTTGGGAGGACCTTTTTCTGTCCCGCCATGTTTTCAGTCATGTCCCCATTTTAGTGAGTGCCACCAAGGTGAATAACAACGGTACTGTCGCACTCAATGTCGAAGCTCTGGACGTGATTATTACTGATGTCCTGCATCAGCGCAAGTGCAATAAAGACAAGTATACGCAGTTCCATTCAAATTTGATTTTGTACAATGATAATGAGATATGCTGATTTCAAAGCGTTTGAGTTGGGTACGATATTAATTGAAGGACACATGCTTACGGAAAGCCGGAAGGTCTGGAATTGTGAATGCTGCTTATTTTCATATCATTTTCCCAACAGTAACCTTATAAATCATGCACAAGTATAAAGACGCAAAGTAATAAAGCAAAACGCGTGCATCTCTCGTTCGTATCATTACATGCTTCTTGCTTGATGGCATTAAAAAAAATCAAACTTTGACATGTACTCCAATGTCTGAAGTACAAGATGCTCATGCTGCCTGGTTATACTGCACATTTCGGGGGAGGTGTGCTTTCTACCAAAGAGGGCGCAATAATTTTGCAAATGTCTCGTGTTGTTGTTTACAACACTTCATATTCAGTATCTACAAATCTTGTCAATTACAGTCAGACTTTTTGTGTGTAACTATTCACCGTCAGACTTTCGAGTCACAAAAGACATCAATTTCTCACTTAGTTTTAAAAAAAAAGGATAGAGGTAAAGATGATATACAGTTTCATAAAGGGTATGAATATGAAATATTCCGTTGCCCTGCATCACTCACTTCTTTTTCTTTTCAAGCGTGTTATCATTGATGCGATATAAGTCATGACGTGTGTCGTATTATGAAAACTTGTGTTGTCTTATCAACAATAAGAATCATAATGATGAAAGGTTTCAATTATTCTTACTTGGGAAGGAAATATCTATATCTTTTAAAGGAACTCGATAGAAATTTGGTGAAAAATAGAAATAAAAAATAAAGGGGGCACGAGAAAGCTTTCTTCAAACTTTGTTCCACACTCCAGGTCATACGATGCTGGTGTGATTAAGAAACGCCGTTCCTGGTAATGCAATGTCAACAAAATGTATACAAGTCGCATATCAGACTAAATTCAACAACCATTTCTTCCACCAAACGAATGTTTGGCAGATTAATGTGTACAGGCAGTTTATATTGCAATTTTTGTACCTTAGGCTTAGTGTTCTTAATCACCAACTACCAACTTGCATTGTTTCATTTAACCTATCATACATATACAGGTTTGTTTGTTTGGTTGTATTATTCAACTCATAGGATTAACATAGTTTATGTACAAGTTGTGCAATATCTACATCGCATGCGCATTGTAAGAACCCACAAAAGAAGAACCTATTGGCTCAAACAAATGCAATTCATTCTACTAGCACATCTATATTTCGAAAGATCTCATGGCTTGAACTTGAAGTGCTATTAGTGAATGCAATATCCAATGCATTATCGTTCTATAGCATTATATAATATCTCGAGATACTTTGATTTTACATGTTGTCATGTGCTTCTTTTAGCTGTCAATGCATTCAACCCGCTCACAACATGAATAGAAATGCCGGTACTTCATTACTTTTAATAACCTTATGGAAATATCTCTGCTTGCTTGGTATATGACAACAAGGAAAAAACGTTCGTAAAAAGATGGCCATAACAAGAGTGTACGTTGTTCTTCTTGAACTCTTCAGGGAGATTAATCCGGAAATATCTGAATTAGTTTGTAATCATTCTTTTTGTTTTCTTCTTCTTCATCATCATCATCATCATCATCATCATCCTCTTCTTCTAATCCTTCTTCAACAGCCATTTTACATCGATTGACATTCGACATATTCCTATGTTTGTATTTTGTATCATTTTATCTTAGGTTTTTATTGGTGGGTGGGAAGGGGAGGGTATTTTAGCATTTTTTTATTAATCGCTATAAAATTCCTTTTATGAAGTATTTAAAAAAGAATTTTATATGATGAATTAAAATTGATTTTTAAATTCTGAGGAAGTTTTCTGTTTTTTGCGTTCTAATGTCGAGTTCTAGTAAATATATGTCGTCATCTCGATAAACTAGTATCCCCTAACGATTGGCAAATGACCTGTTTATGGCCGTGTTGTTCACAAAAGACTTTAAAAACAAGCCTTTGATAGACTCATATGAAAGAAAAGAGTTTCATATATAAACGTCGCGTCTTTCTTCTACGTGTGTAAATCGATGTCTTTGTATTTCGTAAGGAAAATGAGGATGAAGAATGTAAATTGAGAAAATGAGATGACAGTACTCGAATCAATAACGTGCCAAAAGAAGATTCAAATGAGAAGTACTATTGGGCAGGGTTGTCAACTGTTGACGCCATTGCGCACCTATGTTCTATAGAAAGCTTTAAGGGTCCCTGCAATTCAGTAAATGTATATTGACCTCTATTTACGCCTTTTCGTCTGTAAATAACCAAATCCCTAGATACTTCAAGAAAATATGCATCATTATTTTTATTTTGAAACATTTTTCATATTTTTTCTGCACCCTTTCAAGCCCCTCCTCTTAAAGATCCTCCAAATCATCTTTATTCATATTCTAGTTGTGACATTATTTTCCTGTGACACTTAAGATGAACAAAAGACACAGTTATGTGCCTTTCCATTTATTGCTACGTAAAAAAGTAAGAAACATTAACATTAAAAAAAACCATGTGATGCTCTTGTGAGCAAGTGCTGGTAGTCATAGCAATGCTAGGTAAAAGGCACATAGCTGTGTCTATTGTTCAACTCAAGTGTAGCAGGATGATGTGTGATGATGTTAGTATTTAGTGCTTTGGGTTATGTACCGACCAAAAGGCGTAAATAGATGTCAACATACAGTACTTGGATTGCAGGCCCTTCTAACAGTAAGTTGCTGGGATCTTGCCAGGCCCCTTTACATACATCTCTGAATAAAACCAATAGGTGTGATTGTAATGTTGCTGCCCTCTACGTTGGATCATTGATACAAAAAAGTATGCATTTGTTCTCGATAAAAAAGATGTTTAAGATTTCTTTCTGGTATGCCGTCTGACTGTCAGAAATGGGTTTATCTATACCTCCCATCCCCCCCCCCCCCCCCACACACACACACAAAATCACACAAACACAATTTGCAACCTATGAATTATACTTTTTAAGTGAACAGGGAGTCTTGAGCAAAATTAGTAAAAAAATTGTGGCCTGTTACAGATAAGAGTATCGGACATTTCGTCGGGGTTTTTTTTTAATGGTTTTTGGCGTTCATCATGAACGGTTTATAATCCACCGTTCTTTTTTCGCCACATCTTTCATCACGTTGAAGGAACACAGTATCAGTTACAACTGAGATCCCCACGCCTTGCTTGCAGCACTAACCCGTCATAAGCTACGGTACCAAGAATTAATTTGACCCACAAGACTACCATAGAATGTCTAAGCTAACGAGGAGAGGAGGGGAACCGACTCGTTTTATTTCTGTTTATTTATTTCAATATTTTAGAGAAAAGATCTCACTTAAATACTGAATAATTTTTTTGGGGGAAAAAGTAGAAATTAAGGTCCCAGTTCATGGAATACGTCTATCTGTGTGCTGGAAGGCGTAAGAGTCAATTTAGCGGTTTGAAAGTAAAGTGTTTTAAAGTGAACACCTGCTGGGCACCGTTTCATGAAAGTTGTCAGCCCTGACAAGTTGTCAGTCTCTGACAATTTCAGTAAAATCCTTGGTTTTGATTGGCTGAGAGGCTCTGGTTACTAACTGTTACTATGGTGATTGTCACAAACCGACAACTTGGCAGGGCTGACAACTTTCATGAAACGGTGCCCTGAACACCTACAGTTACGTCGGAAATGCAATGTTTATACACTGTACCTTTTGTTTTCATGTCAATAGCATGAAAAGTGTTGTATCTTGATTGTATTTGCATGCGTTGTGACATTCACCTATAGAATAAATATCAATGTCTTATATACCGGTAATGTGTTATACCGGTAGGCCTAAATTGTTTTTGGAAAACGTGAAAGAAAATTTATATCATCTTGAATAAAATGACAATTGGATCAATGCTCTGCGTCTTGTTGTGTTATATATTAGTAACATGCGTAAGAGATTTGTTCTGGTAAAGTCATGTGGTAGGGGCCGGGGCGGGTCCACTGCAGAAGCTCTTCTGTGATCTTTCACCAGTATAGAAGTACGTCGAGACGACTACAGTTCGTTATTCTCATGGTTCATTACTCCAAAGGACCGTTATAAGATATGAAATAAGGTGCGTAATTCCGAAGGCTCGTATCTGTAGGTTCCTTAATCCGAAAACGAAGTACGGTTCGTTATTCCGAGTGTTTATTCATCCGAAAATGGAAATAAAAGGGTTGTTAATCCGAAGGTTCGTTAATTCGAAAGCGAAGAATAAGGTTCGTAATTCCAAAGGCTCGTTAGTGCGCACCATCTTTTTAGTTTCGAGTTAACGAACCTTAGGAATAACGCTACAAATTTTCGGATTAACGAACCTCTTCATTCCGAATGAACATCTATGTATAGGGAATTGCGTTTCGGAAAAAAATAACGAACCTTCGGAATAACGAATACCACCCCGTCGAGACAATGTCACTATGCTGAAATTGACGGTCTATAGGCCTAAGTGAATTTCTACACTACGCCCTCGGTGACTCTGCTGTATTGTAAAATAGGAAGAGCAAACTGAAGGAAGGCTCATCAAGCATCGGACATAGATGAGTATCGGCCCTAATATTAATGCTATAGTTGCAATCACATGATTATGAAAGCCACCAGAGTTTATCGTCACCTTGTAACTCTCGTATTGGTTTGTGCACAAACAATATCAAGTTTGTGTCGATAAAAACAACAACAACAACTACAGCTCTTTCCCCATCACTTATATTCCAACGCATCATAGCCTCTACTGGCGGGAAATGGACACATTTTCCTCTTTTCCCCCTATTTTCATATCAACAAATTTAGAGAAACTTTTGTAGGAAATAAAACAACGGGAAACATGCGAGAACACGACATCCTCTCCGTTTATTTTGCATAATATTCATATCGTTGTTAACTTATATAATTGATTCGGGAAAAACATATCAACTTTAAAACAATATGCGAAGTTAATATGTTTTAACGAAACAATTACACAAATGGCAACGACATATTTATTATTGATAATTCATTTATATATATTATAACTTTTTTTGATTAAACTTACACGGTTTCGTCTGCTTGATTTCGCATCATCTATTTAACGAAATATAATGTGGATTAAAAATTATAATACGTGTTCTCCTCAAGGTTTTATATCTCAGAAAGAGCAAAAGATTCTAACGATATATCGTATAATCATATACTACATCTTGCATATAGAAAATGCCTATTCTGCCTCAAGCCTTGATGCATTTATGTGATTATTGCAGTCTGCGTTTATAATTCGAAGACACACCTTCAAACATTTGACATTTGCTACACCTCGAATCGAGAAGATATGAATGAGAATCATTTTCTCGTTTGACTCAGTCAAGTCAATTTCACATATTTGGCGCAGTGTTTTGTGGTTCTTATGATGCTATTAGAATGAAAACATAAGGCAATACCATCGAAAAATATCAAATTAATTCTTGTGCTGTAATGGCATACTAATGAGACTTAAAGACAGGATTGCCATGATTTTACTTACGTACTACAGCAACAATTAGTTCAGTTCAGTTCAGTTCAAATTTATTTCATATTTCCATTTTCTCAATGATGAAATTACAAAATTATTGACAATAAAACAAGAATACAAAATGTATACAATCATGTATTTTGATTGAAGAAGAAGAAAAAAATATATACTTGACACAAATGTACATGGTCATATCGTATGAAGATGTCACTAGTAATTATAAGAAATATGATGGGGCCTACATAAAAGCTTTAAAGCTTGTAAACACTGTAGGTTCTCGCGTTCATAGGCATATAATTTTACA
Organism: Diadema antillarum; assembly: GCF_040938485.1. Lineage (NCBI taxonomy): Eukaryota > Metazoa > Echinodermata > Echinoidea > Diadematoida > Diadematidae > Diadema > Diadema antillarum. Next base: position 3,343,815 of record NW_027271658.1, read on the forward strand.
CGGAGAACGGATATGTTTGTCTTGACCAACTAAAATTATACCAGTACAAAAGTCGATAAGTATAAAACTAATGAACCCCATAGGTATCGCACAAATCAGACTGTATACGGATCTCGCAGTGTTTGAAAAAAAAATGCTATATGATCTTTATTAAAAGATGTATCGGTACCATTAAATAACTTAAATAACTTGGTACTACGGACAAGGACAAAAGACTGGGAGTATAAAAAAAAAGTTGCTAAAAACTTGGTAGTGTGTATCCACTAAGGAATAACTATTTTAATTTTCCGTTGAAGGTGAATAAAGATAATGAAGAAGTAATATCTTGAGGGAGGTCATTCCAATATCTGGGTCCAGTAAATATAAATGTTTTCTTTGCAAAAAAATAGTGCGAGTACGGGGAAGGTGATAATTAGAATGCTAAAGCCTGATTGTGTGTTTCCTGGCTGCTACCATACCGTTAACTACAATCTTTGTTGCCTGTTACAATAATTGCAAACCTCTTCGTGAAACGGATCCTGAAATTGACTACATTCCGGTGGCATAAAATGATCATTATTAAGCCTCGTAATGTCAGACTGATTTACCCTGGTTCATTGATACGAAAACTATCACATAGGACACCTCTACTGGCATATCAGTGATGCATACACCTCAATAGCGCTTTGCATCCAATAGAAAAGGCGCTCTATAAATGTCTACTATTATTATTAATCAAGCCTTAGTTAAGTTATAGTACACTTAGAAAGTTGTTATTTAACAATAGATGCAGGCATACATAGAGACAAAGCAAAATCTAGGCTCTCTTATTTTCAATCAATTTGTCTTCAAGAAATCTGTTGTGTGTTTTTTTTTTCTCAAGAAATATCCTTTTGTTGCAATCTACCGTTTCTACTATTGATTATGGACACAAAAGAACAGCAGAATATTTGAAAAAAAATATTGTCACTTTAAACACGGCACCTGCTTTATAGCCACAGATTGAACTTCAGTTAGGCAGTGCAAATAATTATGTCAAAACGCATCAGAACAATAAGAAAAAAAAAACAATTTTAAACTTGGCAACGAAGAGAAAAGAAACCGCGATTTTACCATGCCGTCATTATATTCCAATGATATCCACCCTTCAGATCTTATACTCTCTCTTTATCATGAGAAATTTGCGCCACTGCCTATAAACTCTGTTTAACATTCTGTCACCCTGAACTCTGATGTTCCTCAATCCAAGATTTTTCTAATTGCCTAAAAGACATGGGCGTTCTCACTGAAGGTGCGTTGTCAACCTCCATCCCTATTATTCTCTCCCCTCGTTTTCATAGCATCGGATAATAATACGGTGATCTAAAACAGTAGAATATCAGATATAGAGCACATTGTGTGCCCGGACCGTGTGGTAAAGAATGGGTAATAATAATAATGATAATAATAGTGAGACTCTTATAAAGCGCACATTTCTACCTAAAAAAGATACTCAAGGCGCTATAGAACAGAGTACATAATATTGTGTCACGTTACAACAGTATCACAGAAAATAATAAGACAATAAACCAAACAAACAATAGGCCTATATACGTACACATATACATACAGGTATACAATATTGTCAATTCAAATCAAAAATATAAGTCTTGAGATTCTTTTTGAAACTATCAATGGAAGATGCTTCTCTAAGAGATTTGGTAGGCCATTCCATAGTTTTGGGCCCATATATGAAAAAGCCCGATCCCCCCAATTACGCTTGATTCGAGGTACCTGTAATTTTAGCGAGTTTGATGAACGGAGATTACGTGGTGGTTGGTGAAGATGAAGAGTATTTTGAAGGTAGACAGGGGCAAATTTGCGCAATGTACGGTAAACAAGAAGAAGAATCTTGAAGTTAATACGTTTTTCTACAGGAAGCCGGTGTAGGGACCGAAGTATTGGGGTAGCATGCACAGTTTTCTTCTTGAAAGTAAGTAATCTAGCGGCACAATTCTGAAGACGTTGCAGTTTACTGAGTTCTTTTTGTGGAAGGCTGCAAAACAGAGAATTGCAGAAATCTAGACGAGACGAAATAAGAGCATGCATCAGTTTTTCTGCTGCTGATCTAGTTAAATATCTCCGAATTGAGCCCAGGTTACGCAAATGAAATCTTACAGATTGGGATACATATGAAATGTGGTCTTTGAATGTCAGATTTGCATCATAAACAACACCAAGATTACGAACTTTGTTCGAAGGCTTGATATTACTATTGCCAATTCTAACAAAACATGTATCAGAATTCACTTTAGACAACATCTGTTTGGATCCTATCAGAATAAATTCTGACTTACTGTCATTAAATTTGAGACCATTTCTTTCCATCCATGCCTTAACATCATCAATACATAATTCCAATCGTTTTACAGCTTCAGTGAGTTCAGTCCTGGTTGGTGAAAAGGATACAAATATTTGTATATCATCTGCATAACAGTGATACTGAATGTCGTGTCTTTCAAAAATGTATAATCCTTGAAAGATGCGATAGTGAGAATAGAAGAGGTCCACCTACAGACCCTTGCGGGACTCCGCAAGTAAGTGCAACCGGATCAGAGTTACTGTCATTGATCTTAACATATTGTGAACGGCTGGCAAGGTAAGATTGAATCATTGTGACAATATTTTATTGTAAGTCATGATGTGAATCTAACATGAACATACAATAAGCATAACGCTATACATCAATACTGACACGAAACTGCGAAATAAACTCCTGTTGGATCGTTATATATTAGCAGTCTTTTAAATCTACAACATGGCGCTTGTTAGGCATGTTAGGGTTTGCATAAGGATTTATTATTCTAATTCGCAAGACAACTCGGCACGCCCTGTTACGCATACCCTATATACAGTTGACTTTGCGACACCAGACGAACTTGCAGAGATTTAACCGCCTCAGCTGTAGCAGAGGGCAGGTCGCAGCTGTCGGACCCCGTCGAGGTGCTGTCGTGTGTTACCAAACGAGTAAACGTAAGAATGAAATAAATATTGGTATATCATTAACCCATTACTTAGTCACTGAAACATCGGAAACCGCCTGTCCGTTTTATGCTTTGCCAGTTTTTTTTTTTTTTTTTAAACAGAATATACAATTATGTAATTTGGAGAAGGTCAAAGGTCAGCAAATGTATGTCAGCATTACCTCTGTGACACACCATTCTCTTGGTGAAGTCTTCGGCTTTCAAATAAACATAACTTATAATAGACAAAAATAAAAATGCAGCGAGCTATTTCATATCATTTAGATTTTTTTTTTCGAAATGAGAGTAATATTGCTGTACATCCCTGGAAACCATAGCATTGATAGATCATTACTGTATGTAACGAATCTTCAGTGGCTAAAAGGTTATACAGAAGACAGATTGACTGAAACAAATAGACACGCACACAAACTTTAAAAAAAAAAAATGAGATATAGGGCTGCCAGCTCATTTTGAACAATGTATGATCCAAGAAATGAATCTTGATAACAACATTTGACTATATGGTTGATCAAGGGCATTGATCCGTTAATAATATTGCCAATTTCTAAAGTGTAACCGAGTCTATAATGAGGGGGACCGAGCAAGTAGGGAATGGTTGGTAGGGAATATCCTCCTCCCATTACTGTAGTCTCCCAGAGGGAGCTTTCGCATTTTTAGAATCGAAATTCAACAATCTGGCGCACACTTTTGATGGAATATGTAAAGTAGTGTAGCCATAATCAATGCATGGAGGAGAGGCTAATGTGGCAGGAGGGAGGGTGTTGAAGGGGGTGCACCGTGTACCCCAACCCCTCTCATACAAGGGGGCTTTGGCATTTTAAGAGTTGAAATGAAAATATCTCGTATACATATTTATGATGGAATATTTGAGAAATAGTCAAATCAAAGAAGTGCACCTAATTTATGGATAGGAAATGAACAACTGCCCCCTCCCCCCGATCCACGCCCTGTCGTTGAAATAGTCTTAAAAACAGAAAATTTATCAAAATAATTCTAGCACAATTTCTTATAGCTCCGCCTATCAGGACGGTCGAGAATCGGTTAATGCAACCACTTGGTTTGATTAATTTCTCCATCACCTGAACATCATTGTGGTGGCAACTTTTTCTTTCTATCACCTTTACCACATCAGATCGGCAATCTATTCAATAGGACTTCTCGTTCCAGTCATTTTCAAGGTCAGCAGAATCCTCGACGAAGCTTCGTTTTTTGAGTTCACATTCCTGACTGTTGCGATTTTGGCTATAGCGCCATCTGCTGCTGAATCTAATTATCAAACGTCAGAGGGCGTGTGTTACGACTCGATGACGCTCTGATGCCAAACGTGGTGTGTATATTTGTGCTTGTGTAGTTTGGGGACCATCGATGTGTGCGTGAATAATTATGTGTCAACCGTTATGTAGGTTACTTAGTATTTATGCAGAATCATTCCTGGATATGTAGGAACTTATGTGTGGAAATCATGATCTGTCAAGACGCCTAAAAGATAAAACCTTATAACAGGTCTAAATTCCCCATTGCAAAAAAAAAAGAAAAAAAAAAGAATGATAATAATAATAATGCAGTTTGATTTTGTTGATGATTATAATTCCAATAAACTTCAGGGAATGTTGGAAATTTGTATTTCTGTGTAAGTCACACATCCCACGATCTTAAATTATTCTTATAAGTATAGCGATAGTTAGAGTTCTGTTACCATGGTTAAACGCTAATAACTTTCTTCCTTTGAAACTTTTTCTCTGCTTCCAAAAGTGCAGAGACTCCAACTCTCCCGTTTTCGACGGGAGATCTCACCCCGAAAGCCCATTTTTGCAAAATCTCCCGTTTGCTAGGGGTTTCGGGCGGGAGAATCTCCAAATCAGAAGGTGCTTGGGGTTGGAGTCTCTGAAAGTGTGTCCGCTCTAGTTTTTCTTTCAATTGGCTGTGATAATGCAGAGAAATCTAACAAACAGAAGAATAAACCTGCCACAAGTTGGCTGTAGAATTGGAATAAAAACACAAGGGCTTTTTACACTTGTGTTTCTTAACCCCGGACTTTCTCTGACCCAGGACTATCGTTAGTCCCGTACCAATTTTTTCAGCTTTTTACACTCGCCAATTAGTCCCGTACTATCTCTTGTCCGGGGCTAAGGAGAAAACTGACCTTTTTACACTCGTATTTCTTAGCCCCGGACTTTCCAAACCACATGAATATTCATAATTACGCTGTGTACTGTACACGTACACGCACGCACCGGCAGCACTTGATTACCTCGTTTCTGATTGGTCAGTGAGGGTCGGACTTCGTCTCCGTCGCTTAGCCCAGGATTATTTTTTCGTTCTGTTTACACTCACTTGCTTGGCACCGCAATTGCGGTGCTAGCACCGCAATTACGGTGCTAACCCCTGCTATTTTGCAGGGCCAGATAGTACCGTACTATCGGTGGGGCTAGCCCACTTTGGCAAAAACGAGTGTAAACAGAAAGTGGGCTAAGGATAGTCCCGTACCAACGGTGGGGCTAAGGCCCCCCCCCCCCCCCCTTAGCCCCACCGTTGGTCCGGGGCTAAGCAAAAATTTACAAGTGTAAAAAGCCCTATAGAGAACTCAAAAGCTTATACTGTAGGCACCCCTATGCAAATTAGGTTGTGTCCGAAAGTCGTCGCTTGAACAAGTCTCAGTAGAAATTTGACTGCATTGCAGGGGCGCAACAACTTAGCAGCAATAACTTCAAAGGGATATGTGCATGCAGTTGCTGAGTTATTAACCGAAACATGATTATATTTTTGACATTCTTTTTTCACAAACCTATAGGACCATATGGAAATATTGCCTGATTTCCCTGTGTCATGAGTCATGACAAATATCGAAATTCTTTGTTTTTCTTAGTTTGAGCCCTATCAGTTCTCTGAAACTTTACTAGATCTATTCCTTTATTTGTTTAGATTTTAATTTAAGTTGTTATACTTACACTTTGTTTTCCGTGGCTCTGTATACTTATGAATTCCTCCAATTTGCCAATGTGATAGAATTAAAAAGATAAAATGCTTGTGATATGTAAAGTAACACAATTACTTCTCTCTATTACTAGTATGCCGTCCTGCTAGCTGCATTATGTGAAACAAGAGAAAAGTGGTTTTTCATCCTCATTGCGCAAGCGCGATGATGATAATAATAATACGGCAATAATACTGTACTGTATACGCTATATATTTCGCGGGGGTTTTATTTTCGCGAATTTCGCGAGTTGGGAGCTATTCGCGAAATTAACAACACGCGAAAATATTACCTTCCAAAATGAATCCCTTGCCTTGATGATACGAACATTTCAGTACTTATACCATGTCATGACTTACCGAACAGACCATACTGGCTGAGCTTGTTTACGTACATGTAGCACGTTCACGTCAAACTTACGAATACTGTAGAGAGCCGATCCATTATCGCAAGGGGACCACTCATCAGAAATCTAGCGCGATGGACTTAACCACTTCAAAAATGTTGAATTCTAACTTACTAGTTCGCAGAGTTTGGTAAGTTTTTTTCATGCAGTGTATAACTAGTATCATTCTTATTTGCTAGTAAGTTGAAAATTCACACTTTCTTTGCCACTTCATATTTTCTCTGGTCCCCCAATCGCGAATTTAACCACTCGCGAAAATGTGTGACAGCGGCAATTCGCGAAAATTTATGTACGCGAAAATTATAGCGTATACAGTAATCGGTTGTTTGCTGCGAAGAACTGTAGACATCTTCGACACGTTAGTTCAAGTGAGTTTGGGTAGCTGCAAAATACTGCCTGATCGATACAACACGGGATATATGGACACACACATCTCCGCTGTCCGAAACTTGTGTGTGAATATGCACAAAAGATGTTCAATTCCCGTAGTATGGGGTGTGTGTGCGCCTAGTGAGCTAAGCTTTGCATGCTGTCCATATGCCAGGTGCTGTCGATGTCGCGTATGTGATGTGTGGTCCTACATGTAGACCTTCGTAAGCACAGCATAGCAGTCGACAGAATAAAACCTATGCATTACACGCTAGCGATAGTGTTTTCTACGACGCTGTGAGGAAGTGCCAAAAAGGTGAAAGAGAAAGTCTTGCCTTCTTTGGAATTTCGTTTAAATTATTTACAAGCTGGGCAACATCGGGAATATGAAGAGACGAAATGCCGACTGCGGCAGACCTAGACGTCCTTTGAAACGCCCGAAAATCACGGAAGGAATTTACAGCAGGTAACTCGAATCGGTTGGCTAGTTGATTTTTGCTAGCTGTGACCAATGTCATGATGTCTCGCTTGTGCAGCTGTGTGTGTGTATATAGTGTGTGTGTGTCCAGTAAATGGGGCAAGATCTCTCACGTAGAATGTCTCTTTCTGCTAGTGTCAGTCGTAGCCAAATTATCGGGATGCATGACAAATGTTTATGGACAAATAAATCAGATGAATTCAAGGAAATGAGCATCAACAATTTTTTTCTATTTGTAGACAGTCGTTCTCCATGACTGTTTTACAAACAAAGCAGGCGATCGCATGTGCCATTAATCACTGTATTCTATTTGTGTGTGTGTTTTTTTTTTTCTCTGTCTTTATTGTTTATGCTGTCTGTGTATATTTAACACTGAGTGAAGGGTCAGAATTCACATCACACGCAACTACATTTCAGACAGGATTATGTGGTTATCTCTAATTGGAACAACTGTATTCAGGGCTAATGTAACTCTATGACTTATGTGGTCCCTGGCCTTGTACTGTGTAGCCTTTGCGCAGCCATTTCTTGAACCCCCTCTCGCCATTCTCCCTTCCCATAAGTATTTACTAATACACTCCTCGATGTGCACCTCACCAACAATCCTGGAACAGTGCAACCTGGAACAGAAAGCAACAGATACGTGTAGATATTGAGAGCCCAGCGCTGAAATGTACATTTGTATACAACAGCTCAGCACATTATCATCACTTAACTTATCAGTGTAAAAATCTGAGAAATGTTCATCTGGTTTTTTTTGTGTGTGTGTGTGTTTTTTTTTATTAGACCATATGGCATGTTTCTGTGTAATCTCAGTGACTCTTCTCCGTTGCCAGTACAATGACCTATAAAATCATCATATCGTTATTATGACAGTTGCATGTTTGTCTGTAAATCTTGCATGCTTTGTCCAACATGTGTGGTTGATATTGTGACAATTGTCAATGAGCCAGTGTAATGCAGCCAAATAATTTACCTACCTCAGTCCTGTGTCCCTGGCTGGAACAGTCGGGACAGATCTTCACTTTTTGATGACTGACCGTCCACTGTACAGTGAATATCCCCAAGCTGAGCTGTACTCTCGAGCACAAATTGTGTTTTAGGAATAGGCCTTGCAAAGTGCTGAAGGGGCACACCCTGCCATTTGAAACCAGAATTTGCACATGTGCACACATTCAATGAATACAGCTTGATTCTATCAATTATGAGCCCAAGGTCACTCTCCCCTCCAAATTATGCCTCCGAACCCCAACAAGATTCACAGGGACACCAGGGGAAGTCCCCTTTCAATGATTAGCATTCTACATTAAACTACAAGTGTATTTGTTTGGGAGTCATTGGAAAGTCCTGCAGTGCTGGACATTCTCCGGATCCAGGAGACAGGACCTACACTGTACATGTACATATGTGCACACTAAATGTACATGTACTCGGAATGCAGGGTCAGTGTTCACACTTGACTTGTACTTTGTCATCAGTACCGGTACTTGCACTGCACATTACAAAAGGTACATTGTAAATAGGTGGTGTCTAATACAACTGTAGCATCAGATATCCGGTGCATACTGGCAATGAATGCAGCAAAATGTGGATGCATGGTTTTGTTTTGTTGTTCAGTTTCATGTGAATCAACTTTCGTACAATAGGAATAATGCAGTGCTAGTTGTCATTCATTAGTCAGTTCATTACGTATGTGAAGGAGTCCATGTACACTACAGCTGTACATACAGTTAGTGTACATTTACACATACAGGTCAAGGCTTAGACTTGTAGGTATTATGGTACGGGCCTATGATGTAATACCTAACAATTACTCACCGAGTGGCTAACGGGACTTGAGGCTGAGGGCACCACCAGTAGGAATGGTAGCCGACCGTATGACAGTAGTGTAGAAAGCACCAGGGCACCAGTAGAGGTGAACAGTGTCCTTGTAATGGGTATTGCACTTCCCGAAATAATATGGACTAACTCCGAATGCACTTGGGGTGTCCGAAGACGACAGTGTCCCCATATAAATATGTACAAAATATCCAGCGGCAGCGTGGAGTATCCTCCGAGTGCCGCGGCTAGCACAAGCGAGGGTAGAGTCGATCCACCGCTGGAGCGCTGGATAGAAGAACTGCGCGGTCCCTGGTTGTGGCAGAGTCTGCACACCACAGACAGCTCGCTAGCAGGACCGAAGCAGCAATGTGACGGGACGCGAATCGCGTTGAATGCAGCGATGTTTACGAGGCCCCGATCGCGTTGAATGTAGCGATGTAAAGATCCCCAGGTTGGAGTGCAGCCTGAAGAAAGGGCGAGCCGCGATGTGAAAAGCAGCGAATGTCGCGAAGTGTAAAATCCGAGGAAGTGTGATATTCCGTATGATGGAGTATAATCCGTATGAAATGACCGTCCACGGCGCGAGGTATCGTCAGCGCCAGAAGACGTGGGACGTACATACGGACGTAGTATGCGGACGTGAGTGACTTCAACGATTAGAACGTGCTCTCGGGATGAAAGCTAATCGTGAAGTGAGGAAGCGTGGAAAATAAAACAGCGTGGTCGGAGAAGACGTGTCACGGACAGGAGCTTTGAGAGTGGTAATTGGCTGATGAGAATGCACAGCTCGCCACTAATTGGTAGGTTGTTTCCGTGACAGCAAAACAAGGGGTGTGTTTATGAAAATCCGACTACTGTTGGAATGTGAAATACGCGTACCTCGGCACGATGACAAAGGCGAAGAATGTAGTGCGCACCTGTCATGTGCCGGCGCACAAAGAAAGTTCGCGTGGATGTTGACGTGACAGAATGCTGGGTTGTCAGACAGCATAATTGACGGCAGCCAGACAGTAAAAATACAGAGATATATTGGAAACCGCTACAGACTTATTTCATATTTGTTTATCACACCCTGACTAGTAGGCCTAGATTTTTTTTTCCCCCTAGAACAACACTTTCTTTTGATGCTTTCTCATTTACATCATGGGTATACTGTACAAAAAACTGTAAGTTTTATGTCAGAGCTATCAAGCTATACAATGTACATGTACTTATATACAAGGTTATAATACACTACTGTAGATAATGGATGGAGTGCGCTTGACATGGAAGTAGATGAAACTCCATTAATGTAACACATGAAAAGTGAATAAAACACAGAGGTATCAAACTATGTCACTCTGCAACTCTTACCATGTCTTCAAAAATTTGTTAGTTGATAAGAGCTCTGTTAGCAGGTTGTCTGTTGTAATTATGATTTTGAATGAGGAGAAGACAATGAAAAGTTCAGGCTACCTAGAGGATGCACTTTGGAGATGTCTGACTAGTTACTGGGAGATATTAATATTCATTTGCTGCACACATGTATATAATGTATGAGAGAGTGAGTGTGTTTGTGTGTGTGTGTGTGTTTTTTTTTTTGTATTTGTGAAAGGAAGAGAATTTTGAAGAATACACAATTTCTCTTTCTTGGGTGATGTGCAGGAGCTGAGACAATAGTCTGCTTTCTTTTGAGCAGAATCACAGACATCAAAGACATTTGTTACTTTATTTTGTTCATAAAAAAGCTGGTATACAAGTTTGATAATGCTTCATATCATTTTCAGTAGGCTTATTCAGGTTTTATCATTCAAGTTAATCAAGTTGATTTATTTCATTTCAAGTTGATTTATTTCATTTCCAACATTTTCATTCAAGCAGTCATGTACGGTACCATGTACATTATGTAACATCATTACGGAAAATCTTTATCAGTGTTTCAACAATAAAAGTTAATGTTGGTGTGTTTCTTGCTGTTTATTCATCTGTCATATCTGCAAGCTCTAGTTAACAGTGTGTATAAACTTCAGAAGTGAATTGATTCATCTGTTTTATCTCCCTTTCCCTATACCCATTGCAGTAGTACTTTCCTGTATCTGAAATTCCTTGCGATATGGGGCTTCGTTCTGCTGCTTGACTTTCTGCTGGAATTCCGGTTTGAGTACCTGTGGCCAGTTTGGCTCCTCCTTCGCAGTATCTACGACTCCTACAAGTACCAAGGCCTGGTAAGTGTTCCCTGAACTTGTAGTCTGCGGGTTTCACAGCCCTGTAGAACCAAACGACCAATTTGATCCCATTTGTCCGTCTGTCTGTCTGTCACCCTGTGTATGTGTGTGTGTGTGCGTGTTTTTTTTTAAGTGTTTGATACATTATTACTTGTACCTTTGAAAAACCATGCAAGAAAACAACAAATTTGTGTAACTAAGTTGATAAATTCAAAGAAAAAACAAACAAAAACACCCAAACAAATGTTCATGTCTTAAACAAAACTATGCCAGTTGTTCATGCCCATTACAACTCTAAGTCTTAGTGTTAGTTTGTATTATCCTTTGGTTTTATGTTTTGTAATTATTGTATTTCTAATATCAGCTGTTGAACAGTTTCGTCAGAGATGTACAGTTACTGGTACTTCAAAAACTTTTTTGCGTTGTTTTTCTTTCCTTAGGCCTTCTCGGTGTTCTTCATATTCATCGCCTTCACATCGGACATGATCTGTCTACTGTTTATCCCTGTCCACTGGCTGTTCTTTGCAGCCAGTACATATGTGTGGGTCCAGTTTGTCTGGCACACAGGTGCGTACACCACACCACACATTGCGCTCTCTTTGACAGCACCAATACTCATAATCATTACAGTAAATAGATTCTAAACAGAAAAAAAACAGATTAACTGGTAGGAAAGAAAATATATAGTGGCAAATATTTAGATATTGGGTGGCAGTAAACTGTGTTTTAGAATATACTGCATGAGTTAATACTACATATTGCACATGGCAAAGACTTGTGCAATATTTGACCCTAATGAGGGTAAGATTTTCCCATACTATATCATGACACAAAGCCCTTCTTTAAATCCAGACTTCAAATTGATGAAATTCTTACATTGAGTTACTCAGTGGGCTAGTGGATGAGACACCTGTCCCTGGATCAGAAGATCTTTACTTCCAATCCTGCATGGGTGTGATTTTGTTTATCATCGCAACTACTAAAACACTGATTGATTTTTAATACTGTAAAAGTGGATATTTTCGTGCGACTAATTTTTTGCGCTCGGCTGGGCAATAAGACTTTTGCGTGTTTTAGATTCCGCGGAATCAAGACATCAACTACTGGAATGTACTGGTAGCAAAAATATTCCTGTGCTTTTATTTTTGTGCTAGTTTCTGGTTGCGCGAAATGCGTGAAAATGTAAACACCGCGAAAATGTCCACTTTGACAGTAGTACAGTTTGTACGTATTTACATCAATTTGTCAGTCAATAGCAATAAATCTAGAACTGTTAGGTTATACACCCCACAGACAGATTTTCATCCAATTTTCCACTGGACAGCAATCATGATCACTAGCCACTGGCTGTTTACCGATTTATCAAAGTATGTACTATACTGCATGTGCATAGGATATTGTTGCTCTGGTCATGAGCAATGAGTGTGCTCATTTTCCCCAAACCTCTAGGGTTTCTGGTGTTCTTTCATAGTTTTGTGATGAGAGCTGAGAAGTGGTCATCCTGACAAGTTGATTTCTTTAGCACATGTTGGCAAATGCTGAACAGATACAATTGTATCTGTTCTTCATTTCTAACTTCCTTAAAAATTTTTCTCAAGCTTACACACTGTAGTTAATAAATTCTATAAGTTTGTGTAAGTGCTCTGTCCATTTCTTATCTATTTATCTTTTATTTAGAGAGCCAAGATATTGTCAGATTACAAGTCTTAATAAGCTGTTATTCTAATATCACAATCCTGGAATGTGATAATGACTTTGCACTGTTGTCACACTATACATCGATCTGAATGTAGATCGTGGCATCTGCCTGCCAACAGTGGCACTCTGGCTTCTGTTTGTTTACATCGAAGCATCGGTGCGGCTGCGAGGGCTGAGATCCGTGGTGCCATTTCATCTCGATTTATGCCGACCATTTGCAGCACACTGGTGAGACTTTTGCATTCGTGCGCTCAGAATGTGATTTGAATTCACTTTCCTGTGTTTGAGATCCACTTTGTAGAAGGATTGTTTCAGAAGGCTGCCATGATAAATTTGTCTTTATCACATAAGATATTCCCCTTACCAAAGACAGTAAATTAACTTTCATGAAACTCTTGGAAAGTTTTGACATTCTTGGAAGAGTAAAACCCACCTTTGCATTTCACCAATTGTAATCTTAAAACACCATAGAATTAATTTAGCTTTAAAAGTATTTTATGTAATATGTGATGAGATACTGAGGAATTCATGGCAGCGACTATAACTTGAGACAATAAATATTGTTTTGTTGCTAACCTTTGTGCAGAAGAGCATAAGCAACCGACAAAAGTGATCAAATATTTGAAATAAAAGCTTGCTAAAGACAGCTTCTTTGCTTTAAGGAAATTAAATGTGTCAGAAAAAAATTGTAAGGTATTGATGTTCTACATCTTCTCTAAACTCGTGTGACGTCAGTCTCCGACAGGTTTAGAAAATGTGGGATTTATGAGAGAGCTTAAACCTTCTGATTCTAGCCTACTTCAAATCAAATTTTTATTCATGGGCATTTGTGTGTGTGTGTATGTTTCTATTCAATTTGCTTTCAGATGAAATTGTGACATCTACCACTGCTTTTAAGAAGTGATTGATACTTTACCATGTTTAAATCTTTACCATCTTTAAATGGTATAATGCTCTTCAAGTTCTAATTCATCCTTTGATTCTTCACGAGACAGAATGATCACGAAACTTCTTACATCGACTTAAGTTTAATGAGTTCTTGACTTACTGTGGCTTTGTGGAAGCTGCTATTTGCAATGTACGTGCATGTTTGGGTAGCATATTACTTATGCAACAAAGCTCTGCAGAGAGAATTCATATGATATCTTAAGGTGAATTTGTTGTTTGCAGTGTACACCAGATAATGAGTCATTAGTCACCAGCAATAGCTCATCCCATTATCATTAGGCTCAGTGCCCATTCATTGTCATGTTTGAATTCATCACTTATGCCGAGGAAGCATGGCTCTGTTAGGCTCATATTTTATAGTAATGTATTGTTAGAGAGGGCAGCACAAGGTTGGTTTTTTTCACCTACCCAAATAAATACTTGGACAAGTGTCCTACATATTTGATATGCAGGTATGTTTCATTTCACTTGCCCAGCAGTTAGTTTTAGTTGCCCCAGTCAGTCACGTGATATTGCTACTATTCAGATTAAATGATTAAGACTATAATTTGCCTCTTCCTTTACCGTCAGTATCGGCTATCCTGTGGTGACACTGGGCTTCAACTTCAAGAGCTATGTCAGTTATCGCATGAGGCTGAGAAAGCAGAAAGAGGTGCAAAAAGAGAATGAGTTCTATATGCAGCTCCTGCAGCAAGCTTTGCCGCCTGAGCAACAACCAGCTAACGGTGTGGCGGTCATTCCAGGGGACAAACCCAAAGGTCAGTGATGTGCAAGGTTTTGTTCATACTGAAATTCTTTGGTTGACATGTGAGCATATCCACCACACCTGCCTTGTGATGGTTTGAGGTATGATGTTGTGAACAGTATACTGGCCCCACATGTTGATCATGTGTGATATCCTGAACAAGCCAGGACAATAACAGCAAGGTCCTTAGCTCAGAGAGTGTACCATAGAGGGCCTTTGAGCCTGTGGCTTAAAGAGATAGAAACCCACATCATGACTTTGGCTGTTTGATGCTCAAGATGCTTTACTGGGGAAAAGTTGGGTCAGCCTAAAATCTGTACTTATTTCAGTGTTCATGGATCATTAGCACTTGTTTCTTAGCACTTGGTGTTGTCGGAGGTATTACGTCTCAGGTTGTCCGTCTGTCCGCCCATTTGTCCGTCCATTCTTCCACCCTTCTGTCTGTCCATCCTTCCGACCTTCTGTCTGTCCTTCCACCCGTAATTGATTTTGTGGACAGCATAACTTAAAAATAACCTTTTGAGGTATCCAAATTAAACTTGGCATATCTATGGATGAGTGGACAGAGTTGTGCCTATCAACTTTTATGGTGTACACATGTAAGGTCAAAGGTCAAGGCAAATTCTTAAAATTTCAATATTTTCCCCATATCTCTGCAATGCCTGAAGGTATTTTTATAAAAGTTAGTATATATGTATGACTTGCCTGATAATGATTATTTTAAGAATTTGATTAGATTAAATTAGAATAAATTAAATTGTCCTTAAACAAGAACTACTTGAAGATTTGAAAGAAATGATCAACTACTTCAACCGATATTGTTTTGAATGAATATGTGTTTGGTACTACAAAACTTGAAAATGGCATACAACACACACATACTGAAGCTTTTCGACATGCACTCATCAGAGTAAAATCGCATGAATGAACAGAAAGCCAGAAACGAAACAATATAAAGGAAGCGAAGGAACAACGTGCGTTCCCTACCTTCGCGCGTATGTAGACGGCCTAGTGTGGGTGCTGCGGTGGATGGTGGCAATTCGGCCATTGCTCACCACTTGATGAACAACCAAGAGTGCGCGGAACAATACTGTTCATCTTGGTTTAAGGTTTTCAGCCGAGCGAGAAGTTTTACGCATCTGCGCATGCTCGAAGCAGTATACATCCAATTCATGGACCCCATTCTGTGCCGTCAAAAAGAGTTCGTAAGAACGCTTGCATTATTTTAGTATTTTAGCATTAATCAACCAAACGGCTGGCAGCAAGGCTAATTTGTTTACCTTGACAGCCAATCACAGCACGCCATTTCGCCCTTATGGTTCCTTCGCTTCCTTTATATTGTTTCGTTTCTGGCTTTCTGTTCATTCATGCGATTTTACTCTGATGAGTGCATGTCGAAAAGCTTCAGTATGTGTGTGTTGTATACCATTTTCAAGTATTGTTTTGAAGTACCAGTGAATTTCAAATTTCATTTTAACAACTGCTTTGTATGAAATTCAAGAGAGATTTCTTTATATTGTATGTCCATGATACAATCAATTTAGATGTCTTGAATGCTTGACTTCTGTATTAAATTGCAGGTTACTGTTAATTTTGTGACTACCTGTCCACACTACCTTAAACAAACAAGTCATTAAAAATGATATTATTATTGTTTTGAGCAGTTATTCTCCCAAATCATACTCTCTGTTCTCATATCTATTCCTCTTTGAGCAGCACAGTACAGGCTTGTGAAATGATCAAATACCCCCTTTCCAAGAATAAAAGGGTGTTTCTTATATTGAAGTACATGATTTTGTTAGTTGGCAGTATCATCAGAAAGTACTTAACATGTGATAATATCAGTGGGAACTTTAATAATAATAATAATATAAAATATCTATTTAGCGCTTAATACAACATGTTTCTAAGCGCTTTACAATGCTAAACAACCAAACATACAAATCAGCTTAGAATAACAAATAATTTACTACAAATGCATACAGGACCTACATAATCATTAATTCTGCTCTAAAAATAAATGAGTCTTAAGTTTCTTTTTGAAGACGTCAACGGAGGTGGAGGTCTGAATGTGAGTAGGGAGAGTGTTCCAAAGAAGGGGGGCACAAACGGGAAAAGCATGGTCATCATAACGATTGTGGGTGCGAGGGCCAAGGTTAAGTTGGGTTGCAGATTATGATCTTAGGTCCATGTGTGTATCCGGTCTGGGTTTCGATGAGATCAGGTCAGTTAGATATATGCAGTAAGTGTTTTACAACAGGAAAAGAAAAATAGAAATGATCAGAAAGCCATATTTTCAAGTGCCACAGTTGTTTGTGGCTCTTCAATTTTCCTGTTTAAATAGCTCTGTTTTTAGCTTTCTTAATAACTTGGCAAATCCTTAATGTGCCAATCAAGTTTTAAGCCTGTACCTATGTAGATATTTGATCTCCAGTACCAGGTATGTTTGTGTGTGATGGAGATGTTATTCCATATATTTTGATAATGGTTATTGCTATTCTTACTTAATCCAGTGCTTATGGGAAACAGGTGTGCTAAGTACAGTATTATGTATTGACCATATGACTTCTTGCAATATATCAGATATGACAGCGAGAGTTTCGTCCTTGTGAATATAGTTGTCAAGATCATTTCCATGTCAGTTCTTCTCATAATGTGTCTTTCCACACAGCTTCAAGTAAAAAAGCAGATGAACCTGTGGCAAATGGGGTTGCAGCAGCCAAGAAAGAATCACCGAGTAGTAAACAACCAAAGAATCAGTCTAGTGCAGAGACTGGTGGTGGTGTGGAAAAATCAGGAGGAGGAGGTGGAGGAGGAGGGGGTGGTAGCGTGGCAAAAGAGACTCGAAATAGACACATTGGGACAAATAATGCCAAATCTGCCTCCCCCACCCCACCAACAGATGCAAATATTTTAGACGCAAAGACGTCCGGGTCGCTTTCATCCTCCTCTTCATCGTCATCCTCAACTGGCAACAGCCACTCGGTGAATGACTTTGATAATGTGAAGGAGAATCTGGTGAACGAGCAGACCCAGGCAAAAAATCTGAAGCAAATTTCGGTAGGGTCGTCGACCCGGCAGCGCAATCCCTCACCGGTGATGAAAGAGAACAGCTCTTCAGGCCAGGGTAGTAAGAAGCCCAAACCGCTGCCTTCCAAGCTGGAGAACAAAGAGAAAGACACAAATGTCAGCGCTGACCTGGCCAGGACATTGAATGCAACCCAAGTAGTCAAAACGGACCAGTCAAAATACATTATCACACGGTAAGAATGAGAGATTCATTTCAATACTGAAGTATAGGTGCAAATGAATTTATTCTGTGTACAGTTGTTCTTCATTTCAATTCTGTCGTCCATCAGTTTGGGGGTTCCAGTTACCTGATTTGTATGACCTCACTTAACTCTTTATGAGCCACGTTCGCATGCCCAACTCAGTCGACGGCATGCTAAGTTTGCATATTCTGCTCAAGCGCACAAACCCTCCCAAACCAATCGATAAAATAGCCAAATGCCACAGTACAATGGATGCGTTTCTCAGGATTGCATTCCTATCACTTGTAGCTTGCATTTTATGTGGCGATTGACTATCAAGCGATGTTCCCTACTGGATTTGCCAGAAAATTCTAAGTTTTTATCACTGTTCTGTGTGAAAAAGTCATTCCTCTACAGTAATGTAGCTACTGGTCATTTGAAAGAGAAGCAGTTATAGATATGTCATACAATCTACATCAAAGCAAAGCATGGCATTTTCTCTACAACTTTTCTCATTACATGTCCAAGGTAGCAAAAATCTATAAAAGTTACATATATTTGAAAAGCAGAATGTTTTTTTTTTTTTTTTTTCAAAGCATGACTACGCTGCTGTCTCAGAATTATATGGCACACAAGGGGTTTACACCATGGCACATAAAGAGTTAATGATGAATTAATGCTTGTGAATTCCTCAGTCCATCACAATGAGCAATGAGTTTGGAAGATGACATTTGGCCCGTAAAGGACAGTGAAAACAAATGTGACTGTGCATCACAAAACCACCAACAAATTGCACACCCTGATTTGGTGTGAGGACTCAAAATGCTGCAAAATGAGGAACGTTTGTGTGCATTTTAATTTTGCGAATTTCGCGAGCGCCAAGATTTGCGAAATTAAAATGCACGCGAAAGTTCTTGTCTACACTACACGTGTATATGCATTGAATGCCAGTGGCAGTTCGCAAAAATTTCATGCCGCAAAAAAGGCCGTCGACTCCAATTCACGAAAAATTCATGTCGCGAAAACATCATGTTCTACAGTAGGTGAAATTGGTGAACTAGCCAATCCTCCGTTTTGTATATTTTCTGGAAGAGTGATTCTTCTTCTATGCAATTCTACAATTTGGATTTATAAAACAAATAGGAAATTGTGTTTTTAGCAGTTTTTATTGAACTCTATTTTTGTTTGAATGGTATGAGTCGGTATGTCTTTGAGACCCCTTTTCATTTCATTAAAAAACCCTTTACATACTGTTCACTTTCGACTGATAATTTTTGAAAGGATAATGCTACTGTAATTAAAGGTGGTATCAGTCATGAATAGAATACGCTCAGTATGTGTGAAAATTATCAGCCTAATCTGATAATCCCTTCATTGTCGATATCAGAGTTTTGCATCCTGATTTTTTTTGTGTGTGTGTACCATTCATTGTACAGCTTTGCAACTAGATGAGATTTAGCACTTGAATAGACCCTAAGCTTTAAAGCCTCTTTTGTCAGTAAAGACTTTTCCAGAGAGTGCACTTTCTTTCTATTACTTAGACAGGGTAGGAAGGTCCAGTTGTATTGAGTTACACATCATTTTAAAGCTTAGGGCATGCTCTTTCATAATCTGCCCTTAACTAAAATTGCTTGTCTTGTGACTTTTTAGTGTATTTGTGATGCAAGGTCACAAATGGTAAGATTTCTTGAATATTGGTCATTTTCCAGGTCTTGATTTATGTCGGGTCTGTTTTGCTTTATTCTGTTGATAGAAAATAAGGTTGTGTATTGATATGTGATTATATGTGTGACAGGAAAAATTGTTTGGGTAACATGTTGGGTAATGAAAAGAACTTGACATTTCATCAGTTTATTAGGGCATTCCCACTCAGGGCTGAGAAAATCAGTGCATGCTTTAATGCTAGGCTAACAGAGGCTATGAAGAGAAATTATTTAATGCTGGGTAAGAACAGTATAAATGCAGAGATTCCATTTGCAATCCAATGTGGTAGACTGGAGACTGATGTCAAGAAGCTGAAAGCTGACTTACAAGCTAGTCGTCAAGTCGAAAGTGACCTCCGCAACCAGGTGAACAGCCTGTTGGCCTCCGAGCAGCAAGACAAGATGTACTTGGAACAGGCCAGGAAAGACAATGAGTCTTTGCAGAACAGGTTAATTCTCTCACTCATCTTCATTCTTTTCTTTTTTATGTTGTTCTATTTCTATTATTATTGTTGTTTATATTGCAACTGATTAACACATTGCCCTCCATAGCATAAATACTCATGATAAACGTTATGAGCATATATGTAGGGTGGGATTTAAACCCATTGCAATAAAATTGACTTGAAACAAGAATGGTATATATATGTACATTTGAATAAATTTGTAGTACCCCCTGCTAAAAGGGATAAGAACTATTACTGGCTTGTATTTTGTTTACATTGTGTGATGCATACAGAATGTACCATACATTGGTTCCCCTATGTATCACAAGTCCCCCTAGGCTGTGTAGTAATATCTTAATGCCTGTTTATTTTTAATTTCTTCTTTTGTTTGCAGACTGCATAATTTGGTGTCTCAGAAACAGCAAGACAAGCAGAATATTGTTCAGCTGGAGAAGAAAGTTAAGCAGGAGCGGGAATCCCGCGCCACGTTTGAAAACCAGCTGAAGGAAGAACGAAAGAGTAGAAAAGCTGAGGAGGTCTCAGGCAGGCAGGTTGTGCAACCATCAGGGTAAGAAATGAGAGAGTTTTTTGGAGTCATCCATTAGACCAGGATATATCATAGCAAAGCAATGCTTTTCAGATTTACGATTCTTCGTGTAGAATAAAGTTCAAACCAAGTTTGAATACTTAAAATGAATTTTTATATGGTCTTAGGAAGCCTACCCACAACGTCCGAATAATCTATGTTACATATGTTCTCTGCCATGCATGCAGTCAGCATTTAAAGGTTACAACAATTAGTAATTTTAGTGTGAATATGCTACCAACCATATCCTGAAGTTGAGTTTTTGACTGTCATAAAAACCATGGTATGAGTGAAACCATGGTAGGAGTGAAGCCAAGATGTCAACTGTAGGCTGTGTATGCTATGAAAGTTAACACCACTTTCAAATGTTATGATTTTCAATTCTGGCTTTGCATTAAGTGACATGATATTGTATGAGCCATTACATCTAACTTCCCCCACAATCCCAATTAAGGGTGAACCTTAAACCACTTTCACATCTAACTGTAATTGAGAGTGTGCATCATATATATGAAAATATTCTCCCTCTCTTTCTCTCATGTAGCACACACATTTTCCTCATTCCTACTCACAGTAGGACTACATTTTATTTCAAGTTTTGGTTTCCTCCTCTTTTATTCTACCAATCTGTGGAACTAGATAAAGTGTGTGATAGTGAACTTGCTGAAAACAACAAACTCAGTTTCAGTTCATATGGTTACAAAGAAGTGAGAGTAAAAGAGTTCATTTATCATTTCCATGTTGTACTTCATGGTTTCTGGTTTCTGCACGGCCATGGTATTTATATACCCAATGGAGTGTTATATCATCAACTGAAGGCAACAGTAGACTGATTTTATAACCATACATGTACCCAATAATTGTTCAAGAAACAGGATTTTTTAAAATCATTTTTAATTTTTTTATGCCTCCGCTACGAAGTGGCCGGAGGCATTATGTTTTCGGGTCGTCCGTCCGTCCGTCCGTCCGTCCGTACGTCCGTCCGTCCCGTTTTGTTTTTGTCGATATCTCAAGAACCGTGTGGTGGTTTTACATCAAACTTGGTATGAGGGTATATCCTTGGAGGATAATACTTTGTGTGGATTTTAGGGTCACAGGGTCAAAGGTCACAGGTTATTTTGTGAAAAAAAAATTGAAATTTCATGTTTTTCTCCATATCTCGCAAATGGTTCAAGGTATCTTCATGGAACTTAGTATATATGCTTGTACCGATGGGCAGTGATTATCTAGGGAAGTTGGGGGTCATGGGTCAAAGGTCAGGGGGGTCAAAGGTCAAGGTCAACTCCTCAAAATATCACTACTTTCCTTAAAATGCAATATGCCGGAAGGTTTTTTTTTAAAAAACTTGATGCATGGCATGTATTACCCAATATATATTTTTATGCCTCCGCCACGAAGTGGTGCCGGAGGCATTATGTTTTCGGGTTGTCCGTCCGTCCGTCCGTAATGAATTTTGTGGACAGGGTAACTATCAAAACCTTTTGAGGTATCCTAATGAAACTTGGCATGTGTGTGTATCAGGGGGTGAAGTTGTGCCTATCAACTTTTGGGTGCACATGCTCAAGGTCAAAGGTCAAATGGTCAAGGTCAAATGCGTAAAATTTCACTATTTCCTCCATATCTATGCAATACCTGAAGATATTTTCTTGAAACTTAGTGTATACATGTATTACCCAATTAAGATTCTCTGGTGAAAGTTTGGGGTCATGATGTCAAAAGGTCAAAGGTCAAAAGGTCAAGTAAAATGTTAAAATTTCACTTTTTTCTCTGTATCTTGGAAATTGTTCGAGGTATCTTTATTGAACAAAGTATGTATGCATGTACTGACTGGCAGTGGTTATCTAGGGAATTTGGGGTTCATGTGGTCAAAGGTCAGGGGTCAAAGGTCAAGGGCAATACTTCAAAATTTTACTATTTTCCTTATATTTATGCAATGCCAGCAGGATTATTTTTTTAAAACTTGATGTATGCATGTATAACCCACTAGAGATTCTCTGGGATTTTTTTTTTTTGCCAAGAAGGTCAAAGGTCAAAGATCAAGTGAAAGTGCTGAACTTCTTTCTCCATATCTCGGAAGTGGCTCAAGTTATCTTTAAATTTAGTACATATTTATGTATGTTCTGCCTGACATTGATTCTCTTATGAATCAAAGGCCAGATGAAAATGATAACAATTTACTGTTCATTACAGAAATTGCACTTTTTCTTTATACCTTGACAATTACTCAAGTGCGTAAACTTATGAAAGGGTCAAAGTCGAAGTTAAAGTTCTTAAATCCCCAAATACATGCTCTCCTATTCATCCATTTAAACATAGGTCAAGGAAGGTGAACATTTGATACATTTGTGACAAACATGTCATTTTAATATTTTGCCAATTTTGTGAAAATGTAATCACACATTGTCCACATGTACTATAGACCTATTAGGAGAATCATGCATTATGGCGGAGGCATACCAGTCGCCGTAGCGACATTTCTAGTTTGGGAAGTTTCTTGCCAAAAGGTCAAAGGTCAAAAGGTAAAAGGTCAAGTGAAAGTGCTAATTTGCACTTTTTTCTCCATATCTCGAAAGTAACTCAAGGTATCATCATGAAACTTACATATTTATGCATGTTCTACCTAACAGTGATTCTCTGTGGAACTGTGAGGTCAAAGGTCAAACGAAAGGTTTAGATAATGCTATTTTCCCATTTGATACTGAAATTATACTTTTTCTCAATACCTTGAAAATTACTCAATGCATAAACTTATAAAAAGGTCAAAAGTCAAGTAAAAATTATCAGTTCCCCAAATACCTGCACTCTGACATTTTAATCATTCATCCAATTGAACCTAGTTCTAGGAAAGTGAACATTCAGCACATTTGTGTCAAACCTGTCATTTTAATATTTTGCCAATTGTGTGAAACTGTCATCACACATTGTCAAGACATTGTACTATACACCTATTAGGAGAACCATGCATTATGGCGGAGGCATATCAGTCGCCGTAGTGATATGTCTAGTTTTAACCTACATGTGTACCTCTCTCTCTCTGTCTCTCTGTGTATTGCTTGTCATACATATATTATAACAATAAGTTTTGTCTGATCTAGAAATATATTTGTGAATTTTAACACTGCTTTCCATACTGGCAATGATTCAGGTATTCTTATTTTAGTACCGTAAAAGCCATTTTTTTTTTTCACCAGGGTTTAGTTTTTGTGAATTTTGCTAATCACTGCTGGGGCCCGAATTTAATATTGCACTAAAATATTGCAAATGAACAGGCGTAAGTGCATTTGTGACAGCCTCGGTGTCAAATCATGAAAATTAAATTTCGCAGGTATGTCTGTGACCTCCTCATTTGTGAAAATGTCTGTATGCGAAAAAACAGCTTGTACAATATTGCAGTCTTGAAAGTACAGTGTATATTGATGGGAACATATCAAACTCTATCACAGTGTAGACTGGTAGTAGTATGCCTGCTAAGCAAGGAATAAAACCTTACATGGGGTTGATACATGAGAGTGAAATATGGTTGCTCTATTTCCTGGTTCAATGTGATATTGTTGAAGTGCAATTCATCACAACTTTCAAGTCGGCTTAAAGGGGAATTCCAGACCAGTAAAAGGATAGTGTGAAAAGAAAAAGTTGAATTCTGTAAGCACAACAACAAAAATTTCATCAAAATCAAGTAGAAGTTAGGAAGTTCTGAAATTGTGAAATTACATTAATTTTCACAAAACAAATTTTTTAAGAAGTCCATATATTCATATTCAAATAGTGAATAGATTATGTCATCGCCTCACTAGTGCTATCCAGATATAGCTTGTAGAGCTGTATATAACCCATCACGAAGTGTCGCCAGAGGCATTATTTTTTCGGGTTGTCCGTCCGTCCGTCTGTGTCCATCCTTCAATCCGTCCGTTCGGTCCGTAATCAATTTTGTGGACAGCGTAACTAAAAAACCATTTGAGGTATCCTAATGAATCTTGGCATGTATATATGTATGAATGGGCTAAGTTGTGCCTATCAACTTTTGGGTGCACATGCTCAAATTCAAAGGTCAAAAGGGCAAGGTCAAATGCTCAAAATTGCACTATTTCCCCCATATCTATGCAATGCCTGAAGGTATTTTCTTGAAACTTACTGCAGACATGTACTACCATATAAAGATTCTCCAAAGAGAGTTTCGGGTCATGAGATTAACAGTCAAAGGTCAAGTGAAAATGCTAAAATTTCACGTTTTTCTCCATATCTCGTAAATGATTCAAGGTCTCTTCATGGAACTTAGTACACATAGGCCTATGCATGTACTAACTGGCAGTGATTATCTAGAGAATTTGGGGGGGTCATGGGTCAATGGTCAAGGTCAACTCCTCAAAATTTCACTACTTCCCTCTTTCTTCCCTCTTTCTTCCCGCATTTATGCAATGCCTGCAGGATTTTTCTTGAAACTTGATATATACATGTGTTATCCAATAGAGATTCTCTGGACAGTTTCTCGCCAAAAGGTCAAAGGTCAAGTGAAAGTGCTAAATTTCACTTCTTCCTTTGTATCTTGAAAGTGACTCAAAGTATCATCGTGAAATTTTGTACAAATTCATGCATGTTCTACCTGACAGTGATTCTCTTGGGAATTTTGGAATCATAGGGTCAAAGGTCAAGGATCAAAGGCTGGGTTAAAATGCTAAAATTTTACTCTTTAATACTGAAATTATACTTTTTCTTCATACCTTGAAAATTACTCAATGCATAAACTTATGAAAGAGTCAAAAGTCGGTAAAAATCCTCAAATCCCCAAATACCTGCACCCTTAGACAGTATAGCCATTCATCTATTTAAACCTAGTTCAAGGGAAGTGAACATTCAATACATTTATGACAACCTGTCATTTTAATATTTTGCCAATTGTGTGAAACTGTCATCACACATTGTCAAAGACATTTTACTAGAGTCCTATTAGGAGAACCATGCATTATGGCAGAGGCATACCAGTCGCCAAAGCGTCATTTCTAGTTGTTTTTTTCAAATGCAATTGTGCTCCAGCCTCAAGTCCTGGGGACTGTTTCATGGAAGTTGTCAGCCCTGACAAGTTGTCAGCCCTGACAAGTTGTCAGTCTCTGACAATTTGTCAGCCCTGACAAGTTGTCAGTCTCTGACAATCACCATAGTAACAGTCAGTGACCAAAGCTTCTCAGCCAATCAAAACCAAAGATTTTGCTGAAATTGTCATAGACTTACAACTTGTCAGCGCTGACTAAATTGATGAAACACCCCCCCCCCCAAATATGTCTGACTGATCATTATTTTTCTTAAGTAATTCAGCCATAAATAACATTATGTTTACACACCAATAGGATGTTTGTAAGGTAACAATATTATTGCCTCTTCCAGTTTGTGTGTTGTCTGGTCAAAACATGAGACCTTCCATAACTTTTGTGTCTGACATCTCTATCATTCTTTTCTTCTGATTTCATTCTATGTGTAGAATTCAATGTGAACATGGTTAAGAATTGCACTTAAAAGATTTGAATATTTGAATAAGTCCAAAATGTGTTCACAGAGGAAAAAATATGGATGTCTCGTCAGAAGTTTTGCTTATCTATTATTTTTTCATTATTAATGCTTTTGTCCCATAAACTTAGAAGCAGATCTTTGCAACTGGGTAGTTAGAATTGAGATGCAAATGAAAATGAAAAATGCCATTGGCCCAGTGATGTACAAAAATCACGGTGAAAAGGATGATCAGCTGTGAGACAGTCATCTGATGACACAAGATATCTATTTACATTTATAGCTAATCTCACACATCTTTTCACTTAGTTTGTCCTTACAATTGTATTCATTGTGACTTGCTATTAAAGTTGTAAGTGATATGTTTTGTCCACCCGCCAAAACTCACAGCGAAGAAGAACATTTTACGTACAAAAATGTGATACACATTGCAAATGTTGGTGAATTGTGCATATTTTTGTTTTCTGTTAAATGCAGGGATGGTGAATGCTCAGAAAACTGTCGCCTGCGACGCCAAGATCAGGAAAGTGAAATACAAAACTTACTGAAAGAAACAAGGGACAAAGGCGAGAAACTTCGTGATTTAGAACAAAAATTAGAGGTACGGTATGATGTAACTGTGCAAATTGTATCAAAAGCAATACTGGAATTGCATTGAGAAAAGAAGTTAAGCTGTTACATACATATGTCTGAATGAGGTCATATACACTCCTGATCAGCCATGAGATTCTCTTCTTCTTCTTTTTTTCAATTTTATTTGCTGCCAGTAAAGAGAAAGGACAGTTTTATGTGACCAACCATGCAAATCCAGCAGTGGTTTTCTATAGTCCAGCTTAAGTTAATGTTAGTCATGGTTGTGTTTTCAAAAGGAAAGTGTGCACTCTCAATAACATGTTCACTCAAGTGCATACACTAGTTATTACCCGTAACATAAAAAAGAATAGTGTATTCTCTTTCACTTACTTTCTTGTTCCTCTGTTTACTCTCTACATTTCTTCCCTCTTCTCTTCCAAGCCTAACAGCCGTATCTGTCTACCTCAGTACTTTACCAGTTTTAGTGGAAGAATACCAAACAGTCCTTTTATGGTTATCCGCACAGTGATCCATTTTCTCAGGACTTCATCAATTTGTGGCAAAAAAAATAAAGCAGTCCTTCTGAGGGCTATCTGCACATTGATGTGGTTTCTCAGGACTTCAACAATTTATGGCCCCAAAAAAATTGAAGACCTGAATATAAGAATGACTCAAGTCCAATTTTTGGCCAAATTCAGTTTGACATGGGAAGTTGTAGCTTATGCATGGACTCATCTTGTGTATAAATGATAAATCCTAATTACCCCTGCAAGTGCCTGAAATGAATGAGTTAAATCTTATATTAATGTAAGAATGAAGGACTTCGGTCATTCTGACATTCATATTATAACGCCCTCTCTCATCCTTCTCTCATCTCTATAGCAGAATATCATATATATGAATCAAAGAATGACCCAAGTCCATCACACAAAATGGCCTCTCCACAAATAATGTAAATGTTAATTGTCATAATGATATATGTTCTAATTTGTATATACAATGTTGCCTTCCCATCACAGTTAAATAGAATATTATTGGACAAATAAAAATTATATGAAGTTTTTTTAAATGTACTCGAAATGGTCTTCCATGGACTTCACTTGGGTCGTTCTTATATTCAGATACTCAATTACCAAACAGTCTTCATTAGGGCTATTCACATGGTGAACCATTTTCTCAGTACTTCAACAATTTATAGCAAAAAACAAAAACAAAAACAAAAAGCAACAACCACCAAACAGTCCTTATTGTGGCTATTCACATGGTGATCCGTTTTCTCAGGACTTCATTAATTTATAGCCACCCCCCCCCCCCACAAAAAAAAGAAAGAAAACACACCAAAAAACAAAAATCAGTCATTACTAATACCAGGGCTGTCAACACATTGTTCTGGTTTCTCAGGACTTCAACAATTTATAGTTAAAAAATACCAAACAGTCATTATTCGGGCTATCCACATGGTGACCAATTTTCTCTGGACTTTATCCATTAATGGCAAAAGAACACCCATCAGTCCTTACTAATAAGACTGTCCACATGGTTATCCATCCTCGCCACTTCATCAAATTTCAAGCAATAGACTACTCTATGCTCCCTCTCCTACCTTTCCACCTTTCTATTTATCATCCTCGTGTCTTATCTCTCCAATCCTCATCAGGACAATCCACACAATGAAACCACAATCCTCTCCTCGTGATATTCACACCACCCATGCAAACCTTCAAAGATGACATAAGATATGGGCTGAAATGTTTCTATTCTTTTCTACAAACAGGAATGAACAAGATGAGAATCATTTTGTCTGCAGTGCAGTGCTAGTTTATGTGAAATACAAACCACATGCCGATATCGTAAAAGAGGATTGCATATTAGATCACAAAAGAGGAGCGAGACAGATCACATCTGTACCTTGATCTTCATGAAGAAGAGATGCTGCATTTATTTCTGGTTGCACACAGGACTATAGTGCACTCCCGTTGTAACAAACATGGTTTATAAAAGAATTCTATTAACAGCGAAATAAAAGTTCACAGTGCTACATTATCCGTTCTATGTTTCTTCGTTGTTTATTTGTTTGGTCATAATGAAACTTCGATATAACAAAAGAAAACTGCTCGTCCTGAGGACTTTGTTATAACGGAAGTCCTCTGTACAACAAAAGGAGCATATGCTTGCATGGTATTGCATTACTTGCGACATTGGTTTAGCGTTGTGTTTCGTGACCTCTGACCTTCACAGCTCCATGAGCGCCAGGAGGTGCAGAGCCAGACGGAGAGGCTGATGAACGCACTGGTCGCCATGCAGGACAAGAACACCCAGCTGGAGACAAGCCTCAGTGCAGAGACCAGACTCAAGCTGGACTTGTTCTCGGCACTGGGCGATGCACGGCGACAGGTGGAAATAGCTCAAAGTAAGTCCTTTCCAACCGACTTTACCCATTCAAATGACTTGAACTGAACTTGAACTTGAACTTTATGCTGTTTCATTTAAAAACCATAACATCTCGTACAAAACAAACAGAACTCAGAAATTGAGTGTATTAATGTGCAATACATAACATGTGCTAATTATGATATAAATGAAACATTGAAACTACAAAAGACCTGAGGTCTTGTCAGCTTAGTTCCCCCCCCAAAAAAAAAAGACCCAACAACAAACAGTTGAAGCAATATTGTTATGAATTTACAACATAAAACAGGAAAGCAAAACATGATTACTTGTCATTCAACTTAAAACAAAGGAAATAGAAGAATAAAATTGAAAATGAACACAATTATTTTACTACTTGCATTTACCAATTGGATTTCTGAATATGTATGTCTGTTAAAATGACTTGTTGCAAACAAATCATTTCATGTGTAACCTGTGTATAAGTAGAGTTGGAATTATAGAAATTTATTAGTACACCTGTCCAGTACTTGGTCATGTGTGCATCTGGCCATTGTCATCGGAGCTGTGTTGCTTGGGATAACCTCTGTGCAGGAATCATGCATGAAAAATTACCCCTGTTTATAATGACTTCCATGAGTGTTGAGGGACAAATGCTATTGCATTGATCGTGATCCACAATTTCATGGCAGAATATCTCTTTCAGATTACGGTCTTTGCTGGCTGTATCAAAGGTGCTGTTCATGTTGACTTGAGAAACACAGGCCTACACTCCTTTTACTGTGCATGCAGTTTACATATCAGATATGCCAACATTTGCTTTGATGGACAGTCAATTGGCTCATAAAGACAAGCTGTCTATTGATAACACCAATCTTGCCGTTTGTTAATGTGTCATTGTAGATCAGATTCACCATAGGGATCAGGAGATTCGGGATCTGAAGGCAACCATAGCTGACCTGATGGCTGTCATGCCTATGGCTAACTACCCAGTACCCACCTCGACCAGCAACCCTGTGGCGACGCCCCGCTACTTCTGCAGCCCTTGCCCCCCTGAAGAAGTTGGCCAGGCCCCAGTGGTCAGCAAGCCAGTGGTTGGGGTATCTCCGTTGGTCCAGACACCACCCCAGCAGCCTCCCACAACATCCCAGCAGCAGTCATCCAACCCTGGCACTCCTCCCCCAGGGCCACAGTCCCAGGGAACGTCCCCTGCAAAGACATCGGTGCTGGACCCTAATGCCGCAGTCTACCGACCCAAGAGTAACTAGGGCTTTGTGCAGCTTGTTATTCTTCTCAAGTGTTGGAAAAACATGCTACAGTTAAAAGTTAAATGAGCTTTACAAAAACATACAAAAAAAGAAGAAAAATGTGTGCATACATTAAATGTGATGCATTGTTTCATGTTTCTGTGCTTGTTACTGTTTGTTTCTCTTTCTCTCTCGCTTGTTGGTCATTGTTTCAGAATTGTGGAGAAAGAGCATGACTGTTAATGTATTTGCAAGGTGTGTAACGTACGAGTAGTTTTTTGTGGGTTAGTTCTCAGTTAGCACATAATGGAGCAGCTTCCTTTCACTAGTTTCTATAGACTGACAGTGTATGAAATATGATCTAGTTATCTTTGAGCTCTCCTCTCTTTCTCTTTCTCACTCTCACTTTCTGCCGAAGGGGTTTTGGTGAGGTGCAGTTAAAACACAGTTATACAATGATACCCTACAGGCATTTCAATGATTGCATCGTAAATGCACCGTGTAAACATGTTCTTGGGCATGAAGGTGTCATGAGGTTGTTATTAATGCTTGATGATTGCAAAAACCAGTATTAAATATTTGCTTCCTTGTTTGTTTTTCCTTGCCAGTTCGATACCCTTGGAATGTTTTTTTTTTTCTCCACGAATGTCAGATGATGAAATGCCATCTTGACCGTGTAGGTGTTTGAAATGGGAATGCAGGCCATCACATGTATTTGCCAATTTTACAGCTCATAATGCTGTCTGGTTTTGGCCTCTGCATGACAACATAACATTGCTGGAATAGTGTGAAGAACGCCACAGTGACCACTCACAAGTACAATAGATATATCATGAATGTGCTTGGTTGCAGGTGTTGTCCATGGCAGTGTACATGTAAAAGAGTTTGTCACCACAGTTGTGCTAAGTTGGTAGAGAAATTCAGCTTGAGAGTAAGATATTTTTGACATCTCTGTAGGATGGAAGTTGAGATGTTCTTCAACCGAAATCACTGAAAGGGACCTGTGTCTGAACACTGCATTATGAGGAGCAGAAACAATTTTGCGACTGTACAGCATGTCTGTGTTATGGATCTGTTAGACCCAATTTGCTGATTTTATACATATTCAACCAGTTTAGCCATTCACAGGTGTTCATGTGGAGGCATATGACATTGATGGATGAATGTTACTAACATTGAGGGGGGGGGGGGGTATGTGGTATGTGTACGATTCTGCCTTTCATATGCACACTCTTACTAAGTGATTGCGTAATATTAAGGCCCATCGGATTCACTCCAGGGCGTATGGTACTGTCATAGATCTGTACTCCAATATGTGAGGTTGTCAATAAAGTTAGTCACCCATTCCTAGGAAGAGATATTTTTACAAGCTACTTAGTAGTCATGGTAGACTGCCCTCTCTTGTCGACCACAAGAATCATCTTTAGCTACCAAACACACTACCTCTGTAAAGGGATGAGAGACACGGAGTCTCTCTAGAAATCTTGCCATATCTCCTCTTTGTGTACCTGCCACGGCACATTTCCCTTTCCTGTCTGTGTCATGAAGTGATCCTCCTCCACACATCACTCACCAACATCTGTGGTAGATGTCCACAAGGGGTGTGGATGGATGAAAGACTTCTCATGGCCCTCTGTGTTCTCTGCCATCACACCTGTTTGTAATCTGAAAAGTGGTGCATTGGGAATATATTTCAGCAAAAACTTCTTTAAAAATGGCATAATATGTCACATGTCTTAAAATTCTTCTGTATCTCTTGATATGTAATCTGAAGGAACCATCACAGCTGCAGAATGCCATTCCATATAGAACTTTGCAACAGTTGCAGTCTACAATAATCATGGTCACTGTGACAACAGCCAAGCAACAACCAATCACCTGGTAGCAGTCTTGTCATTGCAATGGTGTGTGCCATTATTGGAACAACAAAGGCCCATGTTATAGTGAAATAATTAGTGCCCAATTGTGCTGCAGTGTGTACTCCCAAGGTTCCCCCTAAATCTTGCATTCATTGTCATAACCATGTTCTGGAAGGACATAGAGGGCTAGTGACAATGCAGCAAAAATGTTATAATGACTGAAAGCCTGGGGGAGGGGTTCCAGTGGGAAAGTTAGAGGCTAGTTACCATGTTCAGAAGTACTGAGCAGAAAGAAAAAGTTCCCATGCCAAATAACCCATTTTGTTGAATATTGCACTTAACCTTCAAGAGGTTACCTTTACCATGTGCCAGCAGCTTTGTGTTGCGTCTCAAATAACCCCCAAACCCACAACAGCATTGTGGACAGGCTTGATGTTTCGGATTTGTGTATTTTTTGAAGGTAATGGAAAGGAGACATAATGTAGATTGTTTGTAAACACCTTTTTCGTTCTCCAGGAGACCTAGAAGATGCTCATTAAAACACAGTGAAGTGTGAGATCTCTATTCAAATAGAGAAGGATGTGAATGTGCCATATAGCTCATAGATGCTCATGGCAGTGCAGACATTTATAGTATGGTACTGGTGATATATGCTCTCTTCACGACTAGCGATTGATTCCTTGGATAACTTCAAAATGCTCTCTTTGTGCACCAAACTATAACAGATCTTTGGAGTGCTATGCCATGCTGACACATAGCAGTAACCTCCCATTTAGTTGTCATCTGTTTCTTCTGTTTCTGATCACTCATAACCCCCCCCCCCCCCCCACCACCACCACCACCACCCAATCCTGCCATCCTACCAACATTGTCATTCTCCTTTGTAAAACAGCACCATGTCACTAGGTGTACACATCAATAAAAGACAGCAACAAACTTTCGTAAAGTTGCTCATATTCTCTCTTCCCCCTCAGAATTGATAATATACGACAGAACACTTACTTGTATGAACTTCCTAAAGCATACTTTGCGGGGAAAAAAGGGAGAGGTCATGCTGTATCTTTTGGATGTTATTTGGAATAGGCCACATTTTATGATGCAAAATGACACGACCAGGCTGTAGGCATAGGCATTTAAATGTATGTAAGGTGTGTATGATAATGTGGATGTCGTCTACCATTTCACCAGTCTGGCAGCCATTGCTTGTCCTACTCTGGGCACAGATATTTCCTACATCCAACCCCAAGCAACTGTTTCTATATTTTCAAGAGCAACTTCACTAACTTGTAGTGAGTGTTGGGCCGTAGGGCCATATTGAAATTGCAATTATTTCATATATTTTCTTTGGCACTGGAACACATTTTTCTGCATGCTGGGGAAAGTCGCGTTAAATTCACCATGAGTTATTTCAATAGCAAGCTTTAGATCTGTGATGCGAATGCCAAGAAGATGCTAATGAAGCCAAAATGGTGTTCTACACATACGCGAGACAACTGTTTCCGTTGTCCAACCCGGGAGGCTTAGCGTCCCCATCACAGAGCTAAGCTGGTTAATATCAGTATTGGTTCATGGTTTGAGAGGGCAGTTTGCTGATGACATTAAACTCCTAAGGAATCTGGAGGCAACACTGTGATGCCCATTATTGTATTTATAAGAAGTACTTACTGGTAAGACATTCATATTATTCAGTAACCATGTTAACACTTCACTGCAGGATCCAGATGCAATTTGTAGGTAAATTTGAAAACATGTATTTCTGATGCAGCTTACTGGTGTAGGCTTACAGGATTTGTGAAAGTTCAGATGGCTTGTTCAAGCTGACTGTGTTAGCTCTATGGGATTTAGGTCACAAATACATTGATAGAGAATGAACAACATGGCATTGGCTGAAACAGAGTTATTGTCAAATCAGCCTTTTTGGCATCTTCCACTAACAATGCAATCGATCATCTAACTGTGGGTGTGTGACCTTTGTGAATTTTGGCAGTCATATGTCCATGGATGCACACAACGCACACAGCTCCTAACGCTCTCTGAAAACATGTGATGCAAACTGATGCAAAGTGGTCCCTGTCTTCCTGTAGAAGGATGAGCTTATAAAGTACATTATGCTCCACCCCAAAGAAGTATAGGAGGTGCTCTCGTGATGACGTCACATCACATTTCTTGTTCGGCTAACAAAGTGTCACTGATTTTCAAGCCAGACCAGTGTCTTGGAGGACAGGCCTGGGCCATGCCAAACTTGTCGCTTCTTTGCCAAGCAGAGATTCAGTCTCAGTGACAATTGACAGATGTTTGTACATGCTCATTCAGAAAGCAAAGCAAAGGTGGACTCATTAATGGATGTCATGCCAGCTGTATTAGAACTGATGGGTTGTCTGCGTGTGGGTCATGTTTGTCAGTAAGTTGAGCTAAGATTGCAGGCATTCATCAACAAGAGTACCCCAGTTGAATATCAAGATCTTAGCTTTATCAATTTTTCAAACATTCATCAGACTGATTTGGGTGGAAGTATGCCCCCATTCTGGTAGTCTTGGCTTAGTGCTTAGATGGACAACTGTATTTAAAGGGAAATAGCAACAAAAATCTCAGATTAGAAGCGACAATGTGCATTTGATAGTTAGATATTAGGCTCTATGTTCGTGTGTAATTTTCTGCTCTGATATGTCTGTTAGCTGTGTGTAACGTTTTGAAGTGACAGCATTCTTTATGTTGTGTTCATCGCTGACGCTCTTGTTCCAGATGTTGAGTATTATGGGAGGAAATGGATTGGTCACGAGTATGTTGGGAAAGACAGAATATTCTAAACCTCATCTATGGAGAGTGCTTTGCAGAACAGCATGATATGCAAAGCATTTTAAATTTACAGCAAAATCAGCTTGTTGTGTCCAGCTTTATATACCCAGTATGTCCTGCTCTGATGGTCAGAGTTGCTTTCAATTTTGGAACAAAAACAGAAACACCAATAACAAAATCTCACATCATTTTTAATGTGGTTGTTATGGGGGTTCATGTTCTAAACTGTGTATGCTGCATTTGCATTGACTTGTTTGCTAATGATACAAGTTTGGTGAAAAAAAGAAAGAAAAGAAAGTTAGAATTCCAGCTCTTGCCAACAAACACAGCCATATAATGTAATATTTGAAGCTACATGACACATCAACATGACACTCAAAACGAGACACAAAAAGTAAGCCTTGAATAAAGCAGGATGTTTTGTGTGAGCTACGTGGCTAATATACATGTTTTAAACTGTGGAGATGGACCATAAATCATTGTGGAGTAGGAGTCTGTCTGCTGAATGGCATTGTTAGGCATTATATGATAGGTAAACCTTTTACACAACCATCACATCAGTGAACTGGTAAGAGTTTAGAGCATATCAGGGCTGCCAAGTCTCCCTGATCTTTTTAGGAGGCTCCCTGAAAACAGTATTGGTTGAGATGAGGATTCAGCTTTTAACTTTTTGCAAGATACTTAAAAACCACTTTATCAAATGTTAAAAGCATGCAGTTCTAAGAGGAATGAAAAGTTTGTTTGATGAAAATTGGTTTTGAAATGGCTGAGATGTCCAAAACAAAGTAAAAGTGATCCTAATGAAATGTTGGTTCCACCTTTTGTAAGGATCACTTTGTTTTGGATGTCTCAGCCATTTCAAAGCCAATTTTTCATTAAATTAACTTTGAATTCCTCTTAGGATTATATGCTCCTTCATATTTCACAAGAGGTTTGTCATCATTTCAAAAAAAAAAAAAAAAAAAAACAGCAAAAAGAAAAGAAAAAAAACCCCGCTGGAAACCTGAAGCTCAATCTCAACCAAAACTATACCGTCCCTTTAACCCGCTGAGGACAAACTGATTTTCCCACAACACACATTTCTCATAGACCCCTGCCCGAGTATACTCAGGACTCGTCTTCAACCAGTAAAGTATCTCTTACAACAGGAGAATGTGAAAGTATCTCTTCATGTCCCAACAGGAGAATGTGAAAGTCTTCCCGATTTGGGAATTGTTTTTTGCCCATTGAAATGCGTGTGACACACCACAAGTATCTTCCTGATTGCTTACAAGTTTAAATAAATCCTTCCTGATTTTGATGTAGGAGATGTTAGCAGCCCTGAGGTTGTGTGCTGCAGTGGATGCTGTTTGGTGCACAGTATAACTCCATATGTAAAGCCTGTGGGCTAATAATGACAAGCAAACACAGTTATCACTTGCACTACTGACATATCCTATGCCTGTATCAGCCACGTGACTGTTGTGTTTATGCCAAGGTGCTTGTTGTACTTGAATATGCAATTGTTTATTTTGCCAAATCAGCTCCAGAATTCAGCGCAACATCTGAAAGGGGCTCCATTTGAATTGCTCCATTTCAATTAGTTTGTCAGGACTATGATGGGGCAAAAAGAATGGGTTTGGTATGATGTACACAAGCACTTCACATCTGTGCTGTCCAGCTGTCATACAGATGACCTTTCATTGTGACATCGTGCTGACAGCTACCATTTTGGCTTGGGCAGTTTTATTTGGCAACTATCACACTACCCATGCAGTCAGATTTTGTAACTCAAGAACAATTATCTCCCCCTTCTCTTTCTCTCTCTCTCTACAGTTCAGTCCGGTTTATTTTGTACAAGTTAAAGATGATAAGGTTACTAGTACTACAATATATCAGACTTTGGTAATTTTGAATGTGATGTGACACACGGCTCTCCTAGGGAAACGGCTGAAGGAGAATGCCTGAAAATGTGTCGCCAGTCTCAAAATAATGCTGCTGAAACCTACCCCCTTCTCCTCCCCCCCCCCCCCCCCATGTAGAAGGAAGCAGCAATAGTGTCTTAGATTTATCCCCTCAAACAGCCCCTCCAAACAAACAAACAAACAAATAAATTAAAACTAAACAAACAATGAGAGAGTAAAGGTAAAAATATTGACCTTGCCGATGATTGGCTTGTGTGTTAATACCTACCTCTATAGTGTTTACCTGGCGAGATGTGCAGTGTGATAGAGAAAGGTAGCGATATGCCAGCACAGGGTTATGGTGTCGATAGGGTGTGTGTACCGAGCAAGGGTGCATGTACCAGTGTAAGATCTTTTCCTGCAGGAACTAAAGAGGGCAGCCTTCAAGGTGAAGTTCAAATCATTTGGTCATGTCTGGGCAAGCAGTACGTTGTGTCACATATGACCAACGCTATACGCCATGACAGTAGAGCTGAAGGAAGAAGTGTTTGCAATGTTGTTGCTAAAAAATAAATGCTGTTCCTCAGCACAGGAAATATATTGTGAGAGGGAAATGTTGAAATCATACAATGATATAAACATGGATTTTGCGGCATGATATTGTTTGTGACTTAATGTAATATCTGTAGCATTCTTACTCCAGAGTCACAAGTTTTTGTTTCTCACAGGCTGGTATTTGGTATGCACACCAGAGGGGAAGTGTGAGTGAGCATCATTCGATCTAGCTGGGCAGTCTGTGGCTTGTCAAATTTGTAATACCTAGATGTTCATGTATTTTAAACTTCTGCATTGACTGCGATCATATGTCAGGATGTGTACCATGTACAATTGAAGTGATTGCTGTCAAAAAACGGTTGTTGCATTAAGGCATTTTGCAGAATGGTGGCATGTATTGCGCTCTATGTGGATGACGTGCCAACAGGAAAGAAAATTTGTGGATCTGGACAACCTGCCAACTTTCCTTACACTAGCATACATTATCAAGCATACTGCATACATGTGTTGGAGCAGTTATTCTGGTACACACATATGTGAATGATTTGTGTTACGCATAGGTTTGTGCATTTCTGTAAGTTTACACAGGAAGGAGGTTATTGAACAAGTTTGCCCCATCTAAACAAGCATGCCACAATCATTTTGGCTAAATTAAAAACAAATAAAAGTGGCCTCGTGGTTTGAAGAACATGATGATGCAAGAGTTCAATCTTGCAATGTGCATTTTCACCATTTACATACCGTTTGACTATGGTGTAGGTGGAACATTGCATCATTTCGATAAAAGCTGCTAATATTTGACAATGAGTTAATGTGTTAATGCCATCTTCCATCAAGCTCCCTTAGTTAATGAGTGACAGTGACCCAAGCTCGGTAAACATACGCAGAAAAATACTGTGGGCTTTGGCACATGCCTCTTTTTGTCACTCAAAAAGAAAAACAATGTCTGAAATGAGCATTAGCCAATCTGCTGTTTAAGTAAATACACTCTACAAGTCAGGCATGTGTTTCTTGTATCAACTAGGGTTCCCTTTATGGGTGAGGCATCATGGGTAATTCCCTGCATTCAAAAGGCAGTGTAATGTACCAGCAGTAAGAAGCCACAAGCTTGAGTACATGGTGAAACTGAGGGATAGAGTGTCAATGTAGATTCAGTTACATGACAAACCTCTTACCATCTTACCTACACAGTCTGGCTCACAAAGAATATATGAACCAAATATGGAGGTTTCGAAGAAACCCGCTATTTTCAGCTACTGACCCAATCAACTTACCCTACAGGTTTCATTTTGAAATCTATGATATGGTGTATATCTTGCTAAAATCAAAGAAAAATGTGCTCTAAGCTGAAAAAAGAGAAGGGACTAGCTATATATTGGAGCTAGCAATGAATGTTGTAAATCCCTGTCTGCATTCTTTTTAATGTGGAAGTAAAGCTGCAAAGTTATACCCGGTATGTGTATCTCCTGCAATATATTTGCCTTGCAAGGAGTGCTGTTGGAAATTAATCCCAAGTTAGCCAGTGATGCTACCAAATCAATTTAGTTGTCTACACACCATCTGCTTGCCATTTTGACTTGACACAGTGTCAGATAGGTAAATTTATTGATCCGGGTCAAACTTTGTCTCCTTCACCCTGGTGGACATGTGCACAGACTATATGTCAGAGATATTGATCATCTGAATCAGAGGGACCCTGGTTTGTGTACCTGGTGTCTTGCAGTGCTGTTTCAAATAATATATTGCCTGATTGCCTATTAAAGTTCCAGGGCACATTGGACTATATTTACTGCTAAATGCCAGTTGACCTGAAGCTGTTGATGTGTTCAGAAGGAATGTCGCATGTAATGTTATTTGCAGGTTTCCCTCTGTCAGTGCCCCCATAAGGTTTAAATTAAGAGGTCATTTAGTAGTGACTGAAGGTACATCTTGACAAAGATTGCTCAGAGGATCTGAGTTAAGTCATTGAATGACAAAGCTATGAATTCTAGACAATACGGTATGTTGTTCTATATACCCATATGCTTGTACAAATTGGTACCGTCTGGTTATCCACATGGGCTTCAAGTATGGCTTGGCATCTTTGATGTACTGGTGGCTGGTCCATGAAATTCTGCACCAAATATGGGAGTAAGTTTTACAGTCTGGCAGCATAATATGCAGTTATTCCAAGCAAGTAGGAATTTTCGTTATCAGAACTACACTGAGATATAATCAGGCAAGCAATCTTCACCTTGTGAAATCAATATAAATGCATGAACTGGGCAACACTTGCATAGGACATGTTTTAAATGACAGTATCAGTTTCTTTTTCGACATCCTCACCCCCCCCCCCCCACACACACACACCCTTCAAATGCCATTGAGACTAGCTACAAGATACCCATCCCTTTCTCTTATCACTACATGGGAATGCATAGCTGAAGTGCCGTCATAAGAAGTAAAGACAGATATAGAACTGAAGGAATCTGAACAGAAATGTTACTCAAGCTCCGGCGCACATTACGTTTATTTGTGCCCCATTGCAGCGAGGATGGTTGAAACCTAAACACCAACACCAAAAAATAAAAAAGGAGAAGACATGTGTCTTTTGTCAAACAAAATAAAATTTCAAAACAGAAAGTCACAATTGTGTGCATGTGTTTCTTATCTGATAAGTTTGCAGTTTAGCTTCTTGTGCGTGTGTGTGCATGCTTGTGTGGGTGTGTGTGTGTGTGTGTGTGTGTGCGCGTGCTAGTGTGGGTGTGTGTGTGTGCGTGTGTGTGTGTGTGTGTGTGTGTGTGTGTGTGTGTGTGTGTGTGCTTGCTTGCATCACCTGCCCCAACTTTATTTACACATTTCTCTCTCTCTCTCTCTCTCTGTCTTTACCATATGTTTCATTTTGTCCCTTAAGTTGTAAGTCTATTTTGCTTTTAATGCTGATAATGAGCCTGGTGATTAGATTGGCCTTAAATTTAGCATAATGTGAATGGGAAGCAATGAAAAAAAGAGGTTCTGACATTTCAAAGTTTCATGCTCAATGTCACAATATAGTTTCTGAGGTTTTTTTAAGAAGAAACCACGTACATGAGATAATGTCATAATCTTATGAGTCTCTCATTGAGTTACTTATGAAATCTACCCTTAATTTCCCTTATTCTCGAGAAATAAAAAAAGAAACTTTTTATCCTTTTTAACATTTTTATATTATTTTTATTTCATTTGTTTATTTATTTATTTATTTTCTGTGTTGCAATACCTAGAGATAGAGACTTTTAGGATAAAGGAATAGTCTCAAAAATAATAAGCAAAACGATAGTGGGATATCTTTGTGCACAAAATATTAGAAGGAGTTGTGAGTTGATTACGTAATCACTTCCGCTATACTTGCATAATATTTCAACCAAATAACTAGACGGGGAAAATGTGTGAAACGTAAAAATTCCCTTACTTTCATCACTCTGTTCGTCCAATCTTACTTTACACGCTGAAGTTTATATAGGTTCTGAAGTGACTGATGGATTTTTACGCCGACGCTGGAACCGACGAACCTAGAGTATCGTATTCAGCATACTCCTCGGCCAGGACCTGCTTCGCGACAACACATACCAGACGATCGCTCGCTAGATGAGGGAGCAGTGTTGTTTGTCGCGCTTTTTCAGTCATGGTCACAAAAGCCAACCTCGTTTAAGTCTATACAATTAATGTGCATGGCATACCATGTTTCTGATTTCATGAAGTTATAATACGAGCAGCCATACACCGTTAGTATTTCGTCACTCCATCAACGATCAGTACCGTGTCTTATTTCTCATTCATTGCTGCAGTTGGCATGTTTGAGTATAGAACGAACAACAACAACAACAACAACAACAACAACAACAACAACAAACAGACAGAGACGAAGATCTCCGCCACACCCACATCCGCCCGTATATTTCATTTGATTCAGCTTGCATTGGGTGTCACTCGCAAACCGGTAAAGTCACAGTAGATACAAAAAGTCACTGCTGCTCGTGATATAAATAGTTCCCGCTATATTGTTTCCGATATCTGTAAGTATAGACTCCCACTGTTTTTGAATATAGATATAGCTCGGTTATATTACGTTCGGTGAGGATATGGTTTTTTCCGACATAGTAACGAGTTGAAATCTATACTATACTGTATCCTGGATAAAGGGTGAAAGATAGAAAGCTACTTAGAATTCAGGTTGTTAGTTCCCTGTCGCATGTGTTGGTATTTCATTTTCATTTCATTTCATTTCATTTATTTATTTCAACACGGCACATGATTCAGCCAGACGGCTGTTCTTCCTCATGTCCGTGCATCATGAGGTAAAAATGACATACTTTTTTTTTTTCAAAACATATACACATGTACATGAAACATATATACAAAATACAATTAGATGAAACAAATCAGAACAAAATTAGAAAAAAAATATTTACATTAAAAAAAGAATAAATACATGCTTGGTTTACTTGAAAAAAAAAAGATGGGGAATGGGTACAATATCACTGTGGTGTCAGATACAAATTCAAACTCCGTCTATAACCGCTAAAAATTGTTTGCTGTTTTACGCATGTTGGCAATGTATTCCATAATTTTGGACCTTGATAACTAAAACTCCTTTGCCTAAAGCAGGTTTTGATATATGGTAACTTGAATATCAGCGTTGTATTCCTTAAATCATAATCAAAAATTTTCAACTCAAACATTTCACTTATATATTTAGGGGTTAAATTATAAGCGACTTTATACATTGTGCACAACATATGTTTTTTCCTTCTCATCTCAAGTGTGTCAACATTAATTTGTGAGTATAACAAATTAGTTGGGTATCTCGAATTCACCTGCAACACTGCTCTTAGAGAACGATTCTGAAGAATTTGAAGACGCTGAATATAACTCTGATTAACATTTGACCATATAACATCACAATAGTCAAAGTTACTTTGAATGATGGATTTATAGAATGCAACAGCTGTTTCAATTGATATAAAATGTCTTATTCTCTTTAACAGATACAAATCTCTGATAATGCGTTTACACAAATGTTCAATATGATGGCTCCAGTCTAGTGACTGATCAATATACACACCGAGATATTTACAATAAGGAACTTGAGTTATTCTAACATCATTTACAATCACATTCAAATTCACATGTTTAACCTTTTTTTTTAGATCCTATTAACATAGTTTCACATTTTTCCAAATTAAGGGCTAATCGGTTACATATTAGCCAATCTGCAATACAGGCCATATCAATGGTTTAAATTTTCTTCCATCTGTTTTACATTTTTACCAGACACATAAATACACGTATCGTCAGCATATAATGCAACCGATGAACGTTGTAAGCAGTTAGGCAAATCATTGATATAGATTGTAAACAAAAGTGGGCCAAGATTGGACCCTTGGGGGACTCCACGTGTTACGCTAAGTGATTTCGATTGAAAACCATTCACCTCAGTATATTGTGTGCGATTGCTGAGGTAATCCTTAAACCATTCACAGGCATGGGGAGCCATGCCAATCATTCCCAGCTTGTCTACAAGTATGGCGTGGTCCACTGTATCAAAGGCTTTTCTTAAGTCTATACTAACCATTCCTGTCATTCTACCATCATCCATAGAGGAGAGCCAGTCTTCTGTAACCTTCAATAGCGTGGTCATTGTTGAATGTTGTGGGCGAAAACCTGACTGGTTTTTGTTAATGGCGTCTACTGAATGCAAATAGGAGTAAACCTGATTGTACACAATCTTTTCAAGCATCTTCACAGTGATCGGCAGAATGGAGATTGGTCGATAATTATTGACATCTGTCTTCTTTCCCTTTTTATGAATAGGGATGATTTTTTAACATTTCAGTGAAGTCTGAATTTTACCAGTTTTAAAGGACAAATTGAATATAAAGGCTAATGGTGCAATGATATACTCAGAAACGGCTTTTAACAGACTCAGAGGTAGCTTACCCTCTTCACTGGATTTTTTGTTCGGTAGAGCCCGCAATGCTTTTTCAACATCTGATTCAGAGATTGGCTGAAAACTAAAGTTTGGTTGATTGACTGGTACATACTTCCTGTAGCCAAAATTACTATCTTGTGTGACGCTCCTCTGTATGATTTGACCAACTTCACTGAAATAAACATTAAATCGATCTGCAACCTCTTCTGATCTCATCAATGCACCATCTTTACCTTGTAAATACACTGGATCTTGATCTTTCTTCTTCGATTGCATAACATGCTTCAATGATTCCCATACCTCACGAGAATTTCTATCATTTGTTTCAACAGTCTTAGTGATATACTCAGATTTAGCCTTTCTTATTTCTGTAGTGACCTTATTTCTTAATATTCTATACTCACTCCAATCTCTGTCTTCTTTCGTTTTCTTTGCTGTTTTCTTTTGTGTATTTCTTACATGAATCAACTCTAATATCCTTCTTGTCATCCACGGGGATTTTTTCTTTCTTACTCTATGCTTTTTAATGGGAGCATATTTATCAACAATAACCGCTAACGTATTTTCAAAATAACCATAAGCATCATTTACATCCTCTTTAGTTCTCAATTCATGCCAAGCAATATCAGCAATTTCTTTAACGTATGCTTCCATATCTATACGCTTTACGTTACGTATCATAATATACTTGTGTTGGTTTGGGGGGTTTGCGTTTGATCTGTGTTCCGATCCCCACGTACAATGGATTAAATAATGATCACTTAGAGCTACATGAATAACTCCACTCTGTCTTATTTTATCAGAATTATTTGTAATAATGAGATCCACTAATGTTGAAGTCACATTTGTTACTCTAGTTGGTTCAGTTATGACTTGCTTCAAATCAAAATTATCCAATATCTGACAAAACCGTTTCGACTGCCACAAAGTTCGATCTAACATATCACAGTTTATATCACCAATAATAACTACGTCCATGTTGATATCGTCAATTCTTTGGAAGAGTGCCTCAAAATTCTGAAAAATTTCTACACCAGAGTTTGGCGGTCTGTACCATACCAACACAAGAATATTTTTCATGTATGTAAACTTCATTTCAATCGGTAATATCTCCAACTTTTCATCTACTAAATCTACACGTAATTCGTAATTAACGCTCGACTTAATATATGCGGCAACTCCTCCTCCATTTCTGTCTCTGTCTTTGCGTATTAAATCATAACCATCTATTTTGAGTTCAGTATCATCAATGTTTTCATTTACGTGCGTTTCACTTAGTGCGAACACATCAGGGAGAATTTGTTCATGCAACAATCGAATCTCTTCTATGTTTTTCAACAAAGACACGCAGTTGAGATGAGTGAATGTGAATCCTTTACACTGACGGACTTTTTGAATAAGAACATCTGTATGGTCATCTTTACAAGGACTTACGTAACAACCTTTCTGCTCGTTTACAACGCCTGATATTGATATTGGTACTGCACAGGTATCATCTGACAAGGAATGAAACGGAATTTCTCTAAACAAACACAGATCACAAATCCAGTCAGAGTCAGATTCAAATATTTTTCTATGTACATTTGTGCACTTTAATTA
This sequence comes from Diadema antillarum, assembly GCF_040938485.1. NCBI lineage: Eukaryota > Metazoa > Echinodermata > Echinoidea > Diadematoida > Diadematidae > Diadema > Diadema antillarum. The sequence continues at coordinate 3,388,798 of NW_027271658.1, forward strand.
GTGACACCACTTCTGGCAATATGCACACATCAAACCATTTTGATTATTTCTAACCGGAGTGCTACATGCAATACATGGAAATCGAACCGGCATATTACAGAGATACAGAGTATATCGCTCACTTGATTCTCTTACAGTCAGTTGTGCCTGCGTTCCAGCTTCTCAAGATCTGCAGTTGTGGTTATTGGGACTTTCCTGTCGTCGTTCGTCAGAGCCGTGATTCTGCCATCCAGGGTCCAAACTCGTTTGACCTTCACATGCTTTCGCACCTCATTGATGAGTCGTGCATCCTCGTGCATCCTCGTAGACAATTTGCTTGTTTCTATATCTACATTTTCTTGATTTCTTTTAAAGTTTTTAATTCTGTGTTTTAGGTTTAAAATTGAAAGAATAGATTTGTACATCATGGTACCTTTTCTTGATTGTTTAGAACAGTTGCCGGTTTTGTTTGTTTGTTTGTTTGTTTTTTGCATATACTAATTCAGTGGAATCGTGCCTGACAGTATTTTTGATATTGTATGATAGCATTTTTAATGTGGACTTGAGGAAAAGTGTGCTCTGTGTAGTTTCATTTAAATAACTGAATACAATTATCAAACAAAAACTACTTTATTTCACGCGATATATAGGATCCTATGCACGCGTCGTGTAAGGAAATAGGAGCGTTTCATGTATACAGGTCTATTTTTGTTCATAGCTTTATATTATCCTGGGCATGTTGTTCCTAATCATATCTAGCAGAATGAGATAACCATTGTTTGGTGCGGTTGAGACTCTTTTCTAAAAATGTTCTAAGATGTTCTTTTCTAAAGAAAGTTTGTTTGCTTGTTGGTATGATTGTCTTTACACATCCCTTTTAAATCAACACTCAGTATCCCCCTCCCCCCCCCCAAAAAAAAAAGACAAACCCCGTCAAATTACGGTGATAACTACGCTTATAATTTCTTATTTTTTATTCATTTTTTTTTTCGTCGTCTCCATCTCTCCTCCTCCTCTTGCTCCTCTTTTCCTCTTTATCTTATTTCTTCGCCTTCCTACTTTTGTTCTATATCAGCTTTGCATTCTTTTTCCTTTTTCTTTCTGTCTTTCGTAATTATCTCCTTCTTTACTTCTTTTTCTTCTTCTCTTTCTTTCTTCTTCTCCTTTCTTCTTCTTCTTCTTCTCCTTCTTTCTTTTTTTCTTCTTCTTCTTTCTTCTTTTTCTTCTTCTCCTTTCTTCTCTTTCTTCTTTCTTCTTTTTCTTCTTCTCCTTTCTTCTTCTTCTCCTTCTTCTTTCTCCCTCTTCTTCCTCTCCTTCTTTCTTCTTCTTTTTTCTTCTTCTTCTCCTTCTTTCTTTTTTTTCTTCTCCTTTCTTCTTCTTCTTTGTTCTTTTTCTTCTTCTCCTTTCTTCTTCTTTTTCTTCTTCTCCTTCTTCTTTCTTCTTTTTTTCTTCTTCTTCTCTTCCGTTCTTCTTCTTCTCTTCCATTCCTCATCTTTCTTCCTCCCTTGACTCGACATGTACAACGATAAGGGTCGTAGTCTCTATATCACCAAGGAGCTTCAAGATCCTTGGTACAACTCTACACATTGTATCACAAAGGTGTAAAAAATGTAGAGCGCCATCTTTCGTTCGCAAAACCTCACAGGTTCCACAGCTGCATACATGATTCCAGTTTGTATTAATACACCTATTGTTTTGTAGCGTAATGTCTCGAATTATCATCATTTTCATTTCTTTCACTTTGTGCGATTCTTTTCCTGAATTCAAATAAACAAAGCACGATGTTATATGTGCATTACTTCTTTTATTCATTTATTTATCTATTCATTCGCTTTAAAGAGAGAGGGAGAAATAAACATTTTCAGGCTCCCGATGATGAGTATAATGTTGGAAGGCTAGCAAGTTATTTTTCGAACTGTTGTTCCCTATCTTAATGATATTTACAAATAAAATCGAGAATATTCGATTAAGAAACAAATAGGACTACAATAATCAAAGTCTGATTGCATTTACAGGTTTGATGCTTAAAATGATAACAACACTCCACACGCTTGATTGACAACCGACTGTTGCATATTATGCGCAATATTGCATGCTTCTGAACGCTGCTACGATCGCCGCTCTATTGAACTCGCTCTCTTCGTTTGGGCAGGAAATCGCCTTTTTTAAACGGCAGTGTTGCGCAGCTTGTGCAGCCAGAAATAGAGAGAGAGAGAGAGAAAAAAATGGATTGCATTTGCCGGGATAAGGCAATCATTAACTTCCACACTACCGATTCCGCCTCACTCTGTCAAAGCGCCAGAAATAGAGTCCGGACAAATAACATGATGGAATGTGAATGCACAATTTCGGGGAGAAAAAAATGAAAACCGGACTTTCGGAAGGACAACTTTGGGATATGCATGTATAAAAACAAAGTGACGGAGCGGCTGGGTGGAGCGGATCTACGTTTGACAAGAGTTGTTGATTACACAGGCACTGAAACTAATATGGTAACGAATGTCTTAGCCGAAGTTATCAATCAAAATCTTTCGCAATCACTGAGTCTTATTTAGCTATCAAGTGTGGTGTATGAATGAGAAAACCAGAACTAATATTGCAATGTCTGAATAGTCCTGCATCTATCTTTGGATGAAGTTTCATCAATGTTGTGCCATGTATCATGTTTTCTTTTACTTTGTCATTTTATTTTCAACTGTGCAGAAAAGGAGATTCGCTTAATAGGAAGAAATGCATCTTTATAAAATTTCTGATTTTGCCTTCATATTTTTTTTTTTAAAGACCAGGAGTTGAAATTGAATTGATAATAAGATTTCTCAGTGACAGACCCGAGGGTATATTTTCGATTATGATTTGCACTTCTCGTTCATCTGTAGCCTTTAGCCAAGTCGTGGAGCTGTTTTCCTTAATCTGCCTGAATTCATATAAAAACAGCGCAACAACTGAGATACCCACAATGACACCCACGAATCGTACAGGGTCAGCCCACGAGTCACGCAGCCCATGAGTCACCATGGCAGCCCCTGAATCATACAGCCCACGACCCGACAGCTTACAAGTCATACAGCCCATGAGTTCGACACTAAGCAAACAAGGCCCAGTAGACCAAGACATTAAGCTCCGTGTTGTAGTGTCGAACTCGTGGGCTGCTTTTACCTATAGGCCATAATAATGTAGTCGACCAGGGAGGTGAGACACCTCCCTGGTCGAACTCAAAGGGCCTTATTTACCTATATAGTGTCGAACTCATGGACTCATGGACCTTTTTCTGTCGATGTCGAACTCGTGGGCTGTATGACTCGTGGGGCGTGGGTGTCGGTCTCGTAGGATGACCCTCAATCCACGACCACTTACAATGACTTATTTGAGTGAGCCGCGCTGACGTCAAATCCGAGGGATCGAAGAAAATTCTTCGACTTACGTGAATTTCAACTTACACAATAAAATCAGCATATTATTATATTAACATCAATCGGGGGAGGGGGGGGGGGGGGGTGAATTTTTCTTCGACTTAGTAAGTTTTTCGACTTGGACGAGGTTGACTGAATTGAACCGTTATATGCACAGAGGTTTCGCCTTTATAAAATGCCTTTTGCAGGGCCTGTTTTCCCCCATTCCTTTCGTGTTCACACTGATCTGTTTGGTCCTGTTTAGCAATTGCTAGATGTGAAAGTATGTGATGTTAACTGCCAGGCGTAAATTGCCGTGATGGAATTCAAAATCATGTATATAGAAAGAGGTATCCGAAGAAATACATCGTTTATCACCTTTAGTTAATGTCTGTTTAAGCACAGTGCCGTTATTTTTTTGTGTGTTATATTCAGCCCAACAGCAAAATCAAACTCCTCGAGATGGACATATCTGGTTCGGATACTTTTAGAACCAGTTTTTGTCTGTCGATGCTGTTGTCTGCTATTTGCTTGAAAATGTCAGGGGAAATCATAAGTGGAAAATCCGACATTGGTGGCGAAGGGTGGAGGAAGTGTAACCCGAGTGGCCGAAAATAGCCGGAGGGACAGACGGTTTCTGCCCTGGTCGGGATTTTGCGCTACGTTGAATGAGTGCTGACGTCATGGCGGAGCCGAATGCAAGGTGGCCACTTCCTCCTGGCAGACATTATCCCGTATTACCCTGTCATGGCCTTTATCCGACACACATTAAAAAATATGCACAAATATGTATTCGTGCACCATTTCTATCGCTATTTCAAATTCTGCGGTGCTGTTTCCGTTAAAGGGAAGTTTGAAAATCGCAGAGAGAGAGAGAGAGAGAGAGAAAGTGGAAAACGAAATTAAACATTGATCTCTTTCCTAGAATAAAAAATGGAAAAAAAATCAACATCCTTGTTATGGCATTATTACAACGTTTGATATATTGCACATATGTATATCTATTATATAACTCCTCCCTTCTCTCCCTCTCCTTTGTATATATATATATATATATATATATATATATATATATATATATGTGTGTGTGTGTGTGTGTGTGTGTGTGTGTGTGTGTGTGTGTGTGTGTGTACATTGTATACGTATACATCCCCGCCACGATTTGAGCTACAAAAAATAATACTATATTGTTGTATAACAGTGGAAATCGTCCCTCTCACCGTTTATACGAGTATAGGCCTATAAGAAAGTGTGCTTAATTTCTTGGCATACGCACCTCCCTTGACTAAAACAACCAACATATCTTTATTTATCTATTTTTAAAGGGATTGCAGATCCCTGGGGCAAATTCAGCTAGAAGTGATTAGCATTATTATCATCAGTACCACCATTGTATTTGAAGTAGCATCTTATTTTTGACTTTATTGTTCTGAAACTTGCAACCGTTATTTGGTTACACGGACTGGGATACGGATGTATTATTGGTACATCTCTGTGAGCTTGCCAATGGCCAGGATGCAGAGCATGCATGCGTAGCACGTCCTGAAGACAAAAGCTATATAATGCTATAATCAGCTTGTCTAATTCTAGTGTTCCTCTTTCAATCAGAATCCCGCGGCAGAATACAATCCCTTGCTATATAAAAAGGAGGATACAAATCAGGAGGGCTTAAAAAAGGGTCTTTCAATCCCAACCCTCCCCCCAGCATAATCAATGTTGTAAGAGTACAATGCATTGCAACAACAGGTCAGTTTGAAGGAGACCTCCGGATGATGTTCAGACTTTAACATTTGAACAACTATACATTAGTTATACTGAGTACAGACTTTCAGAATTTATAGTGATTAGGACGAGGAATGAGAATGTTTTCAAAATCTATCACAAATTTCAATGAACAAGGATGATGATATGGCAGCCTCGATCACCATAAGAATGCATGAGTTCGGGCTTAGGGTTAAGGAAGCAGAATAAAAGAAGAAGACATGCATAGATTCTATAGAGGTGAACATTTGCTAAGCAAGCAGTATTGTAATGGAACTATACTGCTACATTTCTGAAATAATATGTGAGCCTCCTATTTAACTATGTCATCAACACTGTTCAGTGTAATTTGTTTAAGATTTTTTTAGAGTATTGGTTTCTCTGCTCAAGGACCGCAATAAATTCCACAAATCTATACATGGAGCTATCGATGTATGTACTACATGATGTGAATGGCCCTTTAAACGCTTAAAATAGTGTCGCCTTGACACCACAGACGCTTCCTCGGGAAAGATGGCGTTTCGACATCTATGAAATGACATCATAAAGCGTCTTACCTCATACCTGTTGAGAAATCACAGCGCATCGGCCAAGATGTGACAAGCATCTATTCTAACACAAATTTATTATCTATAAACAATGTAATTCGGTTTTGCAATTCCGCTTATCAAGTATATATAGATAGCAGGTCAGTATTGCTTTATTATGTGCAGCACTGCTGCTTTTTCAGCTCTCCTCCCCATCTCCAACGTTTTCATCTTTTAAAATGTTTTTATCATTTTTGTTTACACCTACCCTTATTAATCACATATTTTAATGTCAATATATGCACTTACGTTCTGCAAAGAAAAAAAGATGTAATTTACATGACATGCTGTGTTGTTGTTGGAAATGGAAAATGAACGAACGAACGAATGAATGAAAGAATAAATGAATGAATGAATGAATCTTATATCCATGTATACCGAATCTAAACCATAATTACTGACATTATAATATGCCCTTGTACTGATGCTCTCGATTGCCGTGGATGACGTCGCACTGAATTTGCAGTGATTCGTTGGGTTTCAGAATTGTGTACTAGATTATTGCAGCCATGCCTACTGCAGCTGATTCTACAATACATGGTGCAATACACGGATAATTCACGGTAGGCCTAATATCAAAAATAACATTTACTTATCATAAGGCTAATATTGAAGTGTCGTTGGTGCCATGACATTTTGTGTGAGGTACTTGTTTGTGTCTTACATGGCTCCAAAGAAAATGTCAGGAAATATCTGTGGCGTATAAGTTACATGCAAAAGAAGGAAAAACCTGAAACAAACACAAAATAATGTCCCAAACAAAAGCTTTTGATAGCTGTGTGTGTGCGTGTGTGTCTGTGCACAGCAATCGCATATGCATGATATGGGACTATCGTCGCTTTGATAACCTCTGCCAGTCTAGGTGAAACCTATACGGTCGGTGGAAGTTATGTTTTCGGTTCTGTATGTTTGTCTGTCTTTTTTTTGGTACAAAATAACGAGAATTGATGAACGAATTTGCACCAAATTTGCAGGGTGTACTCAGTATTCAATATAAAGTAAGAAAGGAACGATAAAATTTTGGGTCATGAGGTCGAAGGTCAAAGGTAATAGGGTCATAGGACATGATAAGCTTAAAGGGAGCGTATAGTTTTGGTTGAGACCTAACTTCAGGTTTCTAATATTTTTGTGAGATGATGAAGAACCTCTCATGAAATATGAAAGAGCGTGTAATTCTAAGCGGGATTCAACGTTTATTTGATGAAAATCGGTTTTAAAATGGCTGAAAAGAGCATTCCTCATAAAAAGCGGGACACATGCACCTTTTATTAGGATCGCTTTGTTTTACTTCGTTTTGGATGTCTCAGCAATTCCAAAACCGATTTTCATCTGATAAACTTTGAATTCCTCTTAAAATGGTACGCCCTGTACTATTTCATATAGTTTCTCGATATCTCACAAAAAGTTAAAAGCCCAATTCTCATCTCCACCAGTACTTTACGATCCCTTTAATCTCCCAAAACTCAAGAACGGATGATCAGATTTTCACCAAATGTATTGTGTAAATGTCTCTTTACCTTGTGTTGAAGGTTATACTGCCTAATACGAAATGGCGATATTTCAGTCACGGCTGCTTAGCGCAAGTTTAACTCTCTCGGAGTGCTTTTGCTGGTGTTAAGTAATGATTATATATGCATTGCATACATGGAGGCATGTTAAAGGAAATGATAAATAGATTCGGCAATTCTTACACTTATGCAGAAGGTGACTTGTGATTGCTAGTGAATTAATCCAGCGAATCACACGAGCTTTTCCTAATCAGTCGAGATTTAGACTACTCTTTAATTATAACTATGATTTGTTTAGTCATTTGAACTAGTCAGTGTTTTGCATACGAGTAAGCAAATCAAATTTTGAACATGATTCATTACTAATGAATTAACAAGTGTGATGTTATAAGTCCATCAGTACATATCATACTGACCCATTAAAATATCTTTCTAGACTTTGGTGAAGATAAAAATTCATTTTTATGTAAGTATCCGTATCTGAATTGCTCTGTTCAGTGTGTGTATGCGTGTGCTGTGTGTGTGTGCGTGTATATCATGCGTGTGTTTGACTGGCAATGACATGTCAATACGTGCAATTTTGCTGACAGAAAACAGTCTGCGTTAACAAGCAGCTATACACTTTATATCGTAATGGTGCAAGCAGGCATTGATCTCAGTAGACCTTTGAATAAAAACAAACAAACAAACACAAAAACACACAAAAATATCGGAACGAAGCAACACAACGCACAATAATAGAGGACATCGGATCATATGCTTATAGCGCAACTGTGCAAATACAATAGTTTTTATTTGTAGATGTTTTGTGAATTGTAACTTCTTTCACAGGTAAAGACGATAATCCCCACTCTATCTTACTACTTTTCATCCCCTTGTATTCGAGACCATAATCTGCCGTCAAGGAAATTGATAAAAACTATTCTTTGATAATCCCCATAAAGAAAGCAAAATAAGTAACCCTATAGGCTATGACCAACAATTTGTTAGAACAAGACAGGTGTCATTAGCAAATAATGTTGATACAGTGACTATGAAAATGATAATCTGTAAGTTTTTTTTAATTCTTAATTTCATTATCGTAATGGGTGTCTCTTTTTCTCCTTCCATTGTCATAGAGGCGCCGGTGACAATACTTTCCTCTCTGCGGCAGCATCAGCTAGGTATACACTACACACCAAGTCCAATTTATAGAAGACATCGATCCACGATCAGTTTTATCGCTGTACATCGAACTATGGTGACATAATGACAAGCAATGACGTCATACGCGCCGAAGTATTCTCCAAGCAACTGGAATTTTCCAAACTGGTTGCTAACACTGCAGGCACCATGCTGATGACAACGTAATGGAGACAAGTCTCGTAGGCGAAATCACGACTTTAAGGCACAGATTATCGTCTGTAAAGGGCGTTCTGCGAGATTTCCATGAATAGATAGGGGAATTGTGTTATTCTCCTTTTGCCCCTGAGCAAGAGTCAAGTTGTGGCACACTTGAAACCCAACGAAAACATCTATTTTGGGTCAGGTATTATAAATCGGAAATCATTTCCTCACTTTAGCATCATCGCATCAAGTGGTGCTTAATATTTTTCTTTAAAGTGCATCGATGATCACGATATCTGCTCCGTGGATTATGTCAATGGTGTATTTCGTGATCCCGACGGTAAATACCTATAAGCTTTTGATCAGTTTAGAAGGAAACAACGGAAATCCACCAAGACGATTTCTCCAGTTTTCATATTCAATTTAGTGTCATTTGATGTGCCCATGGTTGTTATGAACCAAACACCCTTAAACATGCACCTACCGTGTGACGCACGCCCAATATACACGTAATGATAGCAGATGTTGAGTTAAGTTATATCACGGTCATTAATGAAGGTTATCGATTGTAAATCAAGAACCGATTGGATCGGAAATGGGTTTTATATTTTGCTGGCTTTTCTGGAGAAAATAAGTTTGTTCAAGTAAACATTTTGCAGCCGAAAGAAGGCCAATGAAATTTGAATCCCCACCCCCCCCCCAAAAAAAAAAAAAAATCTTCACACTGTTGTGTGTACATGCAAAATCTATACGTTATTGCAACCCATTAGCAGTGACAGAAACATTATGTCTTTATAACTTTAAGATACACATATCATGCTATGTATAGAGGAAGAGACACTATAAAATTCTCATGTTTCCGGTCAGCGTTATCTTTTTTTATGTAGGTCTTAGCATATGGGCAGTACGGATTACTGTATATTATTTTTGTTGCCTGTGTAAGTTGTTATGTGATGTAGGTCTTAGCATATGGGCAGTACGGATTACTGTATATTATTTTTGTTGCCTGTGTAAGTTGTTATGTGAGCTTTTGAAGCATTAATTTCTTTATTCATGATTCCATGATTTTTAGTGCTGAAGGATAATCCCATCGTGTCTTAGGAAACAATTTCGTTTAACGATATCCTTAGGCTGCAATCCCCCTTTCTGACATCTATTTTCGTGCCAAGGTTTGCACGGCGCCGTGGGTCAAGATTGAGAGAATGTCTGCCTTAAAGCAAACGCTGTGAAATGCGCAGTTCATGGCTGGGTCGTGACGATTTTGACGTCAAACTTGCCATGCTTGCGTAGGTGGTTAATCCAACGGGGAAAATACGGATACAGGCACACTGCACATCAAACATAAAGCAAAATGCACTATTTGCAACAAAATGGGAAACATATATTCATTTGATTACAGAATCATCTTAGACGAAAACAACAAGAAGAGAAATATAGAGCTATTTTAATAACTGTATCAACGTGTAAACAACAGGTGCTGAATCCCAAATCATCTTGTCATCTAAACACAGTTACTTTAATATTCATGTATTATTGATAGCGCAGACGGAACTATTTTCATCTGCACTTTCGGTGATGCCATCCTAAGGAGGAGCGTAGCTCGTTACTTCGGCAAATGAATGAATGAATGAATGAATAGATGGGCGCACGTTGGTTGGTTGTGGTTTCCCATGGTGACGCCGCGGCATCACAACTCCCAAGCCAGTCTTGGATGCTGTTGTGTGGGTGTATGAAATGCGTGGGCAATGTTTACTACTCATTCTAGGAGAGTATGAATGGAAGTGGTCAACGAATAGATAGAATTGTCTTACAACGTGTGGGAGCTTCTAGAATCACGTGGGCGATAGTAAGCGTCGCACGCGGTCTTCATATCTCCCGTAGATGATGAGTTATTCTATTTCACACCTTGGCAGCTCAGGATGGTCGTAGTCATTGCTGATGGTGAAAACGATGTTAAACCGGTATCTGATGCTGTCATCTGACTTTTCCATGACGTCAGATTGCTTAAACTTGCGCAACGCTATGTCAACAAGAAGGCGTTGAACTATCAAACACAGCAATAATGCAATATATATATATATATATATATATATATATACAATTTATATATATATATATATAATTTATATATATATATATATATATATATATGTGTGTGTGTGTGTGTGTGTGTGTGTGTGTGTGTGTGTAAATCACATCAAAGTAAAAACATTGACATTATATTCAAATGAAAGTATAGTACTCGTATTAATGAACGTTTTCAAACAATGGACTGTAACTTTCCGTAAATATCAAACATTTACATCATCTCTGAAGCATTATAAAATTTTCATGAAAATAAATATCCCATATCCAGTGTGTTCTCGACATTAAGGCCTTACGCATCGAAGAAACCAACCTTGATATAAACAGACACACTACACCACGTGTTGGTTGTCATGGCAACGTTACTGTATGGCAGATATGACATCAGCAGTGATCGAAGGTCGCTGCGTGTGTTCCAAAAGATACTCAGAAGAGTAAGCAACAGTATACATTAAGTGGGATTTCGCAACCGACTATAATGATACTCGATCTCGACTGCGATCGTCGTCAGGGAGGAAACGGGCAGCAGGAATATAATCATGAGCCATACGGACAAATTAAGAAGGAAGAAGATTCAACAATGATTAACCCGTTTTGTGGTGCATATAGATGTGAGGTACAATCATGGTACATATTCACATTGCTCACGTTCCTTTTGTCTTTGTAAAGGTACGAATTGGCGACAAGACGTAACAATTATGCCCTCCATAAAAGTGCTCATAGGTGTCATACAAATCATCTTTTACAAGCTGAATTGGATATAGGTGAGAACTTAATGCGCACGATATATTATATATAATTATATATATATATATATATATATATATATATATATATATATATATATATATACATATATATGTATATATAATGTGCATAAGTTTAATGACACCTACACAATGCAGAAAACATTTATTTTCCAAACTTATGTTAGTTAGAATCATCGTCGATAGGCCTATTAAACATTATCATCTCAGCGCAGTTGCATTGCAAGCCGTCTCGTTTACATGCTATTGAAGACAACTTCGTCTTTTTCTTCTCTACTGTGGTATCCCCTAGAACACCATATAATAAACTCAAACTACAATCATTTGAAAAATGGGGGAAACAGTCTTGAAAGACACTTTCTGACCATTCTGAACGGATGTTTTCTAACGAAAAGTGCATGTCCACTTTCAGCTCGAGTAACTTACCAAACTCGTTACGTCAGAACAACACCCATGCAGGCATTATAGTATAACGTGTTTTTTTTTTTCCGTTTATTTCATTTACCAAAGGGGTAAGGGCTTACTATATGAGGTTTAAACTATATACTGTGATACGTGGATGATAGATGAAAAAGAAGGTGAGCATTATACACAAAGAAATAATGAGTACTCAGGCAATTACAAGTATACAAAAGTGAAATTTTACATACTTTTCCAATATTTCATGGCTCAGTATTCTATATGAAAATGATGATCATGAGATATTGTATTTTATAAGCATTGTATTTTTTTTTGTCAAATAAAAAAACAAACAAACAAACCAAGTAAAAATATTCCTGTCCCAGCGTGATTCTACAGTCCATCTCTAATCTTTTGTGAGTATATAACGAGTGACTGTTAGAGAAAAGAGGAAGTGGTTTCTACTGAAATCAGGAATAAAATGAGTTAATTTTTCCACTGAAAGACGAGTCAACAATGATTTATGTAATGATACTTATGTCATTCTACTTTTATAGGTATGGCAACGCACTGGACAAGGAAAAGACCGCAAAAAGAACCATACACGCACAATTTATATGAGACCGTAATTAATCATCTAAACTTCTATTACACGCGTCTACTAAAGGGACGCAGAAAAAATTACAATATTTCTTTTTGCATTAATTGTTTGAAATCGCATTGTTTTCTTTTATTCGATTTTGTATACATTGACTCGCTCCCCTCTGATTCCACTGTGCTTATTGCGGGGGCGTTCAGTGCGCGGGAAATCGGTCAGAGGCATGTGCAGTGGTCAGAGGGTGGTTCTGCGACCTCTTGAATTGAAATACTTTTCCCGGAAGTGTGCAGTTTGACCGGAAGAGATGAATTTCCTCATTGACTTCATAAGCAGCCAGTAGCAACGTCTTAATTTGATAAAGTATTCTGTCTTCATAATATTTCTTGGAAGGAACTGATAAAGATAAACACTTTAATGCTTTTTTTCTCGATGATTAAAAACCAAATTGGATATACGATGAGTGTTCATGGTTTGTGCACTCACTATATTGACTTTGTTATTAGTATGTACAAATGTAAATTTTCTTTCGGTATGTGACGTGGTTTTTTAACAACATTGCCTTATCCAATTTCAACTGTTGAATGTGACATTATTGAATTCTAAAAGAATGCATGAGAAAGAGAGCGAGAGAGAGAGAGAGAGAGAGAGAGACATGATTTAAATAAATGCTCCAAATGTGTCTGTTGTCAATATCCCTATACTCTGCAGTTAATACAGTTTCCATTCTCTCAAATCATGTTTGCGTTCTTAAAGGAAAATAGTCGACGGAGATGATTTAGAAAAAAAAATTGTACATCATCTATAACTGTCCAAATAGCATATTATACAAACACCACTGATCTCTGTAGGTATAACGATCGGTGATTACCCTATACATGATAACTGATACACGTAGATTGTTGCGTCTTATTTGATTACGCCCCCTATCGCACGATGCACTTGAGCACCTCAAACAAACCGTGCACATGTGATGCAAAATTAATGCATGTTAACTTAATTGTGCTCATTTATGATACGCTGATAATCAATCTTCTGTCACCAAATGAATATCTAAATACGTACCATATATTTTATAATGTTTTCTTTTTTTCTACTCTCCTTCAGATTATACTTAGATACGCCCCATGCACCCCCGCAAAAAAAAAAAAAATTCCAAATCAAGATTCCGTCGATGATGTCATCCCTCCATCAATGCTAAATTAGTAATTTGATTAACAAACAACGTTAGAACGCTCCTTTTCCAAAACTGCGCATAGCTTGGATGTTTCCATACTACTAATATTTAACGAGAGACATTGCAGGGAAACACAGAAATTCAATATGCTCAACCTTTAGACTATAAAGTTATTATGATCATGTCTCAACCACGGGAAATTGCATTCCAATGTCTTTTGTTAATGATTATGATGGGAGTTTAGCAAAAATAATCACATGTTGTCTCAAAATTCTGGCTTGGAAGTTCTTTTTTATTTTGGCGTATCCTATAGTGGCAAAAAAAAAAATAATATGAAAAATGCGGCACACAGTGAGATATTCATTTGACTACGTAAATGATGAGGTATTAAAATCGACACAAGTCGACATGCACTTGCATCGAACAACGCATTAAAAAAATCTAGCCACCCTACCCCCCCCCCCAAAAAAAAAAAAAAAACAGAAAGAAAGAAAGAAAGAAAGAATGAAATCAATACAGACACGGAATGAAAAAAAAATATGTGTATGTTTTTATTTCACATTGATTTTTATGATTTTTATGCAGAAAACAACCATGACAATTATGACAATAACTGTATGTGTGTGTTTTGTGTGCGATCTATGTAGGTGGGGTGTGTGTTCGTGGGTTACGAAACAACGTTAGCCAGTTTAGAAGGTAAAGGAATGGTAGGAAAGAAGGAGGGTGGGGAGAAGCCGAGAAGGGCTTATAATCCAGGATAGGAAGAATAATTATCATTATAAGGGCCTAATGTTTAGGGAAGGGAAAGGTTCTCGTTTGTTTCGTGATATTGATTCTCATATCATTCAACATTTGTTTTATGCCTACAAATGCTTTAAAAAGCCGCACTTAGAAAGTGTTTTTTTTATCATATAGAAATTATTTTGATAGCTAAATGATTAAAAAAAAGGTTTTTTGAGTAGGCCTATAGTATGTATGCATATTGGGAGGGGGAGGAGGGTCATTTTTAATGAGACTTCCCTCGCATCTGTTTATTGTATAATTCTTTGATATGAGAAGTTGTGTGTGTGTTTTCTTTTTTATTTGATTTGTATATTTTAGTGCATTCAAGTGGGATGTATAATTGTATGTAGATGAGTGGAATGGAAAAAAAATGGAAACAATAAGTATATGATATGTATCTATATATAGGTTGAAATACCCCGCAAATAGGATTGAGCGATGACTCATGACCGGGTGGAAATCCTCGATGAAGGAAGATAACAAGATTTTCCATTGCAGAAATTTCATTTCCATTACCACTGGTTATGCAATGGCTTCAATATTTGGGGAGTGTGCCAGTTGCCGACGACTTGCACAATCACCATTCAAAGCATGGGAGCTGTTCCGATTACATATCACCAAGGGATACTACAGCTGCCCAATCACAACTCACTTTTTAACTCGACCGGACCACTCGTGTAAGGTAGATTTTACATGGGAAAATAACCACTGGCTGTCCCCTGCATAAATTTTCTGCTATAATTTCAGTAGATTTATGTTAAACCTATAAACATATGGAAGTATGGGTCCCTAGAGTGTTCTTCGTGTCTCGAGAACTTATGATAGTTCTAACGTTCGGACCAGTAGGCTAATTTGTCTGAGACAATCTTTTATGTTAATTTACGTCCCCATGTTGCAATTCATGTGCGGAGGGATATTATTGACTTGCTCGGGCAAGTCCCAGCTGGAAAATTACTTCTGTGTCACGCATCGTACCAAATACGTACGTACGACGCTGCGTCGCGATTGCACGCACGTCGAACAGCTGTTAGGCCGACCAGTCCCATAACACATAATCTTCACATTGAAGTTTGTTCGTGCTATTCGTGAACTGTGTGATTCTTCTCTGCGCCATAGCTGTCCGTCCAGCCATCTGCTGCATACATGCGACACAGCCATCGGGCACGACTATCAAAACAGCAGTAGGAATCTTCGCGAACGAACGTGTGTGAGAAATCTACGAACCAAACAGCTGTGACTGAACGCCGAATATAAATGCTATATAAATTATTGTAAGTGAGGCTGAAAGCCGTTCTTAGTAGTCAGTTCCGAAGCTTGAGATAACTACATTTTGTCGGTGCAAGCAAAGTCTGAACATTCCGACTGTACGTGCATTCAACTCGGAGAACTGGTAATCCGATTTTCACCATGGCTTCCATCGAATCTGCGGCTCGATTCCAGGTTCTGAGTTATCCGCAGGTTCGACGCCTGGATGGAGTACTGAAAACCCCAGTGAACGTTCACGGTAGGGGTAATTTTCCAACTCTAGAAGTGACTCTTTTGGATTTGGTGGAGAATGTTCGCGACAAGCTTGAAGAAAATGAAATTGATGTGCGGTGCATTCGACTCAACGGGGGAGCAGCCAGTTTCGTGCTCAACAGCGCCGCCGAGGACCAGTCCTACAACGATTTGGATTTGATATTTGGAGTTGACCTGTCTAAGGCCGAGAATACAAGTATTATTCGAGATGCCGTCTTCGAATGCCTGCTCGATTTCTTACCCGAGGAAGTCAGTAAAGAGCGAATGAATGCTTGTACTATGCAGGAAGCCTACACAGAGAAAATGGTGAAGATATACAATGAAAATGACAGGTGGAGCCTCATTAGCCTCCTCAACATTGCTGGTGAGAATATCGAGCTGAAATTTGTGGACCAAATGAGGAGACAGTTTGAATTCAGTGTCGATTCTTTTCAGATTGTTCTTGATTCACTCCTCTTCTTCAACAAAATATCTGAAGTACCCATGACGAGGCACTTCTATCCCACCGTGATCGGAGAGAGTGTCTTCGGAAATTTTGAAGAGGCCCTCTATCACTTACACAATAAGCTTATCGCTACACGGAATCCAGAGGAAATTCGTGGGGGTGGCTTGCTAAAGTACTGCAATTTGTTAACTCGTGACTACAGCCCTGCATGCCAAGAGGAAATCAAGCAAATGGAACGATACATGTGTTCACGATTCTTCATAGACTTCTCCGATCTCCTTCAGCAGCAGCAGAAACTGGAGAGCTACCTGAACACACATTTTGCTGGAGACGACGTAGAGAAGTATGAATACCTACTCATCCTTCACAGGGTGGTTGATGCAAGTACTGTGTGCCTGATGAGCCACGAGCGCAGACAGACATTAAAGCTGATTTCAGATCTTGCACAGAGTGTGCAGTGGTCACTGGCCTTCAAGTCGCAACCCAAGAAACCAATGAGGTTATATTCCCAGCTTCCCATGGCATTACACGCGCCAATTTCATTAAACTCATATAGCAGCAACAACAACAGCTGGCACCCTGTGCAGCCGCACATGCATCCACAGTTTCATCATCAGCAGTTTGGACAGAGAAGGCAGCCCATCATTCCATATAGGTCGAGACAGGGCAAATACGCAATGCACAACTCCAGCAATCACTTCACCAAGCCACAATTCATGCCAAGACCCTACCACTACAGGCACGACCCCAATAATAACGTTTCCAGAAGTGTTCAACAAAAGTGGTCGTCATGATGCCGTAACCGATATTTGTGCAAGGCCCTCAACCAAATGAAATGAAAAAACCTCTTTTCTTTGGAGAGAGTAATTCCACTCGATCTTCGTTCGACAATACTTGAAAGTACTACTAGCTCATGCTCTACGTGTCCTTGAATCTTGTGCATGCTGGCTGTGAAATACATGCTTATGTACAGTCTGTGTCAAAGAAAAAAAAATACTTTGATCTTTCTAAATTTGTGTTTATTCCCTTGTACTATAAATTGGTTACAAGTACATTTGTATGTTGTGATAAGGTACTAGTGACTGACATATGAAGGCTAAACCAGCAATACTTGCTGTGCGCTTAATATAACTTTGGCAATAGATTTCATACTCAAAGCCATTGATTTGAGTACAGAATTTTGTAGACTGCATTGCAGCCCTCTGTGAACTGCAGTCATTTTCATTGTATGCTTTTGTTGTCATCTCAGTTCAGAATGATAGCTTGATTACACATGGTAAAGTCATACAGATGGTGCTAAGATTGCGCAAGTGCATTAAACAGGTCACACTGTAAAATACTTGATTAACTCACAGTTTGTGGCAATAATGAAAAGTATGTGATGAGTTACAGCTGTCTACATGTAATCAGTAAAGTGTTTGATGTTCTGTACAGTCAAATTAGATTGAGCATTGGTGAAAGTATGTTATTTTTACATGTTGATGGAGGTTGATAATTGTGTAAGTGTACAGGGAGTGTACAGCTGTACATTGTAGTAGTCCTTATCTTGATGCTTTGGCATTCTCCTAGTCCCCTTCCTCCTTTGTTTATGATATAGATTGCATGTATAATCCGAGGAAGCAATGGTAATTTTGGATAAAATCGATAACTGCTGTTGAACACATAATTCTCTTTCACAAACCAAAGTGATAATTATCAGAAATGCAGTTTCCAAGTATTGCAAGGTACAACATAAAGGCATGAAAATTGGTTGAATGATGACACAGTTTCTTGCAGTACCAAACAGTAGGACATCATTCCCACATTACTTTAACATGTGCATGTTGAAATTTTCAGTTAGGGTTTGACCTAATGCGTGATCCCTCTATTCAATAATGAGAATGAAAACCAAACACTTTCAGTACTGACAACCTCATTATTATATTAATAAAGTACCTGTTATACATTGAGGTGAGGGAGTTGCAGTATAAGCCTTCTTTTTTAATTAGAATACCCTTGCTCTGAGTGAGAGCTATCATGTTTGCAAACCTCTGTTGAAATTATCAAAAGTTTTGTTGTTTTTGTACTTGATTCCCCCTCCCCCATACCCCCATACTTAAATTCTGCTGACAACTTGAAATGCAGTATTTTTGGTCTTGAAACTTAAAAGACATGATCACAACACAGAGGACTGTTGACAGATCTTCGAGTGCAGATGTACCAGTAGGCCCTACTGTATGTCCTGGTTTGCGGTTGCTCCCCTGGGTATGGCCCCCTGGGTATGACCCAAAGTTTCTAGTTGTGCAATATGCAGCTCTGCTTACAGAAGCCTGAATGCATGACCTTTGGACTCTGTGAAATACATGTACATGCAACTTGGATCTGCAAGAAAAAAAAAAGTGCGTGGGAAGAGTAATAGGCAGAGTGCAGTGTTTACTGTACATGCACTTATCTTTTTTTTTTTTCTACTGGTAATCTGTTTTCTTTTGAATAATTATCTTGTTCGTCTATCCACTGCGAGGACTATCTTTTCACATAAAAGTGAGTCAGCCTCTTTCCTCATATCATGGTGTTAACATGATTTTACAGTGTACCCAGTACAGCCATGTATAACATTGTACATTTGTATATTATGGTGTAAACTACTACATGCTTCATTTATTTCACATATCGATAGTGTGAAATTGATTTTTAAAAAAAAGATAAGTTTCTCAGATCCATTTTTCTTGAAAGTACTAATGAATTGCATCAGATTTACAGTGTTTAAATTTCATCAAGCTCCTGTGATGTTTGTGTAGGGCCTATATCTCTGTCCTCAAAATGGAAATCATATACTGAAAGTGGTACAAACGTTAATGATTAAAGTCACTATCCCAAATACTCTGAAAATCATCTCACGCTCAATTGAAGTATTGTGTTTGACAACTTGTTTTTAGCAAGTGCTATTTATATTCCATACATGAGGAAAGAGCTGTTTTTCCTCAACCCTGTCTGTTGAATGCTACTTTGCTGACAGTGTATTTTCTGAGAAATTCAATCTCCTACTCACACATGGTACAGGCTATGACTGGGGTGCAGTGCGAAAGGGGAAAAGCTACTTCCACAAGAAATTTATTCAAGAGTTCCTGAAGTCAATAGAATGTGACCTCATTTACTCTGATTGAGTCTGTTTTGGATCAGGATAGAGCAACATGCACATAAATTGTAATTCATTTGACAGATTTGTAAACTTCAAGGTGATTGTGTGTGTGCTTGTTTGCACTCAGTAGTGTCTGTGTTGTCAAGTTTAAGATTATTTTAAGTACAAAGTAGTGCCAAAATAGTCACTGCATGGTACTCTCAAAGTTGAAACAAAGATACATTGTAAGTGTAACATTTTGATTTCAAAAGGTTCTTCAACCAGAAGTTCATTGTACCTGTCTATGTATTTGTATGCATAGATTTCCTAAGCAATATTCAACATGTAGACCAAACATGTCCTGCTTTACATTCATGTTGCATAAGCTTTGCCAATGAGTTAGAAATCAGTGTATCAGCAGTACCAGTAATGTAAAGTGATTTGTGAATTTGATTGATGGTTGAATGAGTAGGTGTTATAGTGATCAAATGATCATGCTATTGTGCCACCATGCAGAGGTTATGAAAAAGAGTCCTTCTTTGACTGAAAGCAAACAAGGCAGAATGTAGACGCAGTGCACAAAACCCCGATTTGTACCTCTTGAGAGGAGTTAGCTGGGGAAAGTGGTTCTCTTTGGCTATGGGCAATCATGCAGTATATATGGCAATTATAATGTGGAAAATTAATGACTGGTCAGTGATCAGTACAAGACATGGTATCATATACGTCTAGCCTAGGTGAAGAAAGCATCGAGTTCCCTTCATCCATAGAATCTGCAATTGCACCCAAAATTCGTCATGAATGACTCTGCTTGTTGAGAATGAAATTTTTGTGCCCCTTGCTCGTCGTGCCAGAAATAAAAGTCACAAGAAGACTGGCAGATGTCAGAAGAAAGTCAGATCTTGCCATATGCTATTATGATAGAGGAGAAACCTGCATAGGGTATTGACCTTGTATCACTGCAAAGGTCACTATACGAGTGATGGAAAGTTTGCACTAAAGTAGTCTATTCTTGTTTGAAGCGAGTACTCTTCATTCTTTGATTCACTTGTGTTTTCTGCAGTAGTGCAGCATATTTTTGATGAATGTTCTGTGGAGATGATATCTAAACACAGAGTTGGGTGCTGGGTGATGTTATGTGCAAATGAAACTTTAGCCTTTTCTATTTTTTAGATGTGTGCATCAGGCGAGTGTGTCACCAGAGAGATTATAATTTTATAGGATTAACTGTAATGATAATACACGTGTAGTAGGTGTGGGTATGTATCATGTACGTAATTATAATTTGACGAAAAATTTCATCACAAGAGCAGCTTGACATGTACAATGTAGTATTCATAAAGTGTATATCAAAAGAGCTACAAAGAAAGGCCACAGTTTTGCTTGAGAAATACTTGAACACACTTGAAGTGTGGTGTTCGAGGGTGAAAAATACATTATACGGGTATGTCGTGGACTCCACCTCACAGACAGTGGACTTCAAGAGTATGCAAGTCTGATGCATTATACAACACATGTGTCTACGTATATGAACAGAGAGAAAGGTGACTGGACTGAAGTATGGTATGTGTGATATAGTAAGGGCTTTCTGGAGACAGCTCAAGTATAGTTTGTGCCAATTTTTTTTTTCTTCGTCAGGATAAGCTGAAAAGTAGCAAACAGCTGCATTACACATGTACAGCATTTGCAACCACTCCATTTGTCAATATGTAGACCATATCTTAAAGTACAGTGCATAAAGGTGCAGAATGTTTCTCATATGGCATATTAAATACAGTACAATTTCAATTTTGCACATAATAAACAGATAAATCCTTGAGTGATATGTGCAGACTGCTGCCTCAGTAGCTGCACAATACAATACAGGAGACACCGAGGGTACGTTAGTGTAGCTGTTTGGGCCTCTCTCATATTATGTAACAATTTGGCCATATGAGCTTTAACCTTTTTTTTTCTCTCTTTTTTTTTTTGTGGCAGTACTGACAGGAATGAACATTTTCTGCTCTCCTGATATGATATCCATATCAATGTCAATGGATTCATAACTTAATGAGGTTATAAATTTCTTTGTTTATGAAGCAGCTTGAGTCAACATATTGACACACTGTAATTACTGTTACGTGAACGACACAGCTGATTGAACAACCAAGATTCTTGTTGTATTGCTATTATTGTTTGACAGCGATATTGAACATGGAGGAGGGAGAAGTTGTATTATTGTCCAAAAGACTTTGGAGAGCTTTCAAAAAGTGAGAAAGTGGTGGCAAAATGATTGATGAAGTAAGGAAGCCAACACAAGTAAAAGTGGTCAAATGACCATGGGTACTATTTTTGAGGTGCCAGTATTAGGATGGCATATTAATTTACTGAATGAGATTGGAATTTCATATAGTTCTGCACATGTATTATTCATTCTAACTGCTGTTGTTAATTTTTTTTTGTCGTAATGTTGAGGTGATTTTGGGCTTCCGTATATCAGACACTTGAGCTGTGGCAGCTGTAAGTGGACATAAACTCTGTGCTTTCTCTTTCCCCTTCCCAATCCATTTGCCTGGGCATTATGGTTTTCCCCAATCACACTTAATTATACATCTCTCTCTTCCCTCGTCTCTCCTTTCCCTCCATGCACTAGTAATCTGTATATTTGCATGAACAGTGATGCTACAACATACACACCGATCTCATACTCTGTATGTGTGCGTAATTATGTAAGCTGATGTTTCAAAGGTACTTTGTATGAGGTATCGTTTGCATTCCTTTTGCTGTTTAAAAAAGAAAAAAAAATGCACTTTAAAAGATATTTTAGAAAGTATATGTTAAAAATGTCTGAAACTTAAGTTCTCAAACAGAAAAAAAACCTTCACTAAAGAGTATATCTTGGTATATTGTATCTGTGAACATTGACAATGTTATTTTGCATTCCAGTATATGTACAGTGTACTACAAGATTCTAAAAAAGTACTAGTTGCTTATCAAACATTTGTATGTAAAGATATAGACAGCATGATATGGTCTTTATTTTTCTCTTTTTCATATTTATTATTATTATTTTTTTTTGTGCAAGAAATGTTTATATCTTCATGTGGAAGCAACTTCATTTTCCTGGGTTATTATTATTTGTGTGACTTTCAGTAAAGGGAATGTTATTTTTATACTTCTGCAATAACCTAAAGAACAGAGAAAAACACCCTAAAGCAGAGTATGCTGTACATGTGCTTTGGCCTGTTTGAGGAGTTGCCACTAGATTATAGAATATTGTGTAGAGACGGAGAGCTGTGTTTCAATGAGGGATACAGTGTACACTGTAACCTGTATGATAAGAAGGATCATTGGTGCTGAAAGGAAGTATGTACAGTAACTCGAGTGGAGACCAGGGCTGCATTTGAGTCTTGCCCAGTACTCCAGCTGTGAAGGCAGCTAGGAGGGCGAGGGTGAATCGAAGTAAAGAGTATTTTATGAGACGAAAGGATATGGGATGAGGTACTGTACATTATGTACACTTTGTCATGTAGGTATGGCTTGTGATGGTAACGATGTGATATTTGAGAATTTCTAGAGAGGACAGTGTCCTATCACTAACCACCAAACTGAGGTAGCCTGAGCATTTTAGGAACTGTAAATCTCCTTGTACAGGATGAAAAACTGTATCTTTGCATCGGGCTCTTCCGAGCACATTTGCTGTGCTGTATATGAATACAGGTGAATACAATCTGTAATAACAGTTTCTTTTGTTATTGGAGACACTTTAAAATAAACAGGTTAGATTGCATCACTTCTAAACTTACAGTATTTTGATGATCAATCCTAAATAAATATTTATAACCTTTAAATGTGCAGTAAACAAACCTGTATACACATGTAATGTAAAAACAAAATATAATAAAAAAAAAAAAACCTGTGAGTGCTTCTATGTGTAAAGTTGTCGATTTGGTTTGCATAAATCAGTTAATGGATTAACCGTGTTATAAATCTTTGTATTGCAACAATACTGAGTTTGTGTGTTGTATTGTGCTAATTACTTTGTCACATTAGTTGTGTAATGTGAAGAAAAATACCGAATTGATAGCTTTTGAAGGGAAAAAAACCCCTCATTCATTGTGATTTGTGCTAAATGCTTTGACATCTTTGTGAAACAGTCATCCTATCCTGTTGCCGTAGTAGCTAGATGTTGTAAATGTTAAGGCATTTACAATGTTATGCAATGTATGTTGTTTCAAAACACTCCAATTTGTACAGCACTGCTGGCAAGAATCTAATAAGATTTAATCTTCATGCACATAGTGTTGAGCAGGTTTTTGATTTTCACCCGCTCATATCTGGCCTTCTGTTTTGAACATTGTATGCTTATAACACTGTACGATTCGGTGTGTCACTGTGGCACTTGTCTCAGCCCTGCTAAAAATGGTCTGTCTGGGTTTATGCCAGAACTGTATGTTTCAAGTCTGTTGTAAATTGTCGGGAATATGTCTGAGTGAGCAGATCGTCCTAATTCTTAAAAATTGTTAAAGCAGCACAGGATAACTGAAGTGCCTTCAATGTTCAAGTTCTGTGATGCTACTGTTAAGATTGCTGTTACTTTTCTTAAATTGATCGATACTAGGAAGTCCAGTATGCATGCTTGCCATGTATGGTAAAACTTTTGCAAATGGGCAACTGATGAAGAAGCTTTAATCTGTGTATGTGAACACACTTTCAGTTGTGAAGGACGTGTACATTCAGTGTTACAAGGTACCTGTATATAATAATGTACTGCTTACATTGTAACATGCTGTGTGGTTTTTCATTTCTTCTTTGGGTTTATAATGCCCATGTACATTTGTGAAGCAATTGACCAAAATGTCTGTTTCTGTTTTCTCCTCGTACTACACAATACGTAGGGTATAGTGTATGGAATATGTGCTAAGACTTACATTATTATTGTAAGAACTAAGATGTATATGTGGCTTGACAGTAGCTCACTTTTTGTATTCCTTTGACATACCGGTAGTCAAAAGTTTCAAGCAGGAATTAGAAATGATAACTGCCCCCCACCCCCACCCCCCCCCCCATATTTCGAAAGGTAAAATATGACCGGGAATGCTGTAGTGGACTACTATAGTGACCTACGCCATGTATGAAATAGACCACTTGCTGATGTAAATCACCTTATAATTAGGGAATACAGGTAAGACAAGCAGGGGGATATTATGTAAGCATGCACATTCACATGTGTAAATGCACTTCTCATATTACATTCTAAAAGAGAAATATCTATTCTTGTGAACTTCTTGAATCTTGAATTATCGCTACAGGCAGAAGCATTTTTTTGAATGACTCTTAGTGACCTGGAGCAATTATTGTATTCATATACATGTAGAGATGTGTATGCCACTTTTTGAGTATTAGCCCCCTAAAAAGAAGAAAATAGAAAGATTCTGTGTTGTAATATGATAGTCCTCATCCATTAAAAGTCACATTAATGTTACATACAGGATGAGAAGCCCTGAACATTGTAATCATATTTTTTTATTTCATTGGAATTACCCAGTAGAAGATAAACCTTGAAACATCCTTAGTGATTTCTATTCTATTGCCGAACTGAATCTTGAACCCCTAGACCATGGCCATACACACATTGTGGCATGCTTCATTTTATTGATGGTAAAGTCCTTCAGCATAAACTGGGATTATTCTATGTAATGCCTGTATGTATATATACATACTCCAAGTTGTGTGTTGGGCTGAAAATCATTGACATCAATGTTGTACCATAATTTGTGAATGAGGCATATTTTAGCCTTTGAATTTTCAAAATCAAGTTGTATTTCAGTTAGGGTTGAAGTCATTATCTTTGAGAAAGAAAAATAATTTTGTCACTGAAAACAAATCTTCCACTGTAAAAAAGTTCTCTCCGGTGCAGGCTATAAATAAAATGTGTGTTGTGTCAATGACAATCTGTTTTAAATCAACCCCTGTCACAAAGAAGAAAAAATGTGTGAACATCAACATGTAAATATTCTGTGATGAATTAGCCACCCTTAGTACATTTGTACATTTTATGCTCTGTTGTTGTGCTTTTTTGTTTGTCATCAATTCTTTTTTATCTTGTTCTCTTTATGTTTATTGTGTCTGTGTGTTTGAGGGCAAAAATCATGTACTGTGATGCTGTGTATGTCTTATCGAGTGTGACCATAAAGGAAACCCAGAGATTATTGGTCTTATGTTTATTAAGTCATGATTGACCCTTTATGCAAGAAATACTGATTCTTCCTCTCAAAGTTAAATAAATAAAGAAAAATCTATTTGAGAAAAAGTGTACATATTTGTAGACTTATCTGCATCCGTCTGTGTCCAACACTGAATTTGTGCTTTTGTGTGATTGAATTTTGTGATTACATGTATGTCCTTTTGTGTGAAGAGATCCATTCAACTCGGCTGCACGTCATTGAATGGATCAGTAAAGTTCATCTTTCACCAAATGAAATACATTCTGCCCATTACGTGAATGAAAAAAAAAAAATTGCTTCATATATGCTAACACCTAAAAATAGAACCTTGTCATTTGATGTTTTATGAATTTATGAACAAGGTCCAGCTGTCAATACACTTGATCCCATACACACTGCAAATGCAAGCGTTTTTTTGTACACACGTGTAGTGTGCTGGGCTCTCGGCGTGGGTGCAATGGAGCAAATCACTTGGATCTAAAATTGGACGATAAATGAAGCCACTATTGCATGAATAATGATGCAGTAGTAAAGTGGGACAAGTGATCAATGTCAAATATTCAAGCAAATGACAAGGATCTACAGTCAACCTTGCTCAAGTCGACCACGCATAACTCATACAATCACCTATTAAGTCGAAGGTCTTTTCAAGTCCTCTTCTCTTCATATGTTATTGATTTTAATTCCTCATAAGTCGAATTTTCTCAAAGTCGAAGCTATTTCTTCAGACCAAATCGATAGGACTTCGGCAAAGTCGACTGCATTTAGGTCTTGGGCAAATTTCAGGCAAACTTATCAAAGTTCCCAGGAATAACCTGTGTTTAGATATGCACAGCGCTGAACCGGCGTATACAGCACCTTTTATATGTGTGAACCTCCACAGCTTACTATGTGTGTGTGTGTTTGTGTTTGTTTGTGTGTGTGTGTGTGTGTGTGTGTGTGTGTGTGTGTGTGTGTGTGTTCATTATGAGATGAAAAAAAAAAATAAACATGATGACACAATACAGAAGACATTGTTCATAGTTACACTCAAGTTACTGGTACTCAAAACTCTCACTGGAAAATGCAGGGAAATTCCATATTTGTAGTCCAAATTAAACACTAGACAAGCAGGCCTTGATACACAATATCTAGTGAAGCACTAGATCACGCTCAAACAGGATAGTGACCCATTCTTGGTAGAAATATTGCCTTGTTTAGTTGGTGAAACACTCAATACCACATCTTTCACTTGGGTCATGGATAAAGGGTCATGGTGCATGTGGCGGTCAAATTGAAGTACCAAGTACAATGTCTATTGCCCATTTTTCTCCCCCCCCCCCAACAACATCAAGAAACTCCCGCAAATCATACCAGACAACCCCCCCTCCAACCATGCATGCACAAACAACACACAAAAGGGGAGTGTAGTTCAAGTGCGAAAGGGACAGTGAAAAAGCAACAACAATAACAACCCAACATATTCTAGACGTGTTCCTGGTCAATATTTGTCATGAAGAACAATGCAGATTGAAAAAGGGCATGTCATTACTTAAATAGAGTATAGTGACATTCAGATGTAACATTCTTCATTGTGTGTGTGTGTGTGTGTGTGTGTGTGTGTTGCTCCAAAGATCAATTGATCAGCTGCCTGTACATGCCCGGTTTCATATCACTGGGCTGATGTTTTCTATCGATTGAAGAGTAGGTAGTACGTAGAATGAGCTTTTAATGGCAAAGATCACATGCCAGGACAAATCCTCAAATCAGTAGCTTTTATATCTTACTATCAAGTGTTTTTGCCTCATTGAGCATTGGGTTCGGTTTATACTCATCCTCTACAATGCAAGATGTCTTGCATTATGGTCTTATTTTTGCCTTGAATGAGTAACCATTAACAAAGCAAACCAAATGCTCAACAATTTACAAAGCTTGATTCCCCTTCTCAGTACATGGGCTAGGATTCACAGAGAGGTAAACAGAGAATGTATTTGAGTTTTTCATCTTCTTCTTGCTTCCTCCCCCTCCCCCACCCCCCCCCCCCCCTGTCTCTTTTTTCTTGGTATAGTATTGGTCTTACTAAAGAGGCCAGCTGAACTGAAAGACCAGTTCAAATCTCTCCTAAATGCAGAGCTACCAAGTCTCACGCATTCTGAGTGAGACTCAAGCATTTAGGGTCTGTCTCACGATCTCACGCATGACACCCATTTTTCTCACACATCGGGCAAAGTCTGCCACTTTGGCCTACAATAAGGAGCATAGCTCAAAAGATTAAAGTGATAGTTGCAATTGAAGGTATATTTTCCTTTTGTCTTTCAAAATAAGTAAAAAATAGTCACTTAAGTACGCACCTGATCACACCATTAAGAGCTAAAAATTGAAAAGGCTCCCTACCTTGGGAGGCCACAGGGGGAAAACCCCTCCTACACCCTCGCTCGCGCACACATTCGCTCGGCGAGATGCCGAATCATGAAAATCTCACTCATAAAAATTTTTTGAACTTGGCATCCCTGTAAATGTAGATGTGAACTTTTACTATAAAGTATTGTAAAACCAGAAAATTTGCAGCATAAAACTTTGTGAGTAGGAGCTGACCATCGGATGGTCTTTTCTGAGGCATGAAACTTTCGAAAATTGCCATTGACATTCGGTGTATTGTGACAAGAACTTTTGCATGCATTTTATTTTTGCAAATCTTGGCTCCTTGCAAAATTTTCAAAAGTTTTGTCCATGCGAAAAATTGATGGTTTTATAGTAGTAAATCAACTGTGGTGTGTACCAAGGAGGTACTAGGCTCGCCTAGTACCTCCTTGGTATGTACCATCATAGGTAATCAATCTGAATCTTCTGCCATCATTGTCTATCATGCGAGACATGTAAGACTTAAATCAACAAAACAGTCTCTTGGAAGGGGTGTACAGGAGGTATTTAGTTACTTCCTAAATTCTAAAGTCCTGAGTCTGTCTACAACCCACTCATTTGGATCCAGGGGTTCTAAGGGCTATACCTGGTCCATACTACCAAGATCATCCTTGGTCTTCCCTGAATCTCTTTGTGCTCTTGTGTAATCCCTTTTGCTCTTTATGATTGTGCACAATAAAACCGTCTGTGCGTGGGTGTCGGGAGGCAAAGAGGATTATACAGATGATATCTCTGGAACTGAAGGGTATAGGGCCTACCACCATGCACTGTCACTCCATCACTTAAGATCAGCTTTCCAGACCAGATGAAGCAACCATGTATGACGCAAAGGGACCAATTAAGCCCTCTGCTACGTGATTATCATCAAATTGCATATAAGATGCATTTATATACATATAGCTCAGCCGAATGATGACTGCCATTATAGTCTTGCAGAAGTTTGTTGACGCCAACCCTACTGAGGAAGAGTGTAAAACAGTGGCAATGTCTTTCAGAAAAGCAATACTTTGCTAGTCTAGACCAGTGAAATTGCTCATTGGTAAGATACATGTAATTGAAGACTGAGGAACGATATTTGCCTCAATTAATCTGATGGATTCAAAGGAGTTATGTTATCAGTCTTGGACTGCGGTGCCAAAAACCGCCTTCTTTGGGTGCACCTTCCTACAATTTGATGTCAATACTGGTCTTTTCATTATCCAGTGTAGCCTTTTTAATGTCAGTACTGCTCTTTCAAGGTCTGTCATTGTTATCAGGACTGCTTATTTATTGCTACACCTGTGATAAAGTGGACACAGTCATCCAAAGATGTGCTAACAAGGATTTGAACTTGAGATCTGCTTAAGTCCAGAGCCTTATATGCTATGCCACAGTGCTCATACTGCAACTGATTGACAAATTGCCCTTTATCAAAGTTAATAAACACTAATTTTTCAGTGTTTGAGTAGTAGCCATGGTAAAAAAAAGTAAATACATTAAAAAAAAAATCATGGACATACATGCCTGGGTGGGATTTAAAAATCCACCCCTTGCTGTTCTGATTACCTGAATATAGTTGTTCAAATAAGGACAAGAAAAACTTTGTCTGTTGATGTGATCTCTGGCTCGCATGATTTCTGTTGTCACAAACCACAGTGGTATTGATTTCAGGCTAAGAGAAGTTTATGAAGGTGAAATTTGATGCCATCAATTGCAAAATCAAACAAACAAATAAATAAACAAACAAAGAAACATCAACAATTATAATGTCATTAAAAAAATCTTCATGACTGATGATTTGGGCAAAAACATAAGTTTATCTTGACACACAATGAACAAAGAGTACGGATTCTAACTTTTCCTTGAAAACCTGATATTTGATATTCAGCTAAACAACTTCCACTAGACCAAACATACTTTCAAAGCCTGACTGAACACAAAATAACAGTTTATAAACTCCAAGAACAGGTGCAGACTTGCTGACTTGTTGACTTGCAAAAGAAAGAAAGAATAAACCCAGAAAAAAACAACAACAAGTGAACAGACATAACAGAAATTGAACATTCCTCCATGGAATGCCCATTGTTTGTCTAATAATGAGTATAGAATAAGTTGAAATAGATGAATAATGATGCTTGGATTACCTTGACTCAAAGAGAAGATATAGTATCTTCACTTGTTGGGAGTCTGAGGGTATTTTAACCCGTTGAGGACGGTTTGATTTTTCTACAACACGCATTTCCCATAGACACCTGCCCGAGTATACTCAGGACTCAACGGGTTAATAAACAGAAATTCCACAGATTTGTTCATATGTGGGGATCTGAGATGTCTATAAAAGACAAATTAACATGCAAACAATAAATTCCAACATCCAGATTACATGACCTTGCATTTATTAAGGCTTTGGGACCAATCAGAGTGAGTAAAAAACTTTCATTCAAAGAATCATGACATCATCCTCATTTCTAGCACCATGCACTATCACTAAACAGGGGTGGATCCACTTTAACCACAATAATTATCCCACTGAAATGTGAACAATCTAAATCTAATGCTCACAGGATATTGCCTGCACATTTGAAACTCCAGACTTCCTTGCAGTAACTGGATACCCACTGGAAATCTTAGCCATACCTCACAGATGGGGGTATGAGATGCTAATGACACGGGCCATTTAGCAATCATTAATTTCTGGCTGTGAAATGTAATCTGTTTCTCTCCGTGGTTGTCTTATCTAATGCATTAATTGGACTATCACCTATCAGTGCATTTATCGCACCAGCAAATGAACAGGGCAGTAGACATATGAGACATGAGCGCTTAGATACTCTGTGCCTTTATACCACTGTGTGTAATATTACACATGATAGCATCAGTGACAATCAGTCGGGTTAATCTCTGGCACCTGGCCATAACAATCAGGATAATGACAGCAAGTTTTGAGCAGAATAATAATGATAAAAAATATTATTTTATATATTGCCATAACTTTAAGAAGGAAATAGTGGTAAACAACAACAGCACACACACAACATTTCTGTGACACTGAACAGTAATCAGGCTACATCACCACCGAACTTTGAAGGAGGAATCGATAAGAACTGACTTATTTCTCAAGAGCCATGTGTGTGATCTCTCTTAATCATTTGTAATTATCGGTCCCACACAAGTTTCCTTGAACAAATTTATGAATACATTAATTTGCATATTTTAGAGATGTATACAATATTCATGACAAGATCATTTTGAACAAACACACCGTCCATGAAACAGAACAAAGTAAACCATAACTGTTAGTACTGTATAATGTATTGGCATCCCAACAGCATCACACGTTGCTAGGTGATCACTGCACACACACTTCACTCGACTGCAGGGTGAAGAATAAGCCCAATGATTTCCTTGCACTTTTTAGATGTCAGGCAAGCTTGGCAACATTCATGGAAAATCACCCCAAAGTGAGATATAGTTGGTTACAGGAACATCATTGCACAGTTTCATATCAATCAGAACATTAATTTTGATAGCGCTTTAATTTCTGAAGCCCACAATCACAGTGCTTTGTAATGTGACTGTACACTTGAGATGGAATTGTGATACTCGTTTGCTGTGTAACACAAAATGTCAGTTGCTGCAGATAACTCTAGAATGAAAACCCCATCTTCATGACATCATTCTGAGATAAATTTGTAATACATGTAAGATGTTCCTACACACCATACAGCAACAACAAAATGTATAGATTCTCTATTCTTACTTTTGACCATAAATAAAGATATTAGCGTGTGTGCACATGCATGTTTGTTTGTGTTTGTATGTAAGTGTGTATGTAGATGTGTGAGTGCAAAATATAATGGTTATTCCATCTGAGTTGGAGCAAGGGACTGTGATTGGTGATTTTATTGATGTTTCCACAGGATGGCATACTCAGTACTCCGTTACTTTAAACTGACAATTCCCTTTTTTTGGGCCTCACCTGTCATCTCCATAATTTTGATTATCACCTCCATAAAAAATGGCAGCCCATGACAATGATGATTATGATGATAATGATGATTATCATTACAAGTAGCAGCCATTATGGTTTTATTTGTCCTGGGTAACCTCTCTGATCTGTATCAACACTGCTTTTCCAGATGGTCCTGCATCAGTTTCATCAACTCGCCATGTTCAAGAAAGCAAAATCTTCAGTTGTCTGTTTTATCTCTTTAATGTTATTTTAACAAGGCATTGGCATTAAAATGTATTTCACAGTGTAGTGTCAAAATTTCTCTTTTTTGAGCTCTTTGTCATTCAAATATAATGGGTTGTTTCTTTCGCAGGATTAGAAAAAAAAAAAGAGCCTCTTAAATGGTAAATTCATTTCCAGAACTGACCACACATTTTCATTAGAAGATCAAAGTCCTTGAGTGCGTGTGTATTTCTCCTTCGATGACTGCTTTTTTTTTCTAATTTCTTTCAGAGTTTGTGGAGATTCAATCAATGAAGCCAGTTTTCTGTAATTTTTCTCCAATATTAAACATGCAGTAAAATTCCATGGCATAAATAAATTGTACAAATCCAATGATGATAAGGTGATACTTTTTGCATCGAAATTACCTGAGGACTTGATGGCTTCACTTAACAAAAATAGAGAATAATCAATGGATCGATCGATCAAACAATCAATCAATCAATCAATCAATCAATCAATCAATCAATCAATCAATCAATCAATCAATCAATCAATCAATCAATCAATCAATCAATCAATCAATCAATCAATCATCCATCCATCCATCCATCCATCCATCCATCCATCCATCCATCCATCCATCAATCAATCAATCAATCAATCAAAATTATGGGTACTCTGACAGGTGATTGGTCAACTAACATCTTTAAAGCTGGGTAAACCACACAACAGCAACAAGAATATGAAAGACAGCATACACTTGTCACATGACATCAACCAGACGTTTATTGCCATCAGTGTCTGATATTAACATTTCAAGTTCAACAATTGTGATTACACAGTGGTCATGTGAATACATTTACCACCATATATTTCATATGACAGTTTTCAGGAACTTGCACCAGACTGATCAAACAAGGAACATACAGGGTTTACAAACTACTGTACGAGCTGAAATTTTCGCGTACAGATATTTTCGCGAATAGCTACTTGGAGGACATTTTTGCGTGTTGTTAATTTCATGGTTGCAAGGGTCTAGCTGAACTTAGTTATTCGCACGTTATTTTCGCGGTTCAAAGGCGATTCGTGAAATTCGCGAAAATAAAACCACCGCGAAAATTTCAGCTCGTACAGTAGTTGGTGCATTCAAAAATAAAGAAAAATTCATATGTGATCATTTACTTTGGATGTTTATTCTGATTGTTATTTTCTCCTAATGCAGAGATATTTTGTTACACAAAAGGGACATTTTTCTTGATAAACCCTGAACAAGTTTTTGTTTCTAAAGTTAAAAAATAGTGCAAATAGGACAACAGTTGGCCTTTAAGACTAAGTTAGCATTGTCACAAATGATTCACAACTGTTGAATATGAAGCTATCACACCACCACTAAACATAATAAGTTTCACTCAAGACATAATGATATCTTGGGTGAAACTTATTGTGTTTACTGGTGGTGTAATTTTCCCCATTTTGCTGAAGTTTAGATGTCCATTTTATGGACACACTTGAACCAGCGACAAAACCGAATCCTCTCTTTGCAATATAAAGCCATCCTTCCTGTAAACTTTTCTGGAAGAAAGTGCTTCATGTTGAAACTGTGTGGCATGTAGAATAAACAAAATGGAACAGGCCATGAAACATCCTGAGTGACATCAGATATTAGTATGTGAAGAAAGCTATGATTACCAAAATCATCTTCCAGGGTGTTAGCATGTTTTCAACGGTGATCTTGGTCCCCATACTGTCACTGATGTAAAGATATCTGTATGCATATTCTTGGAACGTCACTCCACTGTGTATGTACCAGATGAACTTGACACCTTACAAATCTGAGATTAAAAAATAACATTTCCTCTTTTGCATAAACAAGGTGAGGATGTATTTTTTGGCATGTGACATGCTGGTCAAGCAATGGTGATGACTATTTTAAGTTCCTGAAGGATACTCTATCATAAGAATTCACAGGGCTGCCAACATTAAGAGATCAAACTTGGGTCCCACGGGGAAACCATCAAGAGTTGTACTTGTGTGATGCATGCATTTCAATAGGCAAGAAAAATCCCAAAGTTTACAAGTGAGACTCTTTAGAGGAGCCTCCCATAAAATCTACAGATACTATTACTGCCTCTTTCACTCATCTCTCATGTATTAATTTACTGGGGTCTCCCAAAGGTAATTTCTCCTCACGCAAATGTTACATCAACACATTGGGGGTAAACTCAAAGGTAAGTTTGCTCTATTACATGTGTTTCCCCATGAGGGCCTGCTGGTACAATGTATTTGCTGAAAAGACAAGTAAGAATTTTTTTCATCTGTCGCTTGCCTGGATGGAAATGCATGTTTAATATATGATTGATTATTTGGCACTTACAATATGTATATTTGCAGTGCGGCTGCCAAATACAGATACATTACACCTTGTCACAATCAAACTGTCACAGAGTCCTGTCCAAATTATGCCAAACTCATAGAAAAGTTTTTAAACACATGATTTCAGCCATGTCAGCTTTGCATTTGCATTTTCTCCTTGACAACAAAGTTTGCCTTACACATTAGGGTACCTGGATAAACTGCATGAACTCACTATTAAGTATAATATTCATTGATAAACTTCAAAACTGGTAAACCACTACCCAAAGTTGCAAGATTGTCATAAGTTTATAGGTATCCAACTTAAACAAGAGACAATCATAAATATATCTTATATAAAACGTTTATAATACACCATGGAAGTAAAAAATGAACACTTTCTTGTACGATGTAGAGACTGCATACCACACACTCTATCTCCCTTTCCACATGAAGCATATTGACAATACATGTACAGATGTGACTTGGCATCTTGGACATTATCAGGTAATAAAGAAAGCACAGCATACATTCTATACATACATACGAGACACCAATTTCCAACACCACTATATGGCATGACCACTTCTAGCCCATTATACCAATACATAACCATACCTTTCTACAGATAGATATCAGCAACACTTCGGGCAAAAAGAAAAAAAAAATATGCACATAATTCTCTGTTTATTCATTATGATCTGAATATGTAACAAGTTTTCCATATTTATCTCAAGACTCACAAAATGAAACAGTCATAGAGAACTGAAGCACTTCAACCAAACTTTATATCACATCAAGAAAAAGGACTGTATTTGCTATTTATATCAAACTTTGCAACACATAATATGCAGTCATTTCTTATATACTTGATGGAAACAAGGAGAACAAGCAGTTTTATATCTGAAAGGTCACAGAATTATACCATTAGGGAAGACGGGAGCATATTCCGAGTATTAAGGCTACACATTTTAGAATTACAGCTTTTGTTGTTGTCTTACTTCATGGTTCTTTGTTTCCCCTAGTTACCAAATGTATCCACAGATGTTTCTAAAACAGATTCGGCTATTCAAACAGGTTAACAACATTCAGTTTTTCTCAAGAAATAAAGCCCCCATCTATCCTTTTCTTCTTCCGTGATCATTTTCTTCCATTTGGTTCTACATATCTTGTCTGCAGCAGCTGTGTTATCTTAAGAAATCAATATCCCATCAAAACAATACTGCACATGTGTCACCTTCACACACATCATGTACAAATAAAGTATCAAGACTTAGTGTCAATCTCTATGTACATAACAGAACCTTTTGTGCTTCCCATGAAATGTGGGATTAAACAAGGTGGCAATAATATTGACATTGAATAACAATTTACACGTTTGTAGACATAGAGAAAAATCCAGTCGTTTACATGAGACTGGAAACAACTGTATTCATTTTCATGTCAGGTGGTTACATATCCTTTGTCCTTTCATAGCACAGGGAATTCATTTGCTGGCAAATGAGTTTTCATTAGGTTTAGCTGAGATGTACAAAATTGAAGACTACTGTAAATTTGATACCAATAACTTCCAGCATTATGATGCACATAAAATGAATGGCTGGAGTTGTGACCTTAACTTCGAAACACCTCCCTACACCTGATGAAGAGGGTTGGAGAAGATTTGTGCCACATTTAATGCTTATGTAATGATCTCTGACTGCACATGTTATTTTAACAAATCTTTTGGAAATGTTATGTGATTCGAAAAGTCAGATGAATATGTGAAATAGATTCACAACATTTTTTTTTTCTTCATTCAGCAGTGAATCCAAGTCAGAGTATTGACCACAGAGGTATTATTAATACATTTTCTTGAAGAACAGTCAATACAAATGGAAGAGGTTTCCCTTTTCAAAACAGATTATAATGAAACAACAATGTGGAGAAAAATCAAATAAATCTATAATTATGTAAAATATAACTTTCTCATACTCTCCCTCCACCCCTCCACACAGAAAAATGGACAAAAGAAAGCTTACAAAGTCAGTCCTTACATCAGGTCAATGATTTTTTTTTCTTGTACGTAAAACTTTTCCATGATGTGATATTATGATGTGTGGACCCTTAGACTATAGCTGTGGACTCTGATGATTTTGAATAGCATGCTTGCCTTCCTTCACAGATGCTTCCATGGTGGCTGTGTGAGGAAATCTGCATTTGAATTGAAACAAACACAAAGCCAAAGGAATTAATCACACTGCAACCTTCATGATCCAATCCACATCATAAAACTACTGCACTCTTTGTTTCCATTTCAGAGTAACTCACAACAAGAGATCTGGGAGTCACACGCTCACCTGAGTATCGCAATTTCACCTTCCATGCATTCTTGCACACTCTTACCTGAGAACATTGGAAACTTAGGTCTGCATATATGGATCCCCCCCCCCCCCCCCCCTCAACTCCAGGGTGGGAGGGGGGGGGGGGGCAAGCAGCCCTGGATCTGCAATGAATCATCAATGTACGAACTCATGGTATTAACTATGCTTTATCATTTCTGGTTCTAGAGTAGAAGATTTTAAATATTCCTTAATATGGGGGTGGGGGGGGGGGGGGTGGGGGACATGGTGCCCATTTGAAGGAATTGGGATTCTATCCCCCTAGGGATGCTACCTGCTATAAAGTTTGCTCAAAATTCATGAGGTTTTCAAGAAGAAGATGAACATGTAAAATTGAGGCCCTATTACAACTGTAGTGTAGGTCTTCTCCTAGGTCCCAAGGGGGGGGGGGGGGGTACCCCTGATTCCGCCAATCCCATGAACAAACTTGAGACTACAGTCATCAATGTACTAACTCATAGTGTTATCAAAGCCTTATCACTTCTGGTTCTAGAAGATTTTAAAGATTCCTTAATTTCAGGGGGTTTGGGCCCCCCTGGGGGCCCTCCAGGTGGGCCATGGTGCCCATTTGAACAAATTGAGATCCCATGCCCCTAGGGATGCTACCTACCAAGTTTGGTGAAAATCAGACATGGGAATATCAAAGTGAAGATGAAAATGTATAATTTAGGCCTCATTAGGACCCCTCCCCAACCCCCTCCCCTGGGTCCCAAGGGGGGCACCCCTGATTCCCCCATGAACAAACTTGAAACTACAGTCATCAATGTACTAACTCACAGTATTAACTAAGCTCTATCACTTCTGGTTCTAGAGAAGAAGATTTTTAAAGATTCCTTAATTTTAGGATGTTTGGGCCCTCCTGCCCCCCCCCCCCCAGGTGGGCCATGGTGCCCATTTGAACAAATTGAGATCCTATCCCCATAGGGATGCTACCTGTCAAGTTTAGTGAAAATCGGTCATGGGGTTCTCAAGAAGAAAATGAAAATGTAAAAAGTTTACGCACGACGGACGCCGGATGCCGGACGCCGGACGAAGAGCGATCGCAATAGCTCACTTGAGCCTTCAGCTCAGGTGAGCTAAAAATCACTTTTGAAGTGGATGCGATGATGGAAACAGTACAGAAGTCAAATACAGATATCAATGAAGGAAAAAACAATGCAAAATTTATGACAATTTTCTTATAATATGAACATTAACAAGAAACATGGAATCATGAAGACATGTACTAGTTATTAGCAATTATGCAATGTTAACTGAAGAAGTTCTTTCTATCTTTTGTTGATTTCAACATTTCCTGAAAGAAGAATATTGTCATTGACCAAGCCCTAATCATGATGTGAAAAACGTGACGTCTTTTTCTTTCAATTTCTTGTCAATAAAAATTGTCCATGCACTCATAACAACTATTAAAAATAAACATGGTCTTTTGAGAGTACGAGAAATAAAGGCACATTCGGAAATCAGGGTCATGACTGAATAGCCATTGAGGTTTGCGTAGGTGGTAATGATGTACGATTTATCAAAGAAGTTTCACTTTCAATTAAATGTTCTTCAAGTTCTTTGTTACATGGTCAAATGCTGCAAATCTATGTTGTATTCACTGATCTGCTCTTTTTATATCACTTTCATCATGGAGAGTGAGAGACACCAGCACTTATATTTCCTACTCGCCAGCACTCAATAAAAGCATCCTGCTTCTTTCCCATGACAACAGCATGGAAGGAGAAGGAAGGCGATCAATGTCATAATGGCCTCACATAAGCCTGTTTTTTTTCTATGTACTCTTTGTTGGTACGTTTGCAATTTACTTAAAGGATACAACAGCCCACATGTGAATATATACAATGTGCTGACTCACACAAGCCGATGTTTATAATTTCTGGCTGTTGTGTTGTTGGTGGGAAACAATGACGTTGATATATTGGTTCATTCATGGAAAGAAACAGGTTGGGATCTTGATCATGACCTGACCACCGAGAGAAACTTTCTCTGTTTGTGTAGAACATTGCTTGGCACAATTTGCGGAGTGTTTACTTGTTTTTTAGCATATGATAGGGACATAGAATTGGGTCATACCAGACATTATTTCAAAGACAAGCCTGAAAAATCTGCTTCAGGACATATTCAAAATTAAATTTTCCCGATAGAGCTGTAAGGTAATAGCATCACTATCACTAATACTTTCATTTTTTCTCTCGAGTCTCTCTAGACTTGGTTTTGGCCATTCTCACCGAGTTTGTTTTTGAACTCTGACCATATCCACTCAAGGTTTGACTCCAAGAATATTTTTTTTTAACCGACTGCTCCTTATTTGTCATAAATTCCTTGTGAACATCATTTTCATCACCAGTCACTCAGCTTTCCATCAATTACATGCATTCTTTCAATCCACTTCTCCAAGAAATTTCCCATGCTTTTCTACAAATTCTCGTTGAATGTTAATTTACTAATTCACTTTGGAACTATACACTTCTCAACAAACTTTCCACACAAAAACATGTCCATGTCACCTCGTCAACTCACTCATCATCCCACTCTCCTATCACTGATTTCACAAACTCTACACTCCCCCCTCTCTCTTTCACTAATTTTCATCTTTAGTTTTGCCTTCTCCACTCATTATGTAATAGAATGTAAAAAGTTAATACACAGGAATCAGTTGTGCTGTGTTATACGCATGTATTTTCTACACACGGGAAAGCGCAATCAATATCACAAGTTAACGCTAAGGACCACTTTCTCCTCATATCAACTCTAATCACAGTTTGGAAGCGCAAAGTTATGTGACATTCTGCGAATTCAACAATGAACGGTGAGTATGATTAATCATTTCTTTTACACATTTTCTCATCAAGCCAATTCCTAATATCCTTTAAACTACATCCCTTCTCTTGATCAATGTGTGGTTGCAGCCAATATCATATTATTATTACTATCAAGTGAATGAATGGCACAATTCTATAACTTTCCAATTCTATGTCAGATTTTGATAAACTTGTGCTATTCTGTTCATCTAATTTCATTCTATTCAATAAATCAACTGAGCTGATGGTGTGCCATAGATTGATCTATGAAGTCCTCTGCTAACTTCATACTCTTTTCCATGCATCAGGCTTGAAAGAAAGGCAACACTGATGGAAAACCCAGGGCCCCATTTTTACTAAAGATGTTATGTTATGATAGCAACTTCTGCTGGAATGGCAACTTCCAATAGCAGCAGCCAATCGCGAAGTTGGATTCTTGTCGTTACAATGGCAATTGCCATTCCGTCAAGAGTTGCCATCATGTCAAGTTTTTTTCAATGAAATGAGGCCCAGAATGCATGAAATGTGTTGGAATCTACAGACTCAACATTATGTACATTCTAGGAAATCAGCCAACAAAAGCACAGATGCAGGGCTCAAGATAAATCAAGCAATCTGGCTGAAGCAAGTTTGAAGTCGTGTTGTTCATTCTCCACTGCCCAGGGCAAACTCCACAATCTTTGGTCACAACAAAACTGTGCTAACATATCTCACTCCACCTTTGGACCACATTGTGTTTCATATGTTGAGAGCTGTATTGTTACCAGGCATAGAAAAATTCAAGGTCAATCATATAATAGATTCTCCCTGATAGGACAAGCTCAAACACGCCGAAGTAAGTCAACAAAAATGAAATTACATGACTACATCAATTGAGATGCCAAGTTTTGATCTGTGAAAAGTAAACAATAAAGGGTAAGAAAACTGGGACATTTGATCTGGTCAAAGGTGCACAGGTAAAACATCTGCCAAACAAAAAACTCGACAGAGTATGTGTAACCCCACCTTCATAATTATTTACAGGCAGACCAGAGCTACTGTAAGAGTGGAAATTTTCTCGGTGTTGAAATTTTCGCGCATTTCATGCAAGCAGAAACTAGTGCAAAAATGAAGGCATGTGAATATTTTGGCTTGCCATATGTTCTAGTAGTTGATATCTTGATTCCGTGGCATTGAAAAACATGCAATACTCTTACTGCTGGGCTGTGCGCGAAAAATTAGTAGTGCAAAAATATCCACTTTTACAGTACTCTGGTAGGTCTGCATTGAGTTGCCTTGGTGAAAGAATATGAAACACTTTGCTGCAGATCAAATCTGCACTTCTACATCCACTCTGACAAGTGGGTTACCATTGGATTTATTCTGCACCAAAAATAGATAAATGCTGTATGGCAGCAACTTATTCCTGCATGTTGCTGGGCTTCTTACATATACTATCGTGTTGCTTTGCAGATGTAAATTGTATTCCTATTCAGCATGTTTTGACAGCAAAAGTTTGGTAAACCCTCACTCAACAACTAAAACTTAATACTGAACTTCAAGCCAAGTTATGTAATTTAAAAGGGCTTTTCACATTGAGAGTGAAAGAGAGTGACGTCAGAAAAAAATTGTGACATTTCAGCAAACATTGTTACACAACCAAACCAAATGTGGCCTGAAGCACTGCCACAAAAATTGTCCAGGGGGGCGTGCCATTTGCAAGCTCTGGGTAAAGATGTTAGATAGTGAGAATCCTCACCCCTGCAACAACAACAACAAAAGTGGCAGCAGCAGCAGCAGCAACAATAACAACAACAACAACAACAACAACAACAACAACAACAACAACAACAACAACAACAACAACAGCAGCAGCAGCAGCAGCAGCAACAACAGCAGCAGCAGCAGCAGCAGCAGCAGCAGCAACAACAACAACAACAACAGCAACAACAACAGAAAAAAAATCTT
Source organism: Diadema antillarum (assembly GCF_040938485.1). Classification (NCBI taxonomy): domain Eukaryota; kingdom Metazoa; phylum Echinodermata; class Echinoidea; order Diadematoida; family Diadematidae; genus Diadema; species Diadema antillarum. The sequence continues at coordinate 3,430,460 of NW_027271658.1, forward strand.
GAATTCTATCTCAGAACTTTCCCTCGAAAGTCCTGTGAAGAGATGTAAAATGGCTGGCAGGCTCGCCACTTGTACATTGCATGTAGTAGATATATGCACAAAATTGTGCATGTGTGCATAATCATCATCTACAAACTTGTCTCTCTAGCACGATCACTTTGCCATGCTTCATTGATGAGTGTATGGGAAGCTCAATCATCTCAATTGCGAATGTCGTAATATTTCCTAACAAGAATGGACCTTAAGGTGGTGGATCATTCTCATCCTTCCTTAAAGGACTAGTCTAGTGACATAATTTCTCTATCAAAGGTGTGCTGAGGAGGCTACCTGCCTCCTCAGCACACCAAAGAGAAATCCATCCCAAAATTTTATCAATTACATGTTTCACTATGCTATGTGTCACTCGGAAAATGGAAGTTTTTTTGGTTTATGGATTGATTTATTTTCTTATCTATATTTTGTTTTATATGCTATGTGTTTTCATGGTTACATAGAATGAAGTCGAAATTTTTTTTGATGCTGAGAATAAAATTATTCATAACTGAAAGTGGTTACTGAATTGAAAAGTTGAATTGATAGTTGAGTTGAGTTGATAGTCCAAGGCGAACAAGGCATATTAAATGAAAGAAAGATTTTACTTAGAGGGGTGAAAGTTCAGGTGCAAGTTTCTTCACTTTGTCTCCCTCTACAAATTAAATTCGTTAAGATTGCAACTGCTGATCTGTAAATTAACAAACATGTCGGAAAAAAGGGAACCAGTGGGACTCGTACCTGTCATCTACTGCTTTCCGGGCAGCAACACTTGTCTGCCTTGGACTACTTAACATGACAATGTCGGAATTTCGGAGCTTGGGTATTTGCTCCATGTTCATCGTGTCACTGCCGGCAACCAGGGACAGTCTGGTGGTAGTGTCACTGCCCGGAAAGCAGTAGATGACAGATTTGAGTCCCACTGGTTCCTTTTTTTCAACATGTTTGTTAATTTACAGATCAGCAGTTGCGATCTTAACAAATTTAATTTGTAGAGGGAGACAAAGTGAAGAAACTCGCACCTGAACCTTCATCCCTTTGAATAAAATCTTTTTTTCAATCATCTATGTACAAAGGCAAAATTACGCTTTACTTCTTGCCTATAAAAATTGTATTTCGCTGGCTGAGAACCAGAAGGGCTTCATCACACTTTTGGGGTGCATTGAGTTTTTGGTATCATGTTGTAGAGCTTGATCTCCTCTACATTATGATGTTTATTTTGAATTATTTTCATTTTCAAAAAATTTTACAAAATAAAACCACAAGGATGTTTTTTATCCTATATTTGGAACAAAGTTAATGGGTAATTCCATGAAGTTGGGGCAGTGTCCATGTAGCATCGTGATATTTAAAAAATACATTTCAGCATAACTCAATATTAATTATACTATACATTTATTATTTGTAGGCTTTACATTTGCATTGAGGCCACACATTTTCCTGGAAATTTTGTGCCATTCAGACTCAATTTTGATGAAGTTATTAAACAATATGTAACAGTGTCCTGTAGCATCGTGACATGTCCATGTAGCATCGTGACGTGTCCATGTAGCATCGTGATATTTTAAAATGTGGTCCTAAGAGACAAATTATGGCAATTAGCTCGACCAAAATTTGGTGCAATATGCATTTGCAAGATATGAATGAGATAGCTAAATATCTCAAATTTCCTGCACACAGTTTTGATTTTAAAAGAAAATTACAAAATGTATCACGATGCTATGCGGTGTCCTTTTTTGTTACATTTGAAGGACACCGCATAGCATAGTGACACATTGTGTAATTTTCTTGTAAAAGTAAAACTGTGGAAAGGAGAGTTAAGATGTTTAGCTATCTGACTAATCTAGTAATTATGCATATTATATCAAATTTTGGTCAAGCTAATTGCATTAATTTGTCTTTAAGGACCAGATTTTAACTATCGCGATGCTACATGGACACGTCACGATGCTACAGGACACCATTACATATTTTTTTAATAACTTCATCAAAATTGAGTCTGAAAGGTGCAAAATTTCCAGGAAAATGGATGGTCTCAATACAAATGTAAAGCCTATAAACAATATATGCATAGCATAATTAGTATTGAGTTATGCCATAATGTAACACTTTGTGCCCCAACTTCACGGAATTACCCTAATACATCTACCCGCACTTTTGATTGAACAAATTTGTATTAAATGAAAATTGAGTGTTTTGTGTTTACTTATGCTCAAATCTTAGAATGCCATGGTGCCCTTCTGGCTCTCAGATGACAATCTCATACATAATTACACGTAATGAGGATGTGGTGTTATCATCTGGAATGGATGGAGACACCATTGGTAGTATCTGTAGATAAAAAGAGTGTATTATTTGAAGTATATTGGAAGATGATTGTTGTGATATATACTAAGTCCACATCAGTTGCAAACTGTGTTAAAGGGGATGACTAGTAACTGATCAGTGGGAATCAGTGGGAATCAGTGGGAATGCTGGGGGATGATTGTTCCAATCCTTGTGGGATTCATTTAAGAGTACATTATATATCTATTGTTGTGTTAAAATCATTTGCTTCAGAATGGTCTCATGTACAAGTAATATGCAGTTTAATGCCCCATCACTGCACAGGCATGCTAACCTGGAAACATTAAACTGCACATTACTTGAATATGAGACCATTCTGAAGCTACTAATTTTCACACAACAATAGATGTATAATGTACTCAATGAATCCCACGAGGATTGGAACAATCATCCCCTAGCATTCCCACTGATTCCCACTGATCAGTTACTATAGCCATCCCCTTTAAGATAAAGAATGCATATGAAATATATCCTGCACTTCCCCCTGTTTCCCATACAGTTTTTTAAACTACAAATTGCAAGTACTTTTTACACTAATCTTTGCAAGAGTATTTTTTTTGAAAAACATTTCCTTCTTTCAACATTTCTCTAGCTGGGTAACTTGATCTCAGAATTTCCTGGAGAGCACTATCAAAACACAGTTAATTACATACGGAAATAATTGTGTTTTGATTAGAATTGCATTGACTTTTGACCAGTAAGTCTTAAAAACAAACAAAATACAGTATGCAAGTATGCCCTACTATTGAAACCCTCTGGAAAACCAGAAGTGAAATCATTTCAAAAGATTGCAGTGTGCTGTATGATGTCATCATTTCATGAATCCCTCGTACATGGTTGAGAAAAACCTGCCTCCATAGGAAGAGGTTTCTTGGAAAAGCTCTAATGAACATTTTTTCTGTTCATAGAGACATCATGTTGCAACAAATATTATGACCTCATCACCATGTACTGTAAAAGTGGTTTCTTTCGCGTACAGAAACTTTCGCGGTTTCCATCGGTGCCGACTTTTTCGCGTGTTTAAATTCGCGGTCGGTAATGATGACATTGTAACAAGCGACGAGTTCAAAACATTTTCGCGTGAATTTAAATTCGCGGTTCAACCTCAAAGTGCGAAAAGCGCGAAAATAAAACCACCGCGAAAGAAACCACTTTTACAGTAATAAATTCCATATGTAATGATGCCCAATATACTTGTCTTGTAAACATATATGACCCTGCATCACAAAACCAACAAAAAGTTGCCAGACATAGATTTTTAGTTAAGGGCATATTTTGAAAGAGCAGACTCTAAGCTTTTAAATGATGTATAGCTCAATTCAGATGGACTCCCCCAACCTACCAAAATACTCGAAAGAAAGCACACACTCTGGAAAAGTGCGAACTGAGAAAAGAGGCTCTGAAGTACAGGGCCTATTCAAGTAGCCTTTAATCGCTAGCTGTGCAATGAAAGGGACAAAACACAGGATGTCAACCATCGGAGCAACAACAATGAAGGATTATCAGATTATGCTGAAATTAAGCATGTTCTATCAACATATTCTGTCCATGATTAATGCCAACTTTCAAAGCAGTAGCGTTACCCTTTCAAAAGTTATTAGACTTAAAAGTGAAAAGTGTACAAAGGATTTCAAGAAATGAAAAGGGGCCTCTAATACATACCGGATCATTCTACTCTCCCCAAAAAAGGGGTTGCAGAAAAACTGCTCAAAACACACTTTCCCAATCGTGTTATGATCCAAACTAAAGAATAATGTAGAAAAAAGATAGCTCTTTCAGAAAATATGAAAACCCAAGATTTACTTAGTTGACCCATTTCACCTGTTTTGAGACCTCACTTTATAAAATCAAAGCGTGTGACTTTTTGTTTGTTTTGTGATGCATGGTCACATATTAAACCTTAATTAAGTGTCATTCTGTAATTCTGTAATTCTGTGTCATCTCATGTCGAATTGCCATGAAACTAAACAGAGTTAATTCACTGCTTCGTTTATATGATTTAATACGATCAAGTAAACAACCGAACATGATGAAGTTAAATTTCCCTTTAAATGATAATTGGGGACACTGTGTGCATTCCTGCACCTGTTCTATGTATCAAGGAAGTACAAGCCATCATATCTGATGTTCATGAAGGACATCTATTCATCTCATACACAACATGCTGATATGGATTCGTACTGGACACATGCCATATGCTTGTGATAACCTCATTTTGTGTAGGAATCCCCAGTCACTTCAGTTGTCCCAAATCTGTGTTTTACAGTATGTGTATTCAGTATTAAAGAACAGGCATATGTGCAATGACTGCTGAATAAAACTATTTGATTCCATGCAGTTGAATTCTATTTGTGCAAAGCCTAGAGAAAGCTTGTCTTACACAGAATTTGACACACCTACGTAGGTACATGTACCAACCTATTCACAGAAATCCTAATACATTAATAAGCATTTCTAACACATCAGCAAATTTGACGGAGACTATGCATTATAAATGGTGTTTATGAATGCAGATTGAAGAAAGAGGTATGAAGTGACGGCCTTGATACGGCAGATGAAAATTTCACTTAAAGGACCTATGTAATGCAAATTCATGTTGGCTGGCATTGACTTACAATATCCTGAACATCATTTATGTGGCCAAAAAATACCTGAATATGTGCAGAATATTTTATATTTTTACTACTATGTTCTTCAGTAATATGCAAGCCCACAAAAGAACCTTCTAAACCAAGATTCTGTCAATGACGTTAACTGTCAATCAATGTTAACATATCAATATGATTGACAAAATACATTGAAATGCACCTATCCCTAGACTGAGCATAACTTGCATGTTTCCATGCAATGTCTTTTGTTATTCATGTTGGTACTTAAGCTGTGATTGACAGATGACTGACAGATGTCACTATAAACAATGTTAGTTTGAAAGATTAAAAAAAAAATGGGCAAGTCCATGTAATCTGAAAAAAAAAATAGTAAAAAAATCATAAGCAATGGACAATCATCGATTTTAGATATTCTTTTAGCCACATCAGTGATGATTAGGGTGTCATAAATCGCCATACTCTAGGTAAATATGCATAATTTGCATTGCATATGTCCTTTAAACTACTTCTACCGACTGACGAAACATTCACCCAGGATTAAATACACAGTAAACCCAGCACCTGCATGCACTGGGTTAAAGGACAAGTTCACCTTCATAGACATGTAGGTTGAGTGAATGCAGCAATATTAGTACAACACATCAGCAAGAGTTTGAGGAAAATTGGACAATCTGTTTAAAAGTTATGAATTTTTTATTAGAAGTTTCTGCTCATTCAACACTGGATGAGAAGACTACTATAGCTTGTGATGTCACATGTGTACAACGATATAAAGAAAGAATAAAGAAAATTTAACATATTTTTATTTTTCTCGCATAACAAAAGAACACCTGACTTCTCTCTTTCAGAAGGCAGGGGGAATAATATTACCCTTAACATGTGTCAGTAACAAGTCGAGGAAATGCGCACTTTATTGAAAAAGAATGAAGTTTTGTGAAATTCTCTTTTTATTTTCTTTATATTGTTGTACGCATATGACATCATACACTGTAGTAGTCTTCTCATCCAGCAGTGACTGCGCAAATACTTTAAAAATTCATAATTTTTGAACGGATTGTCAAGATTTTCCCCAAACTTTCACTGATGTGTTCTACTAGCATTGTTGCATTCACTCAATCCACATGTATACAAAGGTGGACTTGTCCTTTAAGAACTGTCTATTCCATTCGCAGCACTGGTACCATGTTATTTGCAAGTGTCTCACGACAAACACCCCGTTGGCTTGTCAACAAATCACCCTGAATGGCAGGCGGTGCACTTGGCTGATTCTGGGATCTCTTTATGTAGAGGCGAAGCGAAATCATTCTGTCACGCTCGGCTGGGCAGCCTTTCATTTCCTAGCGAGATGCGAAAGAATGCCAAAATGAAAAGGCAGACTCCTCTGCAGGGCTCTAGCAGCACTGCCTATCAGATAGGAGAAAACCTCTTGTACAGACATCTACTAACTTTCCAGTACTTTTATGTTTGGGCATTGGTCCCGCAAAGGGTTTGTGGGAATGCTCTCAAATTTTTGCCCAACATTTGGATCAAATGAATCTCGAAAGACAGACTGACAGTAATAATCAAACTTCCAAAATATTGCTGCTTGATATCAATTCCCTCATTTTCCAGACTATCTAAGAGTCATACTGTAAAGAAAATTAGTGGACATGGACATTAAGAGCATAATTAGTCTGATACAATGTACTAATGGCCAAATTCCCCACTTGCCAGCAATCAAACAAGCAGAAACAGAAAAAAATCAAACATTTTAAGATACCCTGAAGATTGTTTCCTTCTCATCAAAATGGACTGCTTGATAAATAAAACCAGGGAGGTGGGAACACCTCAACAAACAAACTGTACGACGAGATAACCCCTCCTATTACTGTACATGTACATACAGGTATGCCTCATCTCTTCCCTTTCAAATGGTTTTGCATTCAGGCATTTCAGCTTGATAGCAAAGAACCTTTTGGTTTATAAAGGGTTTGGAAACATACTTGTATTTCATGATCATCAAGTGATTATTTCTTGAAAGTCTAAAAGAAAAAATTTGATCATGTTTTCCCCAAACTTGGGGGAACAATGTACAGTTCTGCACTTCATGCAAGCTTTGCTGTTTTGTTCTGTACACAAGGTTAAAAATGTCATCTATTAATTAAAGCATTCCTCATACAGGTGGCTTGCAGTCAAGGTATTTCCCTTTTATCATAGAAGCTTGGAAAGAATGGAATCAGTGAAGGGGAGGTACAATAAATTATATGTACATGTACATGTGCACACACAACATGAACATTGCAAACAAGATGAACAACGATAATCGTATTTGCATGAGTGGAGAAAACAACAGTATTTGCAGTGTATTGTTGGTGCGTGATGGTCTCATCAGCAGCAGCCTTGCTGCAGGGTAAACTTACCTCTACACAACACAGTGGAAACATAAAAGCAAGCTTGACTGGTTCATATCTTTTTACTGGTCACGGTTTGGAGCTAGAGCAGCAAAGCGGAATGGGGACGAATACTTCGCTTATTATGATCCGCTGACAGAATCAAAACACCATCTGGTATTGAGGGAGGGGATGGTGGGGGGGGGGGGGGGCAATAGCAAAGTCAAATCAGGAAAATAGAAGGTGTCTATTTCGTTTTATTTATACAGGGTGGCCCCGTCAGTAATCAAGTACTGTTTTCCATAGTGAAATAGAATCACAGCATCTTGAGATACACTATTAGTAATATGATTTTCGTGCAAATATATATGCTGGTATGCACATACATTGTAATTACTTATCATCAAATTGAGAAACTACTTGTAGAGATGTAACGTTACGACACTGACAGTTTCATGAACAATTTGTGTGCATATGAATACATACATACATACACACACATAAATATACTCAATTATACATAGGCCTACACACAAACATACACACGTACATACATTTGTACACACATACAGACGGACAAACATTAATGCACTTATCAATTCATTGAGATGTAACATATCACAAGCTTTAATATTGAGACTACTTCAGAAAGAGTAAAATCTCAAAGCATAAGATTTGGTAGTCTCATTTTCATCAGGTTAGGCCTTAATTCCACTAGTTACCTACCTGGGACAGTACAATTACCTAGATACCATATTTGATCGGATGAACCATAAAAGCAACTTTGACTTGCCTTTCTTCAAATTTTGTATTTCTTTATTCACAGCTACACTAAATCTCACTCTTCAGCAGTAACTGGAACCCCTTTTATACTGCACACGACTTTAAGCTCGCTTCTGAAGCGAGCTAAATTTAGCTCGGGCTAAATCTTTTATACTGCCAATCTCGACCACCCAAGGTTACGAGCTATCGCTCCCCCCTCCCCCCTACTCCCCATCAGCCTGCTGTCCTTCCCACGAGCGCGAAAATTCAAATATAGTTTTCATGCATACTTACGAGTATGAATTCAGTTCCATTGTTATACGTTACTCGCGAAATTCAACCAGTCATGAATCGGCATATATAATAGTGTACGTACTGTGCCGGTCTATTTTTTTTTTTCTCACGATTTAATCATGTATTGTCTGCTGTAATGCTAGTTCAAAAAGTTCACTGTGAGAGTTTTACCGAACAGTGAACAGTGACAGCATACAATACTACACCAGTGCATGTGATACGTAATACAGTGTGCCGCAGGCAACAGCACAGCAGTATAAAACATACATATTGGCAACCCAGAAGCGCCGTACACACTTTCCAGTCACGGGTCAGTGAATTTAGCTCGAACTAACTTGAGAAACCTTTTATACTGACGTTAGCTCGGACCTGAAGCGGACCTGATCCACTCCCCTAGAGCGGGCTAACTTTAGCTCAGGCTAACTATTTTTCGACCTTTTAAACTGAGAGTTAGCTCGCTTCAGGTCCGCACCTGAAGCGAGCTTACGCCCAGTACAAAAGGGGTAATAGCTGATTCACATCTCTCCATGCAAGCTGATAGGAAGCATGATTACACTGACACATCTCGGAGAAGAAAACAAACAAGGCATACCTAATTTTATCCCTTATTGCTTCCCTTGAAAAAAAAAAAAAAGCTACTTTGTTGGTACTTCAGCTCAGATTGATTACTTTCCTCATTGCATAAGTTGCCATGATTGTAAAACAAGGTCCAATTGCTTCCCAATTGGCAGCAAAACACACCATCATTTCACACATCCACACTACCTCTTCTTACAATCAAAGTACCTGCAACATTATGTCTGGTCATGATATGACTCAGGTTCCCTTACTAACTTGAGACCTCTTGAGCCGAAAAAAGTGACATGGCCTCCGCAAAAAAAGCTTCCCCCTTTAAACAACTAAAGAGAACTTCATTGGACAAGAGTGGAATGATAGACTAAGTGCCTGCAACACTATCTGGATGATGGCTGGAAGGGAAAGGAATATTTTGAATGTTCCTTTCAAAAAGCATTATCAAGGGAGGATATTTAACCCGTTCCTTAAATACAGGAACCTGATAGACCAGGTTCCAGTGGAGTCAACTGATTTATGGGAACCTGGTATACCAGGTTCTCAAAACGTAGACAAAAGTGCCTGCATTTGTGGTCTAAATTCATGTTCATTTGTGTTATGCTACCCGGAAAAATGGTGCTCTATTCATACCTTGCATCTGATTGATATCTTCATTGTTCAATGGCACATGTAGCTGACCGAGCACGAAAAAAGGGAATAAATGTACTGCTTCACTGCTTTCACCAACCTGTTCATTTTCTGTGAAACTGCCAAAAAAAAAAAAAAAAAAAAAAAAAAATCTTGTTTGGGGGCAATTGAAGGCTCTCAGAAAATTGTAGGAGGAATGGATTAATTTCTCACACCAAGTTGGGATATTCATGACCTCACCAAAACAACATATCAAACCCTGAGATTAGGACATAGGCCTATATCTTTGGGTAATGCAGACATCAGAAGCTATCATCTACTGTAAAACCAGAAATTTTTGGGTGCATGAGACTTTTACAAATTCCTGAAGCAGCCAAGATTTGTGCAAGTAACAAGCACACAAACATTTTTCTCTACATAACACATTAAATGCCAGTGGCAATTTGCGAAAGTTTCATGCCGTGAAAAAGGCAGTTGGCTCCAATTCACAATAGTTTCATGCTGTGAATGTTTCAGGTTTTACAGTATTCTAGATTTTCAAACCCCAAGGTTTGACATACACTGTAGTGTACATTCCTAAAAACAAAAGTTATCTCCTTAGTATGGTCTATCCCAGGTACTTTGATGATCTACATTGCAAATGTACGTGTACCGGTATATTTGAAATGCTGAAGAGATTATAGCACAGAAGATTCAAAATGTCATATTTCAACTGTTTTAAAGGGAAGGTCCTGTTTTGGTTGATGATGGCACGTCGGGATGAAATTTTTTGGCAAGATAATGACAAACTACTTATGAAATATGAAAGAGCATTGAAATTTATGGGGAATTCAAAGTTTGTTTGACAAAAATTGGTCTAGAAATGGCTGAGAAATGCAAAAATACGTCGTCCGATAAAAGTGTGGGACCCACACTTTCCCCCGTGATAAGACCTTACCTCCCTCTACCGTTTGAATTTGACTACATTGGGCTTGGGGCTTTTTCAACCGTTATCTTCCGCACACGCGAGCGATGTGTACCGCACGGCTTGGTCTGGGAGGTTGACCTTTTCACCTCCGTGAATTTGGGAGAGAGACGGCGCGGCGAGGGAATATTGCGTAATCATGGGGGTTCATGGCACATTTGCAGACCTGTATGCACGTCGTGTGTGCGTGGAGTTCTGTGATCGCACTGCGCTATCAGCCGTCGCGTCGTTCCGTTTGTTTACTTGAGGGCACATAGTCTCTTTTCCTCGGTGTGATGCTGCGTATAGAGCTCTACGGATTCCGACTCGAGAGCAACTAAAACAGTTAGGTTTTGCAAGACGAGGTATACATACGTCTCCGACCCAGATATCTCGCAAAAGAATATAGAATCTTTCGAAATGAGGCGTAGGGGGCAACGAAGGGATCGCGATTATTGAAACTGGACAAGATGCCTTCATCCCGTAGAAATGAACCGACGCGACACCTGGATCTACCGACCCCAGCTCGCGATGTCCTGAGTGAAAAAGTGAGTATACAGGCATTTAGTGTAGAAGTTAGTCAGTCCGACCCATCTTTATTCGTAAGTGCATGATGTGAGAGTTTGAAGTTTATCTCGTAAAGAATATCCTGTGCCTGCTAGAAAAGATGTATGTAGGATGACCCACAAAAGGCTTGATTACTTTATTTTTTCACCTTGATTTTCAAGGTTTTATGCGTGTAAAAAGTTCAGAAAAATAGATTTCTGAATAATGAAATTCGCAAGGGGTAATCGGCCAAACGAGAATGAAGTAGGGTCCCTTTGTAGTGCCGAGTGTTCGTTGATCTGAAAATGAAATAAATTTCCTTATTCTGAAGCGTCCATAGTATTCTCAAGATTATGTGTATCGATCCGAAAACGAAATAAGGCTCGTTATTCCAAAAAGGAGATTCGTTAGTCAAAAATGAAGGAATATTCGTTATTAATTCTAAAAGTGAATAATATGTGCCCAAAGAGAATGGGGGAAGGGGTGATCATAATTTCTGTCGAGTATAGTTTACGTGAGATTTGGAAGGGGATGATCTACACTGTATACTACTAGGTAGTATCAGAAACAGGGGAACACAATGGCGCGGCAGCATTGCACCCTCGTCGTGTCATTTTCTTCTCCCTACCTTTGAGTAGCCCCTATTTATAATAACCGTTTCTACATCATATTACATAGCTCATCCTTATGATGTAATTAATCTGTCATATCATAATCATAAAAATGAAGTATACAATACCTGCAACATAACGACTAACGCTGGCCGTTTGGCGGAGGTTCAGTGGTCCGATGCATCATGATAATGTGCGTGTGTTTGCGTATCATTTTCATTCAATTTTCTCTGCGTAGTATCCTATATACTTTTTTATATGTATTTTGATTTGTATTTTGATTTGTTTGCTTTTGTTTTCAAAGCTCTTCAATTACTGTTTGTTATTATTAAATTGACTGAGACTCTACATGTATATGCCGTAGAAGACTGTAGGTTGTTCATTCACTGTGTCAGTTTTGTCCATCTATGTAGATCGTACATAATATTGTACATAGATCCATCATGCTGAATTGCTGTTTGCTTTGATGTGCCCTTTTCTTTGAAGTACTGAATAATTATGAAAGTTATAATAAATGGAAATATGAAATAGATTTTGTAATTTGACAAGCTATAAGATGATTTGCAGGTTGCATAATTCCATTTCCATTTCATAATTTGTTATCACAGTCAGTGAGAACAGCTTGATGTCAGGTTCTAAAACTTTTTAGGATGCTGTGAGTATGTTCCCCGGATGAATCCCTTCTGAGAAGAAAAAAAATCTTCAGATGTATATTTTTTTTTCTCAAAAGGGATTCATCCTGGGAACAATGCGTGTATAATTTTTCATAGATTGTCGGTTATGAATGCAACCAATGTGTTTTCCTTTTACACTTTCAGTAGGCTATGGATACTCTACATCTCAAGTGGCACTTTAGTGGTTTCTCGGGACCTCTGAAAATGAAATCAGACCACCAAACTTCTAAACAGTTTATATTTTGACGGTTCCATCGGAGAACTGTGTCGAAAAAAAATTTTCCTTTCATTGGTAGGCCACGATACATTTCTTTTTTCGGGTCATCAAAATTCGAATTGAACGTTTTTGTAAGGGATCCGAACAGGACACCAAAAATAAATGAATAAATAAAACTCAAGTTTGTCTCGGAATTAACTTGTGAAAACTCAATTGATTCCATTAACAGGGAACGCGGGATATTACGATGAATCATGGTAGTCAATGAGATACGTTGTATGACCCGACGTTACTCTTTCAATAAACGTTTACGCGTGAAAAAAGAATGAATCTCTAATTCCACTGTATCAATTTTTTTTTATAGATCTCAGGAGCAAATCGAGAAAAGACAGGAATGCGCATTGGAAGCCAGTCAACAAAGGTAATGTTATTCTAATAAATATATCAACAAACGTGACCTGTTCTTTTTCGCATTGTGTGTGTGTGTGTGTGTGTGTGCATGTGTATTTGTGTGTTTGTTTTATTTTGTTTTGTGGTTTTTTTCGTAGAATGTGAAAACACGTAAGGCCTATATCGGCCTATATGACGCTTATTTTTATTCCGCGAATTTCTTATTAGTCAGAATGGAAGGCATTGTGTGAATATCATTTTACTCTGGTACATAAACTACGGGATGTGCAATTGAATCGTATATTAGTTGAAGAAAATGTCTACTCATGGAACCATGGTAATGATAAATTATATATGAAAATGTTTCTGTTTTGTTCTTTATTACACAGGCAGATGTGTTCAACAAAATAACAAAACCAAAACCAAAAGCACTAAAAAAATTGGAGAGGTTCGGACATGCCGATTTTCTATTCCCGGCCACGAAGTATCGCCAGAGACAAGTCGCTTTATCCATCTGTCTTTCTCCTGAAAAGTTTCTTCCTCCACCTCTCCGAAGTTCGGCTGAGCCCCTTCACAGCCTGAACGTTCCTGGCGAAAACCATGCCCAGCCCGAGGCCTGTCATTCCATCTGGCCCGCTGCTACCACTGCCCACCTGTCTAAAGGGTTGATCATTGGGGAACGACGTTGATGGCATCACAGCGAGTATCCACGGTGGTTGTTCAAACTGTGTGAACAGTTCCTTTGGTAATCTACTCTGCTGTGGAATCGGCAGTAGACTATATCATGGTGTACTATTAGGCCGTATTTTTTTTAAAAATACAGTGTACTGTACATTGTTCTAAGTTTTGCACACAACTATATCCCCACAAACACAAGAGCCACTATTAGGGTTCGCGCGTATGCCAAAAAGCGGGATACAAGTCTCGAGATTTACATGACCATCGTAATCACGAGATTTTTGCAAATGTGCACACAAAATCCCACTAATTTGCGCGATCAGCATAGCGACGGTACCCCCAACAAATCTTGCACTTGATTTCTGAAATAGTGCGCTGATTTGCTCCCGGTGACCGCGTAAACGGCTGACCGAAAATACTTTACTCATCTCCAGATTTTATATTCCATCATTCAAGCGAGCATCACAATAATGGGTAAATGACAACATCACACTACTGTGTGGCAGCTGCGTAAATATTGTCGGTACATGCAAACGCGTGAAGAGGGGGAAAAATCTCGAGATTTGGAGTTCAATCGTCATCCTGGGTCGTCATCCCGCTATGTTGTTATACGTGTGGATCCGGCTAATGGCGCGTAGATATTCTACATACTGGAAAGATAGTAAACACAATATCAAGACATGCATGATCATGAATGCGAGCGATCCGGGTGAACAAGCGCATGTTGTTTCATTGTACTGATAGGGTATTATGAAGGAAATTGTACGTATAAGGTCCACGAGTGTTACTAACGTCTTAGTAGCCGCGTTTGTACGTACCATATAGCGGGTTACCAAGCTCCCCGAAACTCGAGTTTTTTTTTTTTTTTTTTTTATTTGTTTTCTTTGTTTTTGTTGAAACCGTTAATCGACACTCTGCAAATTAATTGGTTAGTAGAGTATACTATGCGCTCGGAAACTAGAGTTTGTTGGGCTTTTTGTCTGTTTCTTTATTTGTCTGTTTTTATTTTTGCAGCCTTTCTCCCTCACAGAAATACTAGTAACTCGCTAATTGCCTATCGATAAATCGATAAAACTACAAGCATTGTTCTTGAACCTCACAGACATTGTCGAGTGCACGCCGTTGTGGCGTGCGCTATGAATGATGGGATATGAAAGATTCGAGTTTTTGTGGTCGACCGTTCACACGTATCTGCGGGACAAAGATTAGCGCGCGAATAACAGCAAGATTTCTTTGGTTTAGCATTGCGCTGCTGACCGCGCTTTGTTGGGTTTTTGTCCACTCGTGCAAAGAACTCAGTTTACTAGCGGGTTACAAATTTCTCGTTTTGTTACCCAGTAATTTTTATACGTGTGAATCCCCCTATAGGCGTGTATAGATGGGTAATGAGTGCCAGCGCGTTTTCACTTATTTTTCATGTTTATTTAGGCTGTATGTTTGTTTATTATTGCCCTTGTCATATTCAACAAAACAACAAATTACGATACAAATATTATACTCAGTATACATTACGCAACAGTCACTCCAAAGATATTACCCTGAACGCCCATCCCCCGTCACATGGACGTAGGGCCTAATTTACACTGTACAGTGACGTTCAAACAGTAAAAACATTGACTCAACGATCAATCATTAGTTCACACATTGTATACACACATGTTTACATGTATGCTGGTTAATTTCTTTGGTAGTGCAATACGCTGTACAGGCGTGCTGGTAAATTCCCACAAGATGTTCGTAATCTGTCCTTTTTAGCACCTCGGATAAGCTTGATTTTCAGACATTTCCTTTTTTATGTCAAAGGTATATTTTTTCTCATCCTTTTCTCATATTATCCCTGTGAATTATCCCTGTATGAATTTTCTTTGCAAATATGTGGCTCGACCGTAAGTTTCTTATAGATAATCTATTACATCGGTAAGTATGTAAATTTTGCTATTAACAAACAGGCAATGTTCGCACCTCTTTAAAATAATGGCAGAGAGAAGTTTAAATTTGCGCTTTCAAGCACAGCGATATGCTTGACGTGGAATTATTATAGGTGATATATTGAATACGACTGGGAAGAACACTGTCAAACCGAAGATAATGATAATTCACATGTTACTGCTCAGTATTATCAGTGTAATTCATTTTTGTATAATATTCACATTATTAGTATTATGTCTCGCCATCGTTGTTGTTCCTGTTACTGGTCATTGGTCATTGGTGTTTTTTTGTTTTTGTATGTGTGCTATATGCCTATATCTCGCGAATCGTGAAGAGGCTAATGGCTGGGAGCCAAATGATATCAGATAATTATTGTCGATAGCATTAGCACTAACTGGAACGGATTCCACGTACTCTGGCGTTATGAGCATCGTCAAAATAATCTTGACAAAACATATTTTCTCCTCAATCAAAACAGAGGTTCTCGGGAGGTTTGTAATGACAACTTATATAGAGAATGAAATCATTTGTGATGATGATAATAGTACAGTATTCATGATAATCATTACAATGGTATAAAAAACGGTAACAACAAAGGCAACAATTTCAAGCGGCAATACCAATTCCAGGAGTTAGCTGTTTTGTTTAGCAATAACCTCGATTTTTTTTTAATACCACAAACTGCGTGTTTGTGATTGATGAAAAAAAAAGTTAAGTGCATTAATTACTTCACGCAACCTCATTGGCCTCATTAGCTGTTATACGAGTTGATAAGAATAATCACAGAAATATTCATTTTCAAAAGTGATTGACACTTCGTCTTGTAATTGTACTTACATTTCCCTTGAAATGTTGGTATGTACGGTCCGATACCACCATCTCCGGTTCTGTCCGAGGTCATAATGTGCAGTAATCGTGGATACTGGTTAGCTCGGTTAGCTTCAAGAGGGATAATTTTAAAGCGAGATGCCGATCCAGAGCACTTGCAAGATAAACTTTATACACTGACGAGAAACTAACTGTAAACAACCGAGGGAACTTGATTAACCACAACTGAAATGCTCTTCCAGTGAATATAAAGCATATGAAAATATGTATGTAGGGTTCACCTTCAAGATCAACTCTTCTTGTTTTGTTCTAATTTATTTATTTTGTAATTCAATTATTTTTAGTGTCTTTTTATTGCACTTCATTGTACTTGAATGATGGTGAATAAAACTAGACCGAGTTTGTAATCCTTGACAAGATCAACCTTGTTTCGTTATGTTCGTCAAGTTCACAGCTTTGTCGACCTCATGTTTCAGCAAGGAACTGTGAACGGAAAGATATCCCCTCCCTCTCTCTCCCTCCCTCTCTCTCTCCTTCTCTCTCTCTCTCTCTCTCTCTCTCTTTCTGACCTTAGTTTCAGGCTTACCGTGTTGTTTTGTTTCAGTTTTTACATCAGAATTGTCGGAAAAGATTTGAATGTAATCCATGGTCGGGGAGGTGTGCTGCCGCACATTTTCAGCCCTCGTCTTACTGCATCCGATTGAAAAATTGCCTTTTATACATCGACGTTTATAAGCATTAGAAATCTGATCAGTGTTTTTGAAGTATCTTTGACAAAATAAATCATGGATGTACATAATCGAGAAGAATTCAAACCTACAACCTCCTGATCTCCGGATTTTCAGGAATATATTGACATCTTATTCCTACACAAAATTTTGGTACACTGTCTTTTACATCTATGTATCTGTATATGCCCGAAATGAGTTGGATGTGATGTATACAATTTCTATAAAATGATACATGTATCTATAGTTCACACCAATGTCTCATCTGTATTATGGTTGGCGAATTGTCTCCATGTTGATACTTTATAGTTTTCCCCTCCAAAATAGCCCAAAAGAGTCTTGCTATTTAATTTAAAGAGAATTGCTGCAGTCTGTAGGCCTATCGTATTTTTATACTATGTGAAAATTATTTACCATAATACACGCATTCTTTTTAAATATTCCAATGTTATTGTATATAAGATCAACAGATTTATCATTATTTATTATAAGGCTTGTTTCTTATACTACTTACCTTTTCACATCAAACAAGATACATTGTTTAGCACTGTCAGAATTGTGATTGAAAAAAAATTATGTCGTGTGGTTTACATAGGTACATGTATACAATACAAGTATTTATTATATATACATATATATATATATGTATATATGTATATATGTATATATATGTATATATGTATATATATTTATGTATATTATATATATATGTATATATATATATATTATATATATATATATATATATATATATATATATATATAAAGTAAAAGAATTAGTAGAAGAAGAACGCCGTAAAAAAATAAATCATAGATCTTGAAGATCTTAAAAACGGAGCATAGCTCTCAAATACTGAAAGGCAAGGTCACACTCTTCATCGGTTCAAGAGTGTGACCTTGCCTTTCAGTGTTTGAGAGCTATGCTCCGTTTTTAAGATCTTCAAGATCTATGATTTTTTTTTTCGGCGTTCTTCTACTAATTCTTGTACTTATTATCATCACCAATTTTTTATTACAATTCTGTATATATATATATATATATATATATATATATATATATATATATATAGGCCTGATGTTATTACTATTTCTATTTCTGTTCAAATGCATGCAAAGTGGTTGCTATTTTGCTTTTATGTTTATGTCTCATCAAGTCCTTGAAAAAGGCTGGTGAAACAGCCGAAAGCTTGGGGAATAAAGGCAAGACTGAACATCACTGCAACGTCTACACTGCAAGTTTTCCTTCCGTCACACACACACACACACACACACACACACACATATATATATATATATATACGTAAAACTGTCTCGAAATTACTCAAATTTCCAGTTCTATTCTGAAGAATGGGAAAAGACACGCGAATACAAGCGGTGTTCAAAATTTACAACAAATACACATGTACACACATCTCTGTATGAACACTGTCAAACACTGTTTGTGATATGATGGTCACTGCATGTTATAGATTTTGCTTGTGGAGATAGATTGACAAGAGTTTTTGCTTGACGGCATCGTCTTCCATACGGTTACAGCTCGTTATTCCGAAGGTTCGTTATTCCGAAGGCTCGTTATTCCGAAGGCTCTTCAGTCCGAAGTTTCATTATTCCGAAGGTTCGTTATTCCGAATTTCATTTTCGGATTAACAAAATCTTCGATAGCGAACCTTCTGAATAACGCTACAAAAATGTTCGGATTAACGAACCCTTTTTCATTTTCAGATTAACCAACCTCTAGGTATAGGGAATTTGTGTGTTTCGGATTAAGGAACCTTCGGAATAACGAACCTTCGGAATAAAGAACCTTCGGAATAACGAACAGCACCCTTCCATGTACAGCCAAGATTTCAACCTGCAGATGAGCCAAGACACCTTGTTTCATACGTGAGTATATAGGTATCATAAAAAGCTGTCATTGATTTGAAATTGTAACACGACATTTCCATATAGAATAATGTAAACCTAAATATAGAATCATATGAAATGTCTTTCAGGGTGTCTTACTAAAAAAATTTTGATTAAAACATTGTTGATTTCTCCGTACCGAAACTTTTATGGATCATCACATCGCCTCCAATGTATGCGTTGTTAATAACAAACGCTCAGTAAGATTTGTGTAATATGAACCATGACTCCATTCTGTCAATATATTTCGAGTTTCGCAGTCGAATTTCACTGTGGGGTGTTTGAGAGATGTACATCATGATAACTGCTAGGGAGTTGAATGTTCCAGCATGATCCTGTCGAATTTACTTGTATTATAGGTATACATCGGAGCTCTATTGTAGCTCGATCCACTAAACATGGGCAAGTCAGTTTGCATGCTATGCACAGTGAAATCAGTGAAATTTCGGCCACTATAATTATACTGAACAAAACATACGATCCCATCGCTGACAAAAACCTGACAATTGATATTATATATAGCATTCTAACTAGAAGTTTCCATGAAGTATAATACAACATAAATATGTAATCAAGTCACTGCCAGGGGGTCTTACCAAAAACAATTCTGAGTAAAATATTTTTGATTCAATGATTCATCACATCGCGGTCGGTACGTGTTTACTTATTTTGTTTACACGCGCTAAGCAGAATAAAGCAGAATGAACCATTTGTCAAGCAGGTAAGTCATATCATTCATGACGTGATTGACAATACAGACTTTGCCACAATAGTTCCGTAACGGTAAATTAACACAAAATCTATGATCATCGTTTGATGATAAGAAACCAAGTGTTGTCTTTATTATATTCCATGAATACTTCACGTATAAAACGTTGTGATACTATATACGTACGATACCTGCCCGTAATATGGATCATTCACGTAAACAAATCCCCGCTCTTATTTTTTTTTTTCGGCAGTTGTAATGGGGAAGTGACTGTATGTGTATCAGACACAGCTATTAAAAAAAAGGTGATTTCATTCATGCAAACGTGTATTATTACTACTTTGTCGCATGATTTCGGACATGAATTTCATACAGTTCAGAAGCAGCAGTGAGATTGAAATATTAACATACCTATAGAGATGACCCTTGGTTGCTAAACATACCGATTTGGCATTCAAAATCAAGGAACCAGCCAATAAGTGGTATATATTTTCCTTCTCTAATTCAATTCAATGTAATAATTTCTTTATTTCCATCTTTGAAAAGACATGATTAAGAAAAAACTTTGAATTTCAGAAACTCAAGTCCTACAGGCCTACCGGTAATTGCAGTGTCGTTGATTTTCAATTGACAATTACAAATGCATGTCGCATAACTCACATTATCATCAAACATAACTCTCTAAAAAAAGATAGAGTGAAAATATTTACTCTCGAAGGAGTGAATACAAAAAAAGAGTGAATTTAGAGTGAAATTGGAGTGAATTTCGAGTGAACATGTTCATTTTCACTCATTTTGGAGTGACCGCAGGGATCACTCGAAGATTTTGGACTTTGCCACAATAGTTCCGTAACAGTAAATTAACACAAAATCTATAATCATCGTTTGATGATAAGAAACCAAGTGTTGTCTTTATCATATTCTATAGATACTTCAGTATACGTTGTGATACCAAGGAGGTACTACGTACGATACCTGCCCGTAATATGGGTCATTCACGTAAACAAAAATCTCAGCCTCGAATTATACGATTGGTAACAAAAGCTATCATTGATTTGAAATTGTAACACGACATTTCCATAGAGAATAATTAATAAACCTAAATAAAATGTCTTTCAGGGGGTCTTACTAAAAATTATTTGATTAAAACATTGTTGATTCCTCTGTACAGAAACTTGTGAATGGTTCTATCACATCGCCTCCAACGTATACATTGTTTATAACAATATAACGCTCAGTGAGACTCAATAGGCGCTTTCACATCAGCCCGATGTTTCGAAATAGCGCGCTATTTTCTGACTTGGGAAATTAAAAAATATCTCGAGCTTGGATTTTTATCGGGCTGATGTGAAAACGCCTATTGTGAACCATATAACTCCATTCTGTCAATATCGCCGGTGGAGCTCTATTGTAGCTCGATCCATGGCATGGGCAAGTCAGTTTGTATGCTATGCACAGTGAAATCAGTGAAATCTCGACCACTATAATTATACTGAACAAAACATACGATCCCATCGGTGACAAAAACCCGACAATTTTATTGATAGTATATATAGCATTCTAAGGGTGCTGTTCGTTATTCCGAAGGTCGCTATTCCGAAGGTTCGTTATTCCGAAGGGTCGTTAATCCGAAACACGCAAATTCCCTATACCTACAGGTTCGTTAATCCGAAAATGAAAAAGGGTTCGTTAATCCGAAAATTTGTGGCGTTATTCCGAAGGTTCGTTATTCCGAAGATTGGTTAATCCGAAAACGAAATACGGAACAATGAACCTTCGGAATAACGAATCTTAGGAATAAAGAGCCTTCGGAATAACGACCCTTCGGAATAACGAGCTGTAACCGCATTCTAACTAGAAGTTTCCATGAAGTATATACAACATAGATATGTAATCAAGTCACTGCCAGGGGGTCTTACTTAAAATAATTCTGATTAAAATATTTTTGATTCAAATGATTCATCACATCGCGTTCGGTACGTGTTTACTTATTTTGTTTACACGCGCTAAGCAGAATAAAGCAGAATGAACCATTTGTCAAGCAGGTAAGTCATATTATTCATGATGCGATTGATAATACAGACTTTGCCACAATAGTTCCGTAACAGTAAATTAACACTAAATCTATAATCATCGTTTGATGATAAGAAACCAAGTATTGTCTCTATTATATTCTATAAATACTTCACGTACAAAACGTTGTGATACCAAGGAAGTACTCCGTGATACCTGCCCGTAATATGAGTCATTCACGTAAACAAATCTCTGCTCGTTAGCTTTTTTTCGGCAGTTGTAACGGGAAGTGACTGTATGCGGTAAATTTTGATTAAAAAATGATAATAAATGACCGGACGATAGATTGCCTGAATTTCACCCCAGCAATTTTTTTTTTTTTTTTTTGGGGGGGGGGCTGTAACTTCACAATTAATTTCTATAAAAATGTAGTGTCTATACTAATGTATCTTGGCTCATTTGGAGGTTGAAATCTTGATGCAAACTTCTTTCGTTTCATGTGTGTCAAGCTTCAGACTGCAATATAGGTGTAGCGTTTCAAATATTGGCGTCGTCTATCTGTTTGTATACTTTCTGAAATGTCTTGACACAAAAAAAAAAATAAAAAATCGGAAGTTACCGATCGAGTTTTTTTTTCCTACTTTTGGGAATTGTGAGGGTGGCTAGTCGCGATTATTCAATAGTGCCTCACATGCGCTGATCAAGCCTGTGTCAAGACAGTCATAAACATATCTCTGAGCTGGCGGTTTGAACATAAAAAATTCAATCGAAATCCATCTAGGATCTTTTTTCTGTGTGTGTGTAGTAGCTAGTACACGTGTGTCTAGTCTTCAAACTTTCATGTTCGAATAGATGATAAAATCGTTGATGCCGGTGGTTCTCAAGTACAGACATACGTGAAATATCTGCAGTCGGTGCCATAACCATTCAATTACTTTCTTCGGACTCACAAAGTTTAGTACCCAATGGCACAACCTTGGATACATAGTATTCAATGGATGGAGCTGTACATTACTAGACATTCGGATCATTTCCATAACCAGGTAGGTAGGGATACTGGTATCGGCGACCCAACACGTTCAATGGGGTTACGATACCGGTGTGTGTTCCACCGTACACCAAATGAAGCAAGTGGCTGGGCATTGGGTATTGTGTGTGTTTCTCTGGTGTGTGTAGGTCTGTACGGCGAGAGTTGGGAGAAGGGGAGAGAGATTCTGCCGAGAGTCCTTGGGGAGCTCGCAGAGTGATAGGAAAGCCTAAAAATAGATGTGTTTCGGTCAAGGGGTCAGGAGGGCCTATCGCTTGGTGGAATGGAAGGCGTGGAAGGTGGCTGGAGTTTGGCTCGCAAAACGCAGAGACAGTATCGTATTGCAATGGAAACGGCAGGTGGCGCTCTGTATGTAACGGTCATCCTGATAGATGTTGGAAAGATTTTGCCTTCTTGCAGCAAATTACTATGTACTAAATTCGTAATTTTCTCATCTATTTTACCCTGTAATGTGAAACGAACCATCGTGGATGTTGATACTATCCTTCCTCAACACAATTTCATCAAGTATTCTGCAAATACTAGCATATAACATTCTGATACGCCACATAAACAGGAACAGGACCATCCCTTTAAATACAATTGTGGTATTTTTTTTTTCCACAAAATTTTTCATATGAATGTGGAAGAGACAGAGATAAGATTGGGTCAAAACTTCAGCAATTTTTTTTTTTTACTATGGTACATCAATACAGAAAATATGGCTTTCTGTTGTTGCTTTTTTAGCTCACTTGAGCCAAAGGCTCAAGTGAGCTATTGCGATCACTCTTCGTCCGGCGTGCGTCGTGCGTAAACTTTTTACAATTTCATCTTCTTCTTGAGAACCCCATGACCGATTTTCACCAAACTTGGCAGGTAGCATCCCTAGGGGATAGGATCTCAATTTGTTCAAATGGGCACCATGGCCCACCTGGGGGCCCCAGGGGGGGCCCCCAAACCCCCTAAAATTAAGGAATCTTTAAAAATCTTCTTCTCTATTAAAAACCAGAAGTGATAGGGCTTAGTTAATACTATGAGTTAGTACATTGATGACTGTAGTTTCAAGTTTGTTCATGGGGGAATCAGGGGTGCCCCCCCTCGGGACCCAGGGGAGGGGGGTTTGGAGGGGTCCTAAATTGTACATTTTCATCTTCACTTTGAGATCCCCATGTCTGATTTTCACCAAACTTGGTAGGTAGCATCCCTAGGGGGATAGGATCTCAATTACCTCAAATGGGCACCATGGCCCACCTGGAGGCCCCCATGGGGCCCCCAACCCCCGAAAATTAAGGAATCTTTAAAAATCTTCTCTAGAACCAGAAGTGATAGGGCTTAGATAATACTATGAGTTAGTACATTGATGACTGTAGTTTCAAGTTTGTTCATGGGATTGGTGGAATCAGGGGTACCCCCCCCCCCCCCCCCCCTTGGGACCCAGGAGAGGGGAGTGGGAGGGGTCCTAATGGGGCCTAAATTGTACATTTTCATCTTCACTTTGAGATCCCCATGTCTGATTTTCACCAAACTTAGCAGGTAGCATCCCTAGGGGGATAGAATCTCAATTACTTCAAATGGGCACCATGTCCCTCTTGGGGGCCCCTAGAGCCCCCCCCCCCCCCCCCCCCCCCCATTAAGGAATATTTAAAATCTTCTACTCTAGAACAAGAAATGATAAAGCAAAGTTAATAACATGAGTTTGTACATTGATGACTTTAGTTCCAAGTTTGTTCATTGCAGATCCAGGGCTGCCTGCCCCCCCCCCCCCCCCCCACTCACTGGAGTTGAGGGGAGGGGGGGGGGGCATATGCAGACCTAAGTTTCCAATGTTCTCAGGTAAGAATGTGCAAGAATGCATGGAAGGTGAAATTGCAATACTCAGGTGAGCGCGTGACCCCCGGGTCTCTTGTTTTTTTGGGGAGGGGCACCAAAGGTGTGATATGCATTAAAATTACAGCATACAGGAAGAATTCAGTCTATGCCGTTATTTCTAAAGTATGTATCATTTTTAGATATGTTTTTTTTTTTTTTTTTTCAAATGCATGTATCTTATAGTGAATGTATAAAAATACATCTGAAAATCTTAAAGATTGCATCAAGAAGTTTGAAAGTAATGTGCTTTACTCTGGGTGTCCAACCTATTTTTGTCAGTATTAACAAATGTAAACGCAATGTGGGTTTGATCAAAGGTCCTTGATAGGAGATAGAGGACTGAAATTTCTCTGGTTTGAAGAACTCTAGATGCTTTATAAGAACACACACAAAAAAGGAAGTCCTGACAATGGCAATGATC
Source organism: Diadema antillarum (assembly GCF_040938485.1). Classification (NCBI taxonomy): domain Eukaryota; kingdom Metazoa; phylum Echinodermata; class Echinoidea; order Diadematoida; family Diadematidae; genus Diadema; species Diadema antillarum. The sequence continues at coordinate 3,455,557 of NW_027271658.1, forward strand.
ATGGTAATTTGGACATGCTGCTGAGTATTGAAATTAATGATGATTTTTCAGTATCCACATTAATGCCTGTTACAGCTAAACTATTGAGTAGCAATTCTACCTTTGATTGCATTGTGGGATTTAAAAGAAAAAAAGAAAAAAGAAATAACACCCTGTTCACCCACACTGGTATCTTAAAACAGGTTTAAAGATGCGTAGACCCAGAAAGCGGACTTGTGGAAATGGGTCATAGCATAGGGGCTAAAGAGGGGTCGATAGCATAGGTGTCTGTAGGAAGCTTGCGCCGTCCGCCCACGTACTACGCCTTCGACTTAACCACCGGGTCTATGTGTCTTTACAACAAAATTGAGACAAACTGATTTTCGCATCGCAATGCAGATTGCGCATAGCAACCTTCCTTGCTTGCGTCGTGCACACATCATTTTTATCACAAATGCTTATTTTTGGTGCCTGTGAATGGGCTTTGTGACTTGAATAGTCTCACCTGACCTGACAATTCTCTTCTCGCTCCTCTTGCAATCACTACATCTAGAAGGCCTTTGACAAAGCCTAACACCTCTTCTGCCCAATATGTACCAAACTGTACTTTGCCTAATGCTTTTACATTTCACCATTGTGTGGAATACAAAATTTGTATTATATGATAATGATGATGATAAACAGCATTTCCATTTGTATAGTGCCATTTGTCTGCAAACAACATTCACAGGCCCACGTAAAAACACATTATTCATAGAATAGGTGGTAAAGACAGGTCTTTATTTCAGATTTCAAGATTCTCACAATTCTAAAGTCGGACTGATAAAGAGTTCCACAGACATGGAGCAACCAAAGAGAAGGCTCTATTCCTTCTATAGGCGGGTCTATTGCACTTTTTTTGCAAATTTTGGCTTAGTCCTGATGAGGCTAAGGGGGGCCTTAGCCCCACCGTTGGTTCCAGACTTTCCTTAGCCCACTTTCTGTTTACACTTGTTTTTGCCAAAGTGGGCTAGCCCCATCGATAATCCCGTACTATCTGGCCCTGCAAAAAAGCAGGGTTAGCACCGCAATTGTGGTACTAACCCCTTAATTGCGGTGCTAACCCTGCAATTGCGGTGCCAATCAAGCGAGTGTAAACAGAACGAAGAAATAATGCGGGGTTAAGCGACGGAGATGAAGCCCAAATCCCACTGACCAATCAGAAAGTATGGGACTAAGAAACACAAGTGTAAAAAGGTCTGTTTTCTCTTTAACCCGGGACAAGAGCGTAGTACGGGATTTATTGGCGAGTGTAAAAAGCTGAAAAAATTGGTACGGGATTAACAATAGTCCTGGGTCAGAGAAAGTACGGGGTTAAGAAACACAAGTGTAAAAAGGGCTTAAGGCACTTTATCCTTGAGCCTGTTTGCTGGGACTTGATTTGAGCATCTTGCCCCTCCCCTCTCCTCTTAAACCAATCACTTCAAAACTGTGCTCAGTCAAGGGACAGATGTAACTTTGTGGACGGGAAATTGGCTGGAGTTTGGCCAAGGTTTTGGCTATCGCCACCCTGCACCTTGAACGCCTTGAGCCACACAAAAATGGGGGTGAAACATCCTAACCTATTGCTGTGAACAGGTGACCGTCCGCCCACTTTCCGTTGATTCACACAGTAGCTGCTATCACCTCAAGCCAGACTCACACCCCAAGAGGCACCCTACACTGAGAGGCCCCCAAGGTCACGCTCTACCTTTAAAAAAGGTTCTCTCTTCACTTCTCTTTCAGGCTTGCCCACAGTTGGCCTCCTATGATTCGTTGACTTTGCTTACTTTCTTTAAAGATCCCATTTACCTTTGGGAACAGTGATTTTAAAAAATGTTCAAGATCTCTCATTTGATGCATAATCATTATGTGTAGGTCTGTTGTATCACGAAACATCCTACCATATAACATTTTTGCACTAAAGCCTGAAATATAAGGAGATATCAGTGTTTTTCTCATTGAACCATAATTGTAGAAGGTTTAGTCTGGTAACATTCTTATCATAACTATTGTTCACATTTTGTCTCTCTAACAATACTTGACATTGGTTATTCGGATTCAAATTTTTATAGTGGTTGTTTCTTTCCCAAACTCACATTTTGGACCTATTTCAAAGCACTAATGCAGGCTTTTTGTTCCATCTGCAAATGGTAACTTATGCCTTTAAAGGCAAATGAAACCCAAATATATATGTGACTTGATGTTATGCAACAAAATCCGCAGAACACATCAGCAAAGTTTGAGGAAAATTGGACAATATACACATCAGCAAACTTTGAGGAAAATTGGACAATATGTTCAATAAAGTAATCATGAATTTCAAAAGTTATGGCACAGCCAAGCTGGATGGGAAGACTAAAAACATTGTGATGTCACATACAAGTGTATCATGTACGACAGTACAGAGAAATTATGAAGAAAATTTAATTTTAACACAATTTCTCTCATCTAGCATAATAAAAAGCACTTGACTTTCCTCTTTCAAAAAACAGGGGGAATGATATTACCCTAATGTCAGTAACAAGTCAAAGAAATTTATACTTTCCATAAAAATCAAATTTTGGGGAATTCTCTTTACATATTCATGTAGCTGTACATATGTGATGTCAAGAGCTAAAGTAGTCTTTTCCAGCGATGGCTGCACCGATACTTCGCAAATTCATAACTTTTCAATGGATTGTCATATGTACCTCACTGATGTGTTCTACTAATGTTGCTGCATTCATGCAATTGACATATGTTTGCAGGGATGCCAGTGGCAAATTGCTCTTGGGCCGGAAATTTTTTTTGTGAACGAAATTGATGTGCGCGAAGCGCGAAGTCCCTTCGGCCGGGGTCCAGGGCCCGCTTAAGAGCCCTGGAAGCTCTGGGGTTCTTAGATGCTCTCTGGTGCAATCTGAGCATTTCTGAGGGCTCTTCTTCCCTCAAATCTAATCCAGAGAAATGAATTTGTAGCAAAATTAAAGAAGTCCTAGTGCCGTAAACTCAGTAGTTTTGCTTCGTTCAGCTGACTCGATCGACTCACCATACTCTCTCAGCGCTGTAGCTATAGCGAGAGTGCAGCATGATCCATGCACCGCACTATATCGCCTAGAAACACCACACGTTGTTCGATCGCGATCGCATGTGCTGGTATAACGCTTTCCAGACAATAATGTGGTCGTATTCTAGAAAAAAAAAGGAATTTGTAGCAAAAATAAAGAAGTCCTAGTGCCGTAAAATCCGTAGTTTTGCTTCGTTCAGCTGACTCAATCGACTCACCACACCGTCTCAGCGCTGTAGCTATAGCGAGTGCGCAGTATGATCAAGGAGCTTCGCAAGCTCCTTGGTATGATTCATGCACAGCGACCGCACATAGTACATCGCATAGAAACACCACACACTGTTCGATCGCTATCATCGCACGTGTTGCATGTCCCAGCTACCAGCAGCAACATCGCGCTAGTTTTGCATGACAGTCGTTTTATGATATTCTCATGCCCAAGTATATGCGAAACATACTACAGAAATCGTGAAAGTGAATGTCCCGTAAGTTTAAATGATCATATTTTTTCGTTTTTCTTTCTTTCTTTCTTTGTTTCTTTCTCGTGTTTTCCGGCTTTCCCACACAGACGGAAATAATATCACGAAGCCGGAAATTGGACACCAAAATATGAAAAAGCCGGAATTCCAGCTATTGCCGGAAAACTGGCATCCCTGTGTTTGGGTTTTATTTTCCTTTAGGGAATTGGTTTTTAGATGTTGTCCTATGATTTCTTTGTTTGTACATATGCTTTACTTCCTAAGAAATGTCATTCTTGGCGAACTAGAAATGTCACTATCTACCATCTACAAGGATTATACTGAGCAGGGAGGTGAGGAGAACCTTCCTGTACTGAGCAATGTTGTACATCACTCTCCACATTTTCCAAACTCGGCAGTCAACTGTGGTGCAATTTTCCAAGTTTTGCTGCCACCTAATCTTGTGTAAAGCTGGATGCAGTGTTGATCTGAGATCTAGTGTTAACCTGTTGAGGACGGACTGATTTTGCTACAACACGCATTTCCCATAGACACATGCCCGAGTATACTCGGGACTCGTCCTCAACGGGTTAATGTTGAAGCCATCCAAGCATGCATGTTATGCTTGCTCTGTTTTCCAGTATAAAGAGATGCAGAGATTCCTTTTAATACTGTTGTATTAAAACAGATTTGTTATGCTGTATCCAAACACACTGTCTTTACATTCGTCTTGCAATGAAGCGTGACTAGAATTAGGGCTGGAACAGAGAAAGGATTAAAGTTAAGATAATTCTTGGTTTGAGCCTTAATTCCTGTGTCAATGGCGTGTATACTGAAAAAGCAGCCATGTATGTCATCATAAACATTATCCTACAATGTAGATGTTGAATCCCCCATCCCCATTGTAGAAACCTAGTAAACCGACAGCCTAAATTCGGACAGTAATTCAGAAAAAGATCATTTAAATCCACAAACTCAGCCCAACTGAACTTTTTTTTATTTATGGACCAATAATGCATGCCAGCAGGTATAATGTACTTATTTTGCAATTACTAAAATATATTATATACCTCATAAGTGAGATTCGTATCACTTATTGGTCAAAAGTATATCATGTGACAAGGTGTAGTCCCGTCTATCTTGCCTTAGGGTTTTCATGTAAGTGATAGAAAGGCAAAACCCTCGTGATAGAAAGGCAAAACCCTCGTGATAGTAAGTCAAAACCCTCGTGATAGAATTTGTAAACCCTCCGCGACTTTTGTACACATAACAAGTACACTAGACTTCGCGCACGGTGTCCGCAACCCCTCCAAGGACGTTCACTACGCGCATCGTACATGCACAATCATCGCACTCAGTGAGCGCACAGCAGGCATGTTTCAACATGGCATGATGATCGAGCGCTCTTCCGTGATTTGAAGTGAGCTGAATCAAAGATCGTACACTTTGTCTTTAGGATTTCTTAGGATCCCGAAGCAGAGACAAATCTCAGCATGTTGGAAATATCGAATTAAAACACGAGCGACGGGAAACTGGACGTATACTGTAATCTTCTGCCAAGATTTTATGCAGGAGCTCGCCGAAGGCCGTGTGACTTACTGTGAGTGATTACCGTGCGTTTTGGGTAGTCTACGAAATGCACGAAAACCATGCAAGCGAGCGCTGTGGCCTGATTTTAGGGCTAACGTTAGGCCTAACAGTTAGAATTTACTTCGTATTTGCCTAGCCCTAGATCTTGGTTAAGTCTTAAACGATGAGGTATATAAAACAAATATTAACTGCTCTGTATTCGGATGGTGGTGGAAATTATCACTCCCTCGGTGCTTTTCATACCGACCCTTCCATCACCCCTCGGCTAACGCCTCGGGGTGATAGAAGGGTCGGTATGAAAAGCACCTCGGGAATGATAATTTCCACCATCATCCTCATGAGCAGTCAATATTTGTATACTATTACATCTGTTTTTGCGAAGCACTATTCAAGTCTTAGTGAATGATGTCTAAATTTGTTTCTCATAACAGCCCAGTCAGGACCTGTGTAAATATTACATTTTTAATTCCCTCTTGTTGTCCTTTGGCATTATGTGACGGATCCCAGTGTCTATATGGTTGCCTGCCATTGAATGCAAATATTAAGGTATGTTTAGCTGAACAGTGCCATGGTGTCAGTGGGATGACAGTGAATGATCACACGTGGGATGGTGCAAGATTTCATTTCAGGTGAAAGATAGGGGAACTCTATTCAAGGAGGAAACGCTGAGTTGAATAGTGCGTCTCATCTTTCACCAAGTGTGAAATCTTGTTTCGTTACATGAGTAGAGACCTTGCATGGTATACTATCTGTTTTTACACAACACCACAGACATGAACTGATGTGGCAAACACTGATTCTTGAAAACATTATACAGAAATGGCAACCATTCTGCACAAAAGACAAATGGTCTTACAATATACCATGTGATGTGACATAGCTTTACGCAACAGTGATGGGTTGTTGTTTACAGCAAAACAACTGACTCAGTGCACACTTGTAACCGGCAGCAACACCATGCGGCAAAGGATGTTTTGCAACACAGTCATGAACAAAATTAAGACATTGCTTGAGTAATTGTGGACGGTTAAACGAGTGACTGAATGCGTGCTTGTAACTTCCTTGAGTGCATGAAGCAAAGGCATGTGTGTATTGTGACATCAGAGACATGTAATGCTGCAGAAACTATGCAGTTGATTATTAAAGAGCACAAATAAATGTAAATGGTGATCATAGCTGTGCAATATCCAAATTTGCTTGACAAAAATTGGACACTCTATAGCAACACTGCAAATGGTACTTTTGAATGTATATGTGATGTAATGGGGCAATTGACCAATCAGATAGCTAGAATCTTGTAGATGTTGCATAATAATATACCATGGTTGTGTAACAGCTTTGCATCTCTTACTCAACACATACACTGTATACCTGCTAGAACATGGCCAATTATGTACAAAGCCTATGGAGACTTGAGAATCCTGTAGAGATGGGTCTGTAGTTGGTTAGTTAGTTAGTTAGTTAGTTTGTTTGTTTGTTTGTTTGTTTGTTTGTTTGTTTGTTAACTTGTCTGTCTGTTTTCATTTTCCATCTGACGAGATTGCTTGACAGCCCATATGCAGCTGCACTAGCTGAGCCCTGTTGCATAAAACAATGCAATCAAACATAAGTGAAAAAGATCAAGCATATTAATGTCAGATATTAGCCAATCAGAATTGAGTAATCAGAGACCTTGAGTTTGATTTTCTGGCTTACGTTTGATCTCCACTTTCATGCAACAGGGCCCTGGTCTTCCATCAGGTCCAGTGGTGAGAACTTGGGGTGGACCACTTCATTGGGCTACTGTATGCACGCCTCCTGCTCTATGCGATGAATGATTGGAGAAAGATCTCTTAAGTGTGTGAGTTGTGATTTGCTCATCACTCATTGGAGATCTTTCTTGAAAGAGGAGTATTTTGCATGGTAGGGTGATAGTGCACATTGCAGTTTGTTGAATGTGGTAGCTCCACAAGGAAATATGATAAGGTCGGTGAGAAGGTAGCCTTTTGACAAGGCCTCGTGGCTGAAGATTGAGACTAAGGGTGTGTTTACGCTCAATTTGCGAAGGCAGAATCAGTGTTTTGAAACACTGATTCAAAACGCTGATTCAAAGCGCCGTTTATTATTTATTACTATTTATGCTCACTTTCTTTGAGAGAGTTGGAAAGAGCGTTTGCGATTGCTTCGCTGACCTCAGCAGAGGCAGGTCAAATTGGGGCACGTACTGTGATCGGTGGCCTGGCCTGGGAGAGCAGCTGGGAAAGACATGCGTATGCACAGTACATGGGAAAACTGCACAGGCCAGGGTAGCTGGCTGGCCGGGCGTGCGCTTTTTCACGTGAACCGGAAAGGCATTTAGATGACGTCACTCTAAACGCGTTTAGAAACGCTGTTGCGTTCATGCTTCCCCGTCAAACGTGATTAGTCAGAAACGCCGATCGTAAACGCACCTTTTTGTGCATTTTGGATCGGCGTTTTGAATCAGCGTTTCTATCAAGATGAGCATGAACGCAACAGCGTTTTGCACTAATCACGTTTCAAAAGCCTGATTTTGGCCCCCAAAATGGAAGCATAAACGCATCCTAACTCGCCACACCGAGAACTGCGAGAAACGAGTGAACGCGAGACCGAGTGGCGCAGCCACGAGGCCTTTGGAAACCTGGGTTTTATTCCCTACCGCCTCCCGACGAAGGCGAATATGAATTACTCTTACATATATTCATGAGTCAGAGCACAGCTGGTATGCTAATGAGGACATGTCAAAGCTGCGCTGGCAATGCAGGCAGCTACGGATGAGCGATCCGCCGACATGCATACCTATGCATATTCATTGGATGCGACGGCGTGGTGACAATGCGGTCGCTGATTGGCCGCTACCCTATAGGGTAGCAGAATCGGCGAGAAACAAGGCTCAAGATAAGAAATTCATGTAAGGTTTCAAAAGGCCTCGCGGCTGCGCCGCTCAGTCTCACATTCACCCGTTCTCTCGCAGTTAGTCTCTTTCACAGCCACGAGACCTTGCCAAAAAAGGATAGTGAGATGGGACTAAGGTGACAAAAGTACACCGGGTGGTACGAAGAATAGCGACTTGTGGCAACTACCCTCATATTTGAAACCCACTGCTATTTGCAATGCAACACACAATGTTCTTATGATGCAAATCTTCTTTTAAAGGTACTGTTTATCATTGGGAGTGGTGATTTTAAAGATGCTCGAGTTATCACATTTGATGCATATAAGTAGGTCATCAGTTGTATCACAAAACATCTTACCACATAAAAATTTTGCAATAAAGCCTAAAATGTAAGGAGTTATCACTATTTTTCTCACTAAACCATAACTGTAGATGGTTTAGTCTAGACACAATGCTATTATAACTATTGCTCACATTTTTTTTTTAAACATTTAACAATACTTAACATTCATTATACTGATTAACTTTTTACACTGGCTGTTTCTTTCCCTCACTAACATTTGAGATACATTTGAAGCACTAAAGCTGAATGTTTTTAGAGTGTGTGTGTGCAAATGGTAAATTGTGTCTTTAATCCCTCTCCACTGACCAATCTATTCAGCAATACCAGGCACACATAGTTGAATGCAACAATATCATAACATCAGTCACTATACATTAAGTAGATGGCTTACAACTGAGTCAACTTTGAGAAAGTTGAATTCTCTACAGAGTACAGCAACATTACAAACTGATTGTTATGGTGGATATCAATACATTCAGTGATTTCCACGTGGTCTGTGTCCCATTTGCTTTGCAAGAGTATACCGGTACTTTTCTAATGCATACACTGGTTCACATACTGAGGGCCAACTACACTGCTTTTAATACAGGGATGATATTGAGGTTTGCTAAGGAAATCAGAAATCAAAATTTTTAGGTGATTTTGATACTTGGAAAAAGCAAAATGTGTGTAGACTTGAGAAAAAAAAAATCTGAAATCAGATTCAAATCTACAGAATATCATGCCTGTAATACTATGCTCCCATTAATAATTTGCTGCTCCAATTCCTGATTCTCAGAACTCAATGACAAATAGCACAAACTGATCAACCGACGACAAAGAAATTTGATATGGAATGTTGGCGTAAATCTTGGGATGAACTTTTAGTTCAGTGCTCTCAATTGTATGATAAAGCTACAAAATCCCCACTTGATTCATTCCATAAATTAACTTCTTCACATCATTCAGTTACACATCACACTCTGTGGTACAAAGTGTATTGCACGTATTTGGGATTTCCACACATCTAACTTTGAAAATTTTGCCAGAAAGAGAGTGTATCGCTTGCAGTCTTCATCTAGCAGTCAATGCACTAACATAGGACAAGGATAGTGGTGTGGTATATGTATAGCTGGCAGTGTCCAGACCACGCAAGTGAGATGGAAGGGCAATCCCACAGACCTGGCTTACTTCTACTGGTGGTACAGTAGGATCTGTGGGGAATTCCCACTCCTGCATAGGGTCTGCATGAAAAAGTCTGATCTTCACCTGGAGCTCAGATGCACGACCTTGCAGTTATTTTAAAAACTGCTTTTAAAATGCCATCAAATATTTCGTCAAGGATATAAAGCATCATGACAAAAGAACAGGAAAGTAATCTCACCTCAAAATACCATACCTTCCATGGGACCTTCTCATGGCAAGGCTAGTTCATATACAGAATGTTCTATATAAAGTCCTAGTGCTGTGTTGATGCCATATAATAGTTAGATACACACGCTGTTCCTAAACTTAAAGTTTAGGTCGAAAACTTAACTCTCGCTTGTAGTTTAGCACCTTGTGGCCACACTCGAAAGTTAGCAATCTTAAAGTTTAGTTGATGATTAGAACCACGAGACATCTTAGGGTTTACGCTCTCTCCACGAGCCACAGGGGGGGGGGGGGGGTCCCCACTAGTAGTTTTGCTCAGTGTGGACACAATAATCAATAAGCTTGTGAGTTAGCATGAACCTCGGGTCTCGTTTGCTGCGTTATTTTGTATGGCCATAAGGTCATCAAGCAAAGACTCTGCACTTCGGTTGTAATCATCGAGTGGGGCTCACTCAAAAGTTGTAACTTAAAGTTTAGGTTCGAATGTGAACCCGCGTCAATCACGAATGGAGTTAATCAACGACAGTTAAATTTTCAATCTAAACTTCAAGTTTGGCAACTGTGTGTGAATGCAACTAATGTAATTTAGTTTATCAGCATACATGTTGCTCTACCAGATTATCAAAACTGCATAGGAATGGTCATTGAGGAGGAGAAAAGTTGAGAGGTCTAGTAAGTGATAATGAAGCAACTCTTTATTCCCTTACGCCTGAAGTCAACGAGTTGTTGCAGTTTTAGTAGTAGACATAAGAGTAGTGCAAACATATATGTACCAAATGTGCACAAAACCTATTCTGAGTTTGATACCCCATTTTATACTGGGCACGACTTTTAGCTCGCTTCTGAAGTGAGCTAACTTTAGCTCGGGCCAAGTCGTTTTATACTATCATTCTCGAAATGCTTACAATGGTCTAATCCTGTTAGGTGATAGATTGAAATGAAAATGTTGTGGTTGTGCATGATAACAAAACACTTCCCACACAGCACAAAAAAAAGAAAAGAAAAGAAAAAGAAAATGCACAGCCTTATCGTCAAGGTGATAACATGTCTAGAGGCCATCTAGACAATCCCTACCATATCAGGAAAAGTAAGAAAAACGTAAAACTAACAGGGCATTCAGACGCAAAAAAAATTTACACTAGAACGGTATAGCTATACGATGAATTTATACGTCTGAATGCTGACTAACGAAATTACGTATAAGGAAACGACGTATAGCGAAACGACGGTCAGAGCATCGTTTCGAATTAGAACTTGATAACGAATCAGCATTCCGTGTGCGTCTGAACGTATGGCGACCATAGAATAATAGTATAAATGGGCGGGGCTTAATGGGAGCGCTTACGAAAGGTGACCCCACAGCTGTCACTCATGACTATAACAGCATGCGCAGTGGGAAACTGCACATCTATACGACGTGTCCCAGAACGGTTGAAATTAGTGTCTGAACGGTCTGTCGGCTATATGATGATTCTTTATACGTCGTTTCGTTATCGAGTTTTGGTATAAAATGGCATGTGTCTGAATAGGGGGTAAGATTTTTCCTAACAGATCAAAGATTACCACATTCACAGAGAGCCCTGAGGGCAAACATGGAAAGTTGGCATGATGCCAAACCTGGCTCCATCACTACTGGCACGATGCCAAGGGGGATGTTTAATATGATTTGTTTTTCTTTTCTGGATTTGATATGATTTCATATTTGATATATCTTATATTCGATATGATATACACACATGGAAGCTGGTTTTTCCTGTTTTTCACGGTTGGACATGTATTCGTATAGTTTATCTAGGCCTACATTGTATGTACAGCTGTATATCACCATACACATGTCGTACATGTATTTTTTCTTTTTTTGAAGTGCGATGCAATATTAATATGATAGTAATGATTAGTACTGTAAGGTGATGTGATATTAGATGAGTAGAATGTTTGTTTGTTTTTCAGAGGATATGTACAGTCGTATACATGTTTGCTTTTATAACCATTATTTTAACGTATGGTACTATAAATCCGCTGATTTAACGTTTCTTTCTATTCGTTGTGCTGCATGTGGAAATTTATTCTGTGCTAGTGCATGTATATTTGAATGTTTGCATTTATGTCTACATCAATTTAAATAATTTAAAGCACTAATGCTGGGTTTTTGCTTCTTCTCCAAATGGTAAATTATGCCTTTAAAGTACACACACATAGCTGAAGAATCTCTACTGAAATTGACCATTACAGATGAGTGGACACTTTGATGCACATACTCAGCGATGGTCCCCATTCATGGTTTTGAATGTACCCCAGTGGGCAGTGAACAAGGAATGATGCAATTACACCACATAAACATGTCTCTCCACACAACCTGGGTCCCGTTTTCTAAATATCAGTAACAACTGCCACCTTCCTATGACAAATTTGCTCTCAGCCAATCACATGCAAGGATTTCAGTAACTTATAACAACTATCACACCTTGTTATTGATAATAATTTTAAGAAACCGGGCCAACGTCAAATACTCTCTTCTGTGGGTGACACATGAAACAAGGGACTGACGTGTAGAACACTCCCACCCATTCATTTTTGTGTTCTTTTTAACATAACAACCCATATCACTTCATGTGAAAAAGAGGGGAAAAATCTGCTGAATTTGTCTGTTTTATAAATCCTCTGCAAAATGAGTTAACAGCATACAGCATTTTGCAGTTAATCACAGGTGATCTGTAATCTTCAGTGATTGGTTACAACCAGACAAATAATATGTACCACAGGAAGAGGTGGAGGAGGAAAACAAGAGGCAAGAGGGGATGAGGGGAAAGATCAAGGAGGAGAAGGGATTAGTGGAAGAATACGAGGTGGAGGAAAATGGGGAGAGGCGGAAGAAAAATGGCAGCTTTGATCGTACCAAAGAGGTTTACTCGCTGTCTATAGAGGGCAGATTGTGTCATCATGTCTGTGATCACAGAGGGCTGGAGTGCCCTACTTTGTAATGGTGGACTTCACTCCGCGTGCGTGTGCGCTGTGCGTGCTTTCCAGAATAATCATACGTGGCGTACTTGAATTTTCGAACTTCTATGCCAGTCCGCACTCCTTGATTTGGCTGTTCCTTGACTGCTCGTATGCTAGCAAGGAGCAATGTCCGCCATATGGGGTGAGCCTAGCCCCTCATGTCCCTCCGCGCATTCACAGAACAATTACTGTATAAGCCATATATTTCGCAAGTCTAAATTTTTGTGAATCAAGACTTCCCAACAATTTCGCGAGTGGTTAAATTCGCAATTGTGGAGTCCTGTACTGAATGGAGAAATTTGTATGCGTATGTCACATTCATCTCAGAATCAGAGACAATATTTTCGCATGTTATAAATTTCGCGAATAGCAGCTGACTCGCAAAAAATGTGTAAAAATAAAAACCTCACGAAATATTCCACGTATACAGAACACAGGGCGTAAGGCCAATATTAAAACAGTCTAGTACCTACTTATATATCCTCTTTGGATAGGACACGACTTTGTCATCTACTACCGACAAAGTCCTGTCCAGGGGGGCATTTCATGAAGCATTTTGTCAGATATTTTTTCTCACAAACTGTCATAAGCTACCGAAATCATGGCATCTGATTGGCAGAGAGCAACTTTGTCTGACAAACCTGTCAGATAAACCGCTTCACGAAATGCCTCCAGTACATCTCGTTGTTGGAAGTAATATAGCTTCCAGACTCACCATGCTGTTTAATTTGAGATGAGGACTGGGACGAAGACTAGTAGTTGATCATCTTTTTGATGGCATCCAGACATCGCCACTTGTCAGGGAGATAGAACGGTTCAAACATGTGGGGGAACGGGGAATCCCAGCCGCACACTCTCTGGATCGGTGACTCTAAGTGAAGGAAGCATTCCTCCTGGCAAAGCAAAGCAAACAAAACAAACAAATGAACAATATTAACTCTTGCCTCACATATTGATGAGAGTGATACATGGCTACATTCCAGACCTAGCCTTGCACGAGTTAACGCAAAGCAAGCTGATGTTATCAAATTGAGAGAAATTCAAACAGTGGAGTTTTCATAACATCATTGTACCTATAAAAAAGATATGATATCTTACTTTTTCACATTTTCATGAAAAAGTGACATTAGTATTTACCACATATGCAAATTAGATGAAGTGATACTACAATGGCTGAACTAGTCTTCTACTTACAATATGTATCTACACACTACTGGTAATCTCACTCAATTTGTGTTCATTTTTCATTTTGGCACGAAGTCTAATAGATTGCTTGTTTGAAGCATTTTTTTTGGGGGGGGGGGGGGGCATTGGAAACAGAAAATAACCTGACATCCCTGAAATGTATCTTTTTATCGTGGAAATACCAATTTTCAAAGGGAAATGAAATTAAGAGAGAAAGTCATATTTAACGAAAATGCTAATATGACACAGACAAAAAACACAATGTGTAGTGTACTCCTGTTATAATGAACATGGTTATAAACAACAAATTTCCAAATACATTGCGGTAAAATTTAAGGACCAAAATCATCACCTAGATATCCTTATACACTTCATATGTTAGGATATACCGGTAATGAAATGTTGATATAACAAAAGAAAATGCTGGTTCAGCTGAATTTGTTGTAATGGGAGTCACATGTACAGTGTACTATGTTTCTTGGTAATTTGACTGTAAAGTTGCATTCCACAGATTCCTCAATATGTTTCATATGAAATATTGCTTTACTTTACATTTTCTCACAAGATACGTATTCTCTGATTCTGCTAAAAACCTTGCAAGGACTCTGTTTTTTTATTTTTTTCAGATCATCCAAGACAATGGTAGTCACATCCTTCAGAGAGGACTTTTATGTGTGTGCTCCTTTTTTTTTTTCAAATGAAATATCCAAGTAGGCAAGTGTGTGTGGGTGTGGGGCATGGTGTGGTGTGTGTTTGATGGTCATATTTAAAAAAAGAAAGACTTTTTATAAACTAAAAGCTAGCACTGAATACTTCAGAGCAATGATTTGTTTTCCCTAGCTTTAACTTTTTATGTGCCATGACATAAACCCCCTGTGTGCCACATTATTCTGAGACAGCAACGTAGTCATGCTTTCAGAAAAACACTTTGTTTTTTCAAATCTGTGTAAATTTTAAAGATTGCATTGCCCTGGACATGAAATCTGCAAAGTTGTAGAGAAAATGTGATCCTCTGCTTCAATGTAAACCATATGACAAGTCTAGGATTGTTTTCCATTCAAATGACCTGTATTACTGAAGAGACTTGATTTTGCACACAAAACAGTGACAGAAACTCAGAATTTACTTGCAAATCCAGTAGTGAGCACTGCTTGAAAGCCAATCACCACATAAAATGCAAGCTTCATGTCACAGGAATGGAATGACAAGAAGCGCTTTCATTGAACAGTGGCATTTGGCGATTTATTGATTGGTTTGGGCGAGTTTGTGCGTTTGAGTGGAATATGTGAACTTGGCATGCTGTCGACAGAGTCAGGTGTGCGAACGTGGCACATAAAGAGTAAAAGATTTAGTAAATGTAGTGCAGAATTTACATAAGTTGTTTGGGATGGTTTCAAATCTTTCCAATCAATCTAAAACTAGCAGAAGTTGAAATATTAACCATGGTCCCACATCTGTATGGCTTTAAGAAAAACCAGGGGGGGGGGTAGGAATATTCAGCCTGTCTCAGTATCACTCAAGGCGTCAATAAGCTAGGGGTACTACGAATGAAAGAAATCCATCTGATTTTAGTAATATCATATATTCTCCACTGGCCTTAAAAGGGTTGAAGACAGACCCCGCCTACAGTCCCAAGCTTTTCACCAGATACAGCCTCATAGGTAAACAATCTTATCAGCACTTATGTGATTGAACAAACACAGGGGCATCTTAAAAAAAGAATATGAAAACCTGTCAACACTGCTTTCAGTGAATGATTCTTATTGCAGCACACTGGTAGAAGAATTTGTTCCATGTAAAAGTCATCAGATGAACACATGCTTTCGTAGTCACTAGTTGTTATCCAACCAAAGCTCTGGAACAGGTTTCAATTCAGTTCATCATTATTTGTGTCCATTAAATGCATACTTTTTATAAACTGTTTACTCTTGGCAGAATTTTATGGTGCCATTTCCACTGATCAAAACACTGTAAATTTTGTTCCCCAGCTCAAAACAACAATTCTCTGAACTCCAGCCTATCTGATTATCAACCTGCTTATACTCATGTGAGAAACCAATGTTCAGACTGTCTTATCTTCCCCATGCAACACACCTTTAATGTTTCAAGCCTTGGATAAACATCACTCTGCATACAAAAGCACATTGTCTTGTGGGAGGTTGGCCCACAGCCATTTGCTTGACCTTTGCAGCTCTGGTCAAGATAATCGCATAATGAGGCAATATATGACATAAATGTAGTAAATCACAAAGGACGTTCGCAGGGACTCCTGGAAATGTATCTGATGTCACTAACACAAAGAAAACACATTCCAAGGTACATGTTTGATAAAGAAACTATGGGGGGGGGGGGGGAGAGGAAATTGATAGTGAAAACTAACAATACATGTACATGGTTATCATGTTAGTTGTTGTTTTTTTCATTCATGAGGTTTTATGGAGACCTGGAAGTAACAGAATATTCAATTTAGTGGAAGTTATGATCTCTTTCATAGAAATGTGTATGCTAGGCTGTCATTACAAACAAAACCATGACAGGAAAACTACCCTATAAAAATCTTGTTCTTGGGAAAGGCTATGAATCACAGGGTCATGAGCTATGGCTTTCAACCTGAACAAGAAACACAGTTTGTCTTGGCTGGTCAAGAGACATACAGGTACTGGTGCAGGGCACAGACTGCACAGTCACAGATGGCCCAACTGGAAGAGCATACTATTAGATGTGTGCATGCATGCATGTGTGATCTCCAGTTTGCTTGGGGTCTTTTGGAGGACCAAGTATCTCACTACTAATGGCAGATTACTCAAAGGCAATGTTCCCATCATATTCAGAAGATGTCAGGATGTGTGGGGAAAACATGGTCCAGCATTCAATTCTGAGAGTGCTGGAACAATGGCCATATCAGTAACTCCAGGGGGGCATTTCATGAAGCGTTTTGTCAGATATTTCGACTGACAAAATGTTAAAAGCCACTGAAATCCTTGCATCTGATTGGCTGAGAGCAGATTTGAAATGCTTCATGAAATGCCCCCCCCCCCCCCCCAGGTGAGAATTGGGGGGGGGGGGGGGGACCATAAATCAGCAATGTACTACCCCTTCCATAAAAAACAGGAAAAAATGATTAAAAAACCACTCAATTGATCAAATCACTGTCACACATTAAAACAAACAAACAAACAAACATCACCAACAATGTATTTACTATTTAGTACATGAATGGGGTGGGTTTGAACACTTCTTTACTATAGACATCAGTACTAAGGACACCTAATCCACTTTAGTATACAAAAACAAGCATTTCACTGGCATACAAAGTCTTTGAAGTGGAAACAGCAAGGCAGGAATGAAGCCTTTCCACACTCCTAGGGGGTGTTTCATAAAGCTGTTCGTAAAGTTATGAATGACTTACGAGCGACTGGTGATCAGTTCTTGTGCTGAATTATGGAAATTCTGATAAGTATGGCACATCAAAACTAAGTTGTTCATAACATTACGAACAGCTTTACGAAACGGGGTGTTTCATAAAGCTGTTCGTAAAGTTATGAATGACTTACGAGCGACTGGTGATCAATTCTTGTGCTGAATTATGGAAATTCTGATAAGTATAGCACATCGGAACTGATCACCAGTCGCTCGTAAGTTGTTCGTAACTTTACGAACAGCTTTATGAAACAGGGCCCTGGGCCCAAAGAGCTACTACAAACACAAAGTGGATATTTATGGGAGTGATATTACAGTCAAGTGTTTTGAGATGATTTATGTTCAAGAATCAAAGGAGACAAGCTGCACTGCTCCTCTCAAATTCAGCTCACTTAATGCTAGTGTGTATCTTCGTTGGTGTTACCAAGGAAGAGATATGGTTACAATGCATGATAAACTTTCTCTTCTTTTTTTTTTTGCTTCGTTTCTTTTATTTCTTTTTTTTGTGGGGGTGGGGGTGGGAGTCAGAGGAGGATTGGTTACAATTTACTTGCTGGCAGTGGTATTTTCCCCAAAATGGAATTTAAGAAACAAATTACCAGAAAGATAATAAATCAGTGTGAAAGGAAGGGGAGGGGGTGGACCCTTCGTATAATCAATGTTCAGTAGTAAAGATAATGACTGGAGGAGCTGACAGAACCTGTTTATACTGGTGGAGATGACAACTTCTTGACATAAAAAAAAACCACACAGACAGAATATCCTGGAAAAAAAACCAACAGATTTTGGGGAGGAAATTCAGATTTTCATGAAATCTCGACGCCACCACCAGCCTGTTGGTTGGCCCTGGGCCAGTGAAATGTCCAAAAAGTTTTCTTGGTAAGAATGGGCAAGTAAAATGTTGCTCACTTCATCAACATTGATGAGAAAATTGTAAAGCATCTGCACATTTCCCAGCCATTGAAGCTCGTCGTTCAATGTTTTTGTAGGGGTTGCAGGAATTTAGTAGTACATCATTCTGAATGATGACATGGTTTTTACAGTTTTCTGCAATTTCAGGGACTTCATTTTTCTTTTTCTTTTTTTTTTGGGGGGGGGGGGGGAGTTGAACTCTCATTACAGTCTCAAGAGGCAATACGGTATTAGTTCCAATTTCGCTCTGTTTATCGTACTACAATTGTAAATACTATAAAATTGTATTGGATGGCATCTCTGCCCTGGTGTCTGAAGAAGTAAAATTCCACTCCAGTGTTCAAGTTGGTTTGAATAGGTGGAATAAAATAAAAAAGCAAATGGCAGAAGTCTGATTGAAATTTGACACTGCTTATAGAAATGAATGTCACTTTTTTGTGACTTGTTTTCTTCGTATTCGCACATGTTCTGTGTTTCAAGGCTACTTCTGGTATCCTGAAATATATGTGGCTAATGAGTGCAGGTTCAGGATGCTAGTTACTGGTTCACTTCGAGTGATGAGCCACTTGAATATTAAAGAGAAGTTTGAAACCTCTAGATAAATGAACTACAAAGAATGGTACAATATCTGACAACAACGAACTTAACTGGGAATTATGTAAATGGAATTTTCAAATTTCATGTCGGCACTAAAAATTTTGATAGCTGGGAAAAGTCCCTCTGCTTGTTTGGTTTCACTTTATTCATACTTAACACAAACATTACATGTTTATAATGGTATCACAATGGCAGGACCATCGATTGATAAGTTGCTGATACCATGATAAAAAA
This sequence comes from Diadema antillarum, assembly GCF_040938485.1. Classification (NCBI taxonomy): domain Eukaryota; kingdom Metazoa; phylum Echinodermata; class Echinoidea; order Diadematoida; family Diadematidae; genus Diadema; species Diadema antillarum. Next base: position 3,474,582 of record NW_027271658.1, read on the forward strand.
TAAGGAGTACATGATTTCAAATTCTCCTAGAAGCATGGCAATCTTTTACAGAGAACAATATGAATGCTGAATTTTGCCTTTTTCACATGAATTCGTATCCTTCACAAATTTTTGCGTGCTCCAAGAAAGTAGCCCTTGAATTATCAACTAAAATAGGATTCCCTGTCAAGTTGGTCAAACCAAGGGAAGGAGTGTGAAGGGTTCATCATCATCATTTCTAAATTTGTGGTAGTGAACAATGTCACTGCTACTAGTGAACTGTTTACAAGCTTCTACAGGTCAAAATGTTGTTCTGATACATCACAAGTTCAGAAACTGTTGCCATCTTACTGATTTGATCATCTCCACTTATGAAAGTCAAATTAAAACTGTGTGGCATTTCATTTTAAAGAAATGTAGGTGCTAGACAGAGGATAGGGAAAAATACAGAAAAACAAGAAGAAACTGTAAAATATAATTCTGCCTTGGAACTTTCCTGCTTGACGAAAACATTCCTGCATGTGTGATGCGAAAATGTGCATGCACTGCTTCAATAAGGGAATCCTTTTGACTTATACATGATTGTATAAACACATTTCATACCTTGCAGTTTGACAGCACTTACGATTAAAAACATCAAACAGCTCAGCAAAGGGTAGATGTCAAAGGCAAAAAAGTGGTGATACAGCGTACTATCAAATTTCCAACAACACAATTGTGCAACGGTATGCATCAGCAAGTCAAGATTGGAATTTCTACTTTTATGCCCTTCTACTTCTTCTGTTGCAAATGCTGGACCTGTTCACACCCACGTAAAGGGTGTGTATGATGCTGAATGACACACATGAAATAAAGTCAACAAGCATTGCCGAATACACGCCTCTGTCATGCATGGAAGAACTTTCTGTTCTGCAGTAAATGAGTGTCACGCATGTGACTTGTACCCCTTTGTTGCCTTATCAGAGCAAAATACAAATCAATGCAAGAATCACAAACAGTCTGCTGAGGTAAATAATGACATCAGCAATGGTTCTAATTCCTTCTTGAGAAATAATGACTGGTATATTTTGCTTTGTTCTGTCCTTTATTTCTTTTTCTATTTGTCGCAGCTGAGTTAGGAAGATGAAGTCCTTGAAAAATTCCCATCACTGGCAAGCCCTCCAAGCACTCATGAAATTTCCTCAGTACATGACAATTGGCATCATCACACCATATACATGAATGTACAGGTATGTAATCTCGTGGGATCTACCTGACCCTCAGTAGGAATGGTGGGAATGCATGGACATAACAAAACATTTTCTCCATGTCAGTATAATACTGATCAATGACAAAGTTCCCTTCATGGTGGTCTGTGCATGATGCTCAGTCCATTTCTATTCTGAATCCACCATACTTTGCTATGAAGAGGTCGCCTGACCCCTTGTGTACCAAGGCACTTGCAGTAGTTACACTCCCCAAGCTTTTTCCTCAGCATTCAGTTATCCATCAAAACCCAAAGAGCAATGTGAATTGAGCGAAAGCAGCAACATTAGTAGAACACATTAGTGAAAGTCTCAGGAAAATCGGACAATGGATGCAAAAGTTATGCATTTTTAAAGTCTTGGCATTGGAACCGTTAGATGAGGAGACTACTAAATTGTAGAGGCTATGGGCATGAGTGGAAAACAATATAAAGAAAATGTAAAGAAAATTTCAATAAAATCAACTTTTATAGCATTATGAAAGAGCACTTGATTAGCCGATTTTAGAAAGGAGGGGGAATAATTGCAACCCATAACATCTGCCAATATCAAGTTGATGGATTTTGTAATTTTCATAAAAAATTATTACAAATTATATTTTCTTTATATTGATGTCCAGTCATACGTCATAATCTCTACTAATCTCCTCATCCAGCGGTTCCAACACCAAAACTTTAAACATTCATAACTTTTGCATCGATTGTCCGATTTTCCTCAAACTTTCACTGATATATGTGCTATTAATGTTGCTGCTTTCACTAAATCTGCATTGCTCTTTGGGATGTGTTTCATGAAAGTCATATGAGAGACTTTTCACTCATAGGAGACACTTGAGACAGACATCATGAAATGGATTGATTTTACTTCTCTTTGAAAGTCTTTCATGGCTACACATGAACGACTTTGGTCACTCTGAGATTTATTTATAGACTTTCATGTGATGACTTCATGAAATGGACCCCTGGTTATAAAGTTATCAAGTCGACTCAGGTGTAGCAATGTGCTTCCATTCAGCAGGAAGGCCAGGGCAACACAATAGAGACCAGGGGATTATGCTATCTAAATCAATTGACAAATAGTTTCCAGCCATCTGTGCCAATATTGGCAAACAAAGCACAGTACAGGTAAAGCAGAGCTCAACATGAGGCCCAGTGGCCCAGGCCATGAAGAAGAAGATATCGTGTTCCTAATGACTGGATGATTCCTGACTATCATAACACATGGATGTTTCTTGTAAGAGTATGCTTTCCCTTTCTCCTTAGTTAAGTGTTTACTTTCCACAATTCAAACCACAATATCCTGAGTAAGACATGGAATCGCTGCTTGCATCAAATGGGAGGGTCTAAATATTTCTGTTATTAATGTATTAATTGCAGACAAAAAAGGTCAAGAGGAGAAGATAATGAGGGGGCATTTGAAATCATGAAAAGCAAACAGAGGTTTTCTTGTCTGTCCAGTCAGATGTCAAAACAGTCGATATTTTAACTGCTAAAGGTCTGGTTCTGGCCATAAAACTGGCCATAGCTAGATGTTACATTATGCACTGGGTCATCGAGTGTCTTTTTGTTATTATCATGAAATATCAACATGTAATTAAGTGAAAACCCAGATTATTTCATAAAAACATATTCAATTTTATCAAACTAGTGCAGGAAAAAGTGAGTTTCATCATAAAAATGACATTTCACAGATACCAAAGGTACAGATTATGTCAAAACATGCATTTTGAACAAGGTACAACAGAAAAATCAATACACAGGACTACATGGACAAAGCAGACATGACTCACAATTATGAAATTTATGATAGCAATGACGAGGGATAACAGTAAATGCCGAGACATTTCTGTATCGGTGTCGTAAGATACTAATGTATGAAGTTAGGTAGAAAAATGAGAAAACTTGACCGTACAATGTGAAAAATATATGAAAATTATCATAGTTTTTTTGAGAAAAGGTTTTAACCCTCAGTAGCACTGTGCTTGGCATTAGGGATATCTTAGTGCTCTCATCTTCCCTGAATCAAAACAAAGTGGCTTTCAGGAAAGTGACCTTGCCCTGAGAAATTCTCAGCTCAAGTCCTGATTTCATCCCTCCTGAGCTCTTTATGGAAAAAATCCTGTTTCCTTAACCCTAAAAGGGCCGGGGGGGGGGGGGGGGGGGCGGAATCCGCCCCCCTCGACGTTTCGCGCTATAATTCTGTAACGCGAGAAGGCCTCGTCGTGAGGCTTCTTGACTTTGTTTGTTCAAGTCTCGCGCAACTTGTGAGACCAAATTTGCTACGTCCGCACATACTTTTGCGAAGCCACGCCCATTTTTGTAATGGAATGTCACTCCCAAACGGGCAAAATTTTGTGATTTTGCGTACATTTCCTATGGAAAACAGTGCTCTGTCATGAAAGTCATAAAAACCTGATTATTTTTACAACTAATCACTTTCATTGATTAGTTTTGTGCTAATTATGGTAGAAAAGTGGTCAGTGACAATTTCCAATGAAAAAACAAAGAAAAAACAAAAGTTGAAAAACAACGAAATACATAAGAAATTCTGAAAACAATAAAATACATAAGAATTGAAATGAATTTTGGAATTTTTTGTGACAATTGTTAAATATGCTAAAACACAAATCTTATGACACAATCTTGTAGAATATGACGCAGGTCTCACGCATGCAAAATTTCATCGCGATCGCACCACCGATGGCCGAGATCTCGGGGGGGGGGGGCCGAATCCATCCCCCCTGGTCTGAGCATAGCCAAAAAAGCCCGGCCCCTTTAGGGTTGAAATGCAACAAATATGTCTATCAAGGGAAAGAAGTAACATAACAACTACTGTATTTCACACAGAAAATGGTACGAGATAAATGCATTATTTTTTCAAACAACATGACCAAAAAGAAAGAAAGAAAGAAAGAAAGAATGAGAAAAGGTAATTGCAGCAAAGAGAACTAATTCACCTCCCAGGTCTCTGATCAACACTGAATTTCTTCTGTGGTATGCCAGAGCATAAACTCACAAGCTGCACCTTAACACTGCCATAATGTTTTTATTTTAAAAGTCTGTATCACTTGCTTGTTTGTCTTCAAAGGGGGAAAGAGACAAACACATACTGTAAAACATGATATATTCGTGGCATGAAATTTTCGCGAATTGGAGCCGACGGCCTTTTTCGCGGCAAGAAATTTTCGCGAATTGCCTCTTGCGTTCAATGCATATAATGTAGATAAGAAATTTCGCGTGCATTTTAATTTCGCGAATCTTGGCGCTCGCGAAATTCACGAAATTAAAATGCACGCGAACATTTCTCGTTTTACAGTAGTCCACTAATAGCAGTATCATAACCGGAAAATGCAGTCAAGCAGTAAATTAGTTGCCTGGCTGTGATATCAAAAACGACATGCCTGGGCAAGCAATGTGTATTAATTTACCAGGTCCAGTAACATAGCGGATATGCCTTCACATCAAATACAAACCCTGGAACGTATCAAAATACAGAATGAAAACAAGCCTCCCCCCCAAAAAAACAAAAACAAAAAAAAACAAAAAAAACAAAAAAAAAACAAAAAAAACCACACACAACACAAAACAACAAAACAAAACAAAACGAAACAAAAAACAACAACCCAAAACAATATCATGGTCATGTTACTATGCACAACAACTTTGCTCTTACTCTAATTTCATATTATGCACTTTGTGAGAAAATGGATAAACATACAGACCACCACCAACAAGCTAGTTGCAGGGCTGCACACTAACCCATTTTTCCTACTGGTCCAACCTGTCTGTCAACTAGTAGGTACCAAGTTTCTTTCTTTTTTACTAGACCATTCCACAAAAAGTTACTGGCCTGACAATAATTTTTACAAGTCCTGGACTGCCGGACCAGTGCCAGTGTGCAGCATTGGCTATTGTACAATAATGTATGTACTCCCTAGAGGATATCAATACATTTTTCCTTTGTCCCTCTCTCTTTCTCTCTCACACATTCACATTCACCTTGCATATATTTTGCACTATACCATCAGAAATGTAGGGTCGTCTTTGACCACTCTCTGAAAGCGTACCGAACTGTGCCATAACCATACCAGAAAAGCACTTTGAACGCTCAAAAAGTGTACTCTACCACACCATACTGAGCCAAAAGTGGAACACTTTCTGACTGCTCCAAAAGTGTACCATACCGTATCAGAATTTGGAAAGAGAAGAATGTGAAAGACATGCACTGTTGTATGTCATTTAATGCAAGGAGTTGATTCTCTTTGTTGGGGACACCAGAATGTAGCATAAGAGTGCCAAGTGCTCGACCCTCTTGATACAATACATGTGACCCCTCTGACTTGAGTCCCAAAATGATTCCTGAGGTACCCTTTCTCCAGAGAGTGCTCAAATGCTGCTAATTTTGGCATGGTAGGGTATTAATAAGGTATCGTTTGGTTAGCTTTGGTTCACTTTGGAGCGCTTAAACGCAGCCTAATACACCAAAAGACGGTATTTATCCTCGTGCATATATGTACCTGCATGCACATGGAATGTAGATACATTCCAATGTCAATGGAGCCTAAAGAATCCTTGATTTTATTTAGTTTCCACATGCAAAACATTTCCTTCCAATTTTACAGACTTTGTTGCTTTGGCAGCAGAAGTGTACAGTCCCTCATGTTTCATTCTAAAACTGACTTCCATAGTACAATATCAGAGAGTGTGTGAGATTGCTTCTCAATCTGTTGAGGACGAGTCCTAAGTATACTCTGGCAAGGGTCTACGGGAAATGTGTGTTCTTATAGCGAAATCAGCCCGTCCTCAACAAGTTAAATCTAAAGATGATCTTTCCAGAGTATCATGTTGCTGAACATAGAATGCAATAGATCCATATAAACATGAATTCCTGGTATTATCATATTTCCTCTATAGATGACAATGAGAAAAAATACCTTATGTTGGTTTTCCTTATCTCTTCCATCTTTTTCTTTTCATTACTGTGTGTGTTTCTTATGACAGCCTTTGCATAGCCACAAAAGTTGTAGCCTACTTCGGGTGATCTACATTGTACTACAGTACTCTCCGCGTAATCGGGTATTGCTTAAACGGGTATCGCTTAAACGGGTACTCCGTTTAATTGGGTAGTGATATCAAAATCACTTCCAATGCACATTAAAATTACCAGATAATCGTGTTGCCTCTCCGCATAAATGGGTAACTAGTTTTCTTCTAATCTTATTTCCACCCACATTTTATCGCAGATACAATTGTATAACACTACAAGAAATCATGAATGTCAAATTTTTCATGACTAATCACATTCTCTGCTTAATTTGCAATGAAGACCGATCATTTGGGGAGTGATTTACACATGAAAACACATGTACCAGTACCGACATATTGCCACACGTAAACAAACATTACACATGTAGCTGGCACTCACAATTGCATAGACAGACGGGAGTTGAACACACTTGCGCTCCTCACTTGCACCACAACAACATTCACAATACGAGAAGTTTGCAACGAAAATCAGGCCATGCACCAGCTCCATAATTGTCATTTTCCCCAGTCACTTCTCGAAAAGTAACCCGATGTTCTACGTGACTAGTGCACGCAAAGAAACGTGTGCATTTCGAAAAACGCCTGCGTGTTAGTGAGGAGTCTATAGTCAAATGACAAAGTTTTCTGAAGACATATTTGTCCATAAAATGAGTGTAAATCATTGCTCGTGACTGAGCAAGTGTAAGGTATGTACCGAGTATAATGTGCTGTGCAAGCACACGTGTTAAGCATACGGTGTAGGTTTTTGGTGCAGTGTACGATGCATGTACATACACATTGCATGCGTCAATTGTGAATTAGAAGTGTTCTTCTGTTAATCGGGTACTCCGCTTAATAGGGTAAGAAATGCTCTGCCCGAGCCTACCCGATTATGCGGAGAGTACTGTATTATCCATTTATTTTTTTATCTGATTTGAGAGATTTTAGTATCAGATCATACATGACAAAGCTGATTCCTACCTCAAGAGGACAGAAGATAACAAGAAAAGTTAACTCTCTTTGAATGTTTTTAGCATCTTTCAGGTGTGGTCACTGAGATAAATCAGATTTCTAAACTGCAGACTATCTAAATGACAAAGACACACCTACATACACACAGGTATGACAGCTTTGCCATGAAAAAAAGAAGAAGCTTCAAGCAAGCAATAGCCTTCAGTTTCAGAAGTCCCCTAATTCTTACTCCCCCTTTTTTTTAACAATGGCTGCCACATGGACATCATTGTATGAATAGCAAGAAGATGCAGTCTTATATAACAAAATCAGCAAAATGTCACTAAATCAGATTCGGCAGCTTAGGCCATACTTTGAAGGAAGAGATTCTCAGCCTCAGAATGATGTAAACTCATTAAATTAGGATTTTCCTATTCAACTGAAAAATGTGGAAAAAATCCAGTATCTAAGAATGTCACTTTTGTGGAAAGAGGATTTGGCTTTTATAAGCCTTAATAGAGGGAAACTCGTATCAACCGCAACTCGTCAAACTTATTGAGTACATCCTATTAATGAATATGTCACCTCTTTAAGATCTCTGTGATTGTTTTGAAACTTGTCAAAGACAGTGAGTACATCCTATTAGTGGTCATGTGATTGTTTTTGATATTTTTGGTAGGGGGTCAATAATGATGTGTCTCATGGGTGGAGAGATAAGGCAACTATTAAAGATGGCAGGAACTCTGGCCTACAACAACTACTTAATACGCCACATATTTTGCGAGTCTAAATTTTTGCGAATCGGGACTTCCCGACAAATTCCCGAGTGGTTAAATTCGCGATCATGGAGTGGTGTAATGAACAGAGAAATGTATACGCGTACGTCATATGCATATTGGCATTAGAGTCAACATTTTCCTGTGTTTTTCATTTTGCGAATAGCAGCTGACTCGTGAAATTCGCGAGAATAAAAACATCATGAAATATTCGGTGTATACAGTATGAAAGTGAGTACTTTCACTTGATTTTCTGCTTTTAAATTTAGTTTTACCTAGAAAAGAGCACTAATAATAAGTAATTACTATTAGCCAATTCACACACCTGTTTCTTAGATTTCCTGTGTGTGTGTCTGCCCCTTTTTGCTGCCAGGTCACTTCTGGAGTACTGAGACATACTTATCAAATGAGTGCAAGTTAGAGTGTTAGAAAAAGGCAATCTGATGAAATTAAATGCCAGCCAAAACCAGAAGGAAATTACTCATAGCTATAGGTGATATAACTCCAAAATTTATGAACCAGCCATATGCATGCATCTTTTATCCTGACCAAAACAAAAACAAACAAACAACAACAACAACAATTCAGCTGACAACAACTGTTTTCTCTGCTACATAAAACACAAGTTTCTTGTCAAAACTAATCAGATTGCACAATGAAAGTTGCTTGTATTAGTTGCTGCTTGGTGTGGCAGAGCAATGTGATTACAATTGGCTAGCTCTGCTATGGATATACACCTGGCATTTGAATGAATCATGAAAAGAGCCTACTGGTATTTCCTGGATATCTGAAAGGTAAGTTGGCGCGCAAATCTACACCATGCTGAAGTTGACATTAGAGGCTGAAGTTGACATTAGAGACTAAAATGTGATTTAAAGAATTGTGGAATTTCATCAAAACCAAAAGTAGAATTAAGCAGTTATGTCACAACAAAATGATACTTTACCCATGGACATACTACAAATGGACGTCCATCGCTCATTAATCAATTCATGCACTTGTTTCTGTCAAAAGCGTCACAAAAGCATTTTAAGCGTGCTTTCCTGCATTGATCTTATCATTGCTGCCAACAGCCAGCCTGGATAAAAACAAGACGGCACTTTGAGAAATATAAAAATGTATGCGCAGAAGATAGTAATTCTCTTAAATCCAGAAAAATGCATGTGCAGTTGTAGCGTACATTGGGAAATTATCGCTCAAGTAATTTCATTTGCGAAATGCGTGTACTTTACAAGAGTAAGCAATTATTTTGGCAGGTTGGTTGTGATTTGTAATCTATTGTTTCCCCATTTTTTGCACATTGTTCAGGAGTAAACATGGACCATAACCATAGATGGCATGTATGTCCTATCATTAGTAACCGGAGGGCCAAACCCCAAAAAGTCGCTTACTTAACGAGTGAGTCGCACTCTCTCTACAAACTAAGTAGACCATGCTTATTTTCAAGTTTTTATTGTAACAAACAACATTCCACTGGTCTACCTCAAAAAATTTGTTGCGAAAGCTTCCAAATCCAAGATGGCGTCCAAGATGGCCGCCATATTTACTGAATTTGTTATTTGAAAGATAGAATTTGATTGAAAGATCAGATTTCAACAAATGTGATGTCATATGAAAGAGAATAAAATTTTCTACAAGTTGATACCATTTTTGTGGGTTATTGTGATAAGTGGATTGAGATTTTAAGGAAAAAACACTCATTTTTTGATATTTTTCTGAAAAAAGGAAAATCATGAAAATGCTTGATTCAGCATAAATCAGAGAAAGACTGAAGGATTATCTTGAAACGTTTCAAGAATTTTGTTTGACATATAATTAATATTTGGAGAAAATTAGGGGTCAGTACCGTTTTTGGTTCAGGAGTTATAATGTCTCAAACTTGAAAACTCACTATGTAAAAATGGCCACTTTAGTTGTGACAATACCTTGTTGGTCGTAAAAAGAGCCTGCGCGCGTCAAGACTACTACACGCACCACTGACACTGGCGCTTGTAGCAGTGCCAGTGGTGCGTGTAGTAGTCTTGGCAAACGCAGACATTTTCTTTGACAAACAAGGGTTTGTGCCTGCAAACTAACTTTTCATACCAAGTGGTAGCTCAGGTGACGCTGATTGCTATTATTTCAAAGTAGATTGTTCTGAAGCAGATGAGATGAAGCAAAAATATCTTTCAAATAGAGGTAGAAGCTTGAAACAACCTTGCTATAGAAAGTTTAAAACAAAATCTGTATCAATCACTCAAAAAATTCAAGATTGCAGGCCATCAAAGCTGGCATAGTGTATTGCGCCAAAGTAAATGTATCATTTTGATTTTGATACAATTTTGTCTGTTTTGCTGTCTATTTGTATGGTTTTTATATATTCTGAACATTTTAATGCTATTTCAAACCATCTTAGGTTTTTACGGAGACATTTTTTTCAGAATGCACCATGAATATTTCTCTAAAAAGTTTGAAAAAAAATTAAATTAAAAATGTTTATGAAAACCATGCAGAAATTAACATGTTTCCCATATAATCAATATTTGGAGAAAATTAGAGGTCAGTATTGTATTTGGTTCAGGAGTTATAATGTCTCAAACTTGAAATCCCATTTTACATAATAATATGCATTTACACGCATCTGTTCCCAAAGACGTCACAGAGGGTCAAATCCAAGATCGTGCTTACTTTTCGAGTTCCACTCTCTCTATAAACAAGACCATACATAATATTAAGCATACTAAGCAATGTTCCGTAAGTACACCTCAATAGATTTGTTGCAAAAACCTCCAAAGTGCAGATGCGGTCCGATAGGGCCGCCATTTTTATTGAAATTAAAATTTCAAACATAAAATTTGATAGAGACATTGGATTGCAACACATTTGATGTCATATGAAGGAGAGTAAAACTTCCTAAAAGTTGATACCACTTTAGCTGTGTATTGTGATAAATTGGGAGGGGGGGGGGGGGAATCCATATTTTTATATTGTTTTGAAAAATGGAAGAAATGTGAAAATGCATTATTTAGTATTTATCAAAGAAGAACTGAATAATTATTTTGAAACCTGCGATTGAGATTGAGATTTACTGAGATTGAGATATAATTCATATTTCTGGAATTACAGGCAATATCATACACTATTGACAAGTTAACGTCTAAAACTTGAAAAAATTACATTTATGCATTATAAATTTTGCATACAATGTGTTTACATGGTCACATGTAATACTGTAACGGTCTAGTGACTTGCAAGTACCTGCAAACTAACTTTTCATGCCAAGTGGTAGGTAACGCCGATCGCTATTACTGTAGCATTTCATCATAGTAGATTGTTCTGAGGCAGATAAAATTGAACAGAAAGTATTTTCCAAAAAGAGATAGGAGCTTGGAATTTGGCACAAATTTTGCCAATGTGTAATATTTAGCGATAAAAATAGTATCCACACAAAATTCAAGATGGCGGTAATTAATCGAGGTTGTCGTTCAAGGCATTATTTACCATTAGTGCACGTAAAACAAAAACCCAGCTTTACTTAATTCCTCAAACTAGTTCTAAACTGTGAGTTAGGGATAGAACAACTAATGTACAAACTGAAATCAGTATAATTAATGCTAAATATTGTCAGATATACTAAATAGATCTGATAAGAATGTTTTTTTATATACTAAATTGTCAACAGTTATGGCTATGGTTTCTTGAAAAGCAATGAAGATACTAATGTTTAATGGTAGAATGTTTTGTAATACAACTAACCTGCACATATAAATCGAATGTGATACCTCTCCCAATGGTAGAATACCTTTAGTGTGTTGCGTCAAAGTTAAATCTCAACTTATAACTTATAATTTGATATGTTTTTTTAATCTTCTTATATTGCTGTCTATTACATGTTCCTATACATCCGAACGATATTGTGCTAGTGTAAACCATATTGAGGGTCTTTTTTTTTTTTGGGGGGGGGGGGGGGGTGGAGCTCATTCCAGTGTTAGGGTAAGGCCTAATCTTTGATAAAAAAAGAAATGCTTCTGTATCAAAGATATGCTTTTTTACTTGTATGTTACTCTGCTTTTGTAAAAACGCCTGAATGATGATGGTATATGTGTAATAATGTCTGATCCGTAGATGTCCTTGAAAGCCCTTCTGATCCGAACCCCCCCCCCCCCAAAAAAAAAAAATAATCCGACATGGCGGCAATTTCTCAACTTTGTTGTGCGAAATGTGTTGTGCGAAATTACTTTTCAGTTTATTTTTCGAATAACATTGTCAAAATTGATTATTCGTGCTGTATATTCACATTTACAAATAAGCATGCTGAAACTGTATTTTCTGTTACCAGATTTTCTTACATTGTTTTTAGGCTGATTTCATGTGGGTTATAGTGTCACAATTGATCTGAGCTTATGCCATTGGTAGATGCTTTCCCATATTAGATATCAGGATCACTCGAGAGTGAAAATGTTCATTTTCATTCATTTTAGAGTGACCTCGGGGATCACTCGAAGAGTGACAAGTGATCCCTAAGGCAGGGCTCGACACTAACGGTGGTCCGGTGGCCCGGGGCCAGAAAAACGCACGTCGGGCCACCAAAATGTCAGAAATGAAGAACATAGTTGGCCTGATCGGGCCACCAAAAAAGATCGGATATTTACCTTTGGGCCACCAAAAATAAAAGTTAGTGTGGAGCCCTGCCTATTAAGGTCACTCTAAAATGAGTGAAAATGAACATTTTCACTCAAAAGTCACTCAGATTTCACTCTAAATTCACCGTTTTCTTGTTATTCACTCCTCACATCAAAAGCAAAAACTTCCACTCGATTTGGTTTTTTTTTCTTTTTCGGAGAGTAGAATATCACTGGTTCTAAAAATGTGTCCATAAAAACCTAAGACGGTTTAAGATAGCACAACAGACAAAATTGTATCAAAAACAAAATAATACATTTACTTTGGCGCAATTTTATACACTATGTCAGCTTTGATGGCCTGCAATCTTGAATTTTTTGAGTGATTGATCCAGATTTTGTTTTAAACTTTCTATAGCAAGGTTGTTTCAAGCTTCTACCTCTATTTGAAAGATATTTTTGCTTCATCTCATCTGTTTCAGAACAATCTACTTTGAAATAATAGCAATCAGCGTCACCTGAGCTACCACTTGGTATGAAAAGTTAGTTTGCAGGCACAAACCCTTGTTTGTCAAAGAAAATGTCTGCGTTTGCCAAGACTACTACACGCACCACTGGCACTGCTACAAACGCCAGTGTCAGAGGTGCGTGTAGTAGTCTTGACGCGCGCAGGCTCTTTTTACGACCAACAAGGTATTGTCACAACTAAAGTGGCCATTTTTACATAGTGAGTTTTCAAGTTTGAGACATTATAACTCCTGAACCAAAAACGGTACTGACCCCTAATTTTCTCCCAATATTAATTATATGTCAAACAAAATTCTTGAAACGTTTCAAGATAATCCTTCAGTCTTTCTCTGATTTATGCTGAATCAAGCATTTTCATGTTTTTCCTTTTTTCAGAATAATATCAAAAAATGAGTGTTTTTTCCTTAAAAACTCAAACCACTTATCACAATAACCCACAAAAATGGTATCAACTTGTAGAAAATTTTATTCTCTTTCATATGACATCACATTTGTTGAAATCTGATCTTTCAATCAAATTCTATCTTTCAAATAACAAATTCAGTAAATATGGCGGCCATCTTGGACGCCATCTTGGATTTAGAAGCTTTCGCAACAAATTTTTTGAGGTAGACCAGTGGAATGTTGTTTGTTACAATAAAAACTTCAAAATAAGCATGGTCTACTTAGTTTGTAGAGAGAGTGCAACTCGACCTCTGTTTTTAGCTTTTGGCCCCCCGGTTATAGGCCACGTTACATGCTTGTCCACAAGTGCCCACTTCAGTAATTTTCAATTTTGTGACAGGAAAACTGTCATGTTTTGGGGTTTGCTGCTCCTTTTCATCGGTGTTTATTCAGAGGCAGTTGAGTCTGAAAAGGCACCTCAGCAAAATAAGACTGCAATGGGGGAAACGGTTCTTTTGTCAGTGATGATGCATGATTGCACAATCGCCATTATCCAAGCACCTGAATGTTCTTAATATTAAGATGCACATAATCAGATGGCGGCGGTGACGATGGGATCAAAGAAAGACCTTCGTTACTGTTCCATACTTTACCCAACCTTTACATCTGACTGGCCAGCTTTTGTCCACTACTGTGGACTTTCTCATTGTCATATATTCCTTCACACCTTTTACTACCTGTCTGGAGATGCTTTAGGATTACTGGAGCACAGAGAGGTGACATTGTGTGTATCCAGGGTCCCTTTTCAAAGTAGGATTTAGTCTCCCTGATCCAGATCCCATCATTAACTTTCCTTGCCCAAGAGTAGTGGTCCCAGTCAATCACTTACCAGACAAACACAACAGAGCAAGGTTAATGGGCTTTCACCATTTAAAGTCGTTCAGCTGTTGCTAAGCATACCATTGACACTGACCACAACACTTGACAAGAAGATGCCCATACAATTGACTCTGTTTGTTTGCTTTCACACTATCTGAAAGATGACCCAAAACAGTAGAATTGCACCTTGAGAATGAGATGTATCTTCAAGCTACCCATGAGATGTGGCTTACCTGGACAGTAGAACTGATCTCTGATGCAAAGCCCCCAGTAATAGGTGCTTCATGTGCTACCAGCAATCGGCCCGTCTTCAGTACAGACTGGAAAATTACAGTAACAAATGGAAACCAGCATGATATTCTTCTTGCCAATCAACCATTTTGAAAGATATGTGAAATATTCAAAAATAACACACAAAAAAAGTTTTCTGATTACAAAGATATCATTGGTCATATATCACACAAATATGCTCACATGGTATTAGCTAAGTCAAACCAGGGAGGTGGGAAGAGACCTCCCTGGTCAAACAAAACAGTATTGTTATCATGACAGTCAATAAACGAATTTTGCTATGAATAATGTTCACATTATTGGTCATTCAATCCAAATCCACCCCTCTTTACTTGCTACATCTACCAATACTTCTACAACTTCAAGTATACATCTATGATTGCTTCAGCAATTATGCAACTAATACTTTATTCAGCATGCTTTATAAACTACTTGAAAATGAAAAAAAAATCATATTACATTACTTTCACTACTACTACTACTACTACAACTACTACTACTACTACTACTACTACTACTACTACTACTACTACTACTACTACTACTACTATACTACTGCTTCTTGCCATCAGGTCCCATAATTGTATCTTTAAAATTTATGGTAATTCTGCAATCAATGGTGACCATCACTGATTTCCTAACTTTGATTGGCTATGAAATAGTGTTGCTATGGTAGTTACCAATTTGAAAGATTTCAGAGTTACCATTAATTTCAAGTTACCACAGTTTTATGCAATGGGGCCCAGTACTCCTATCAACAATAATAATAATGACAGCATTACGATTGTGACTACCTTTACACTCTACCGCTCCTGTCAGTAGTAAAACGATTAAAGGACAAGTTCACCTTCATAGACATGTGGGTTGAGTGAATGCAGCAATATTTAATAGTAGAATACATCAATGAGAGTTTGAGGAATATTGGACAATCTGTTCAAAAGTTGTGAATTTTTCAAGTTTTTACTCAGTCACGTCTGGATGAGAAGACTACTATAGCTTGTGATGTCATATGAGTACAACTATATAAAGAAAGTATAAAGAACATTCAAGGTATTCTCACTTTTCTCATATAAGAACACTTGACTACTCTCTTTCAGATGTCAGGGGAAATAATATTACTCCTAGCATTAAGTCAGTAACACATCGAAGATATGTGCACTTTATTCAAAAAGTCAAGTTTTGTGAAATTCTCTTTTATTTTCCTTATATTGTTGTACGCATGTGACATCATACACTGTAGTAGTCTTCTCCTCCAGCAGTGATTGCACAGATACTTTAAAAATTCATAACTTTTGAACGGATTGTCGGACTTTCCCCAAACTTTCACTGATGTGTTTTGCTAATATTGTTGCCTTCACTCAATCAACATGTATATGAAGGTGAACTTGTCCTTTAATGTCTTCAAATCAACAAGATTGCTTCGATGCCATTATGGCTGTCATATTTTGTTTTTTCTCCATCAGCAATCTACTTGGCTTTCTCATTCTAAGAGCTTGAGATATCATTACCAGTCTACTCAAATGCACTTCACAAGGGTGTTTTTTTTTTCTTTTTCTGACAGAGGCATTACTCTGTTTAATTTGTCACCCATTAATTCTTTCTGCAGTTGTAACACTCTCTATCGGTGCATTTGCACTTCAGTCAGAGTACCAGGAAACAGTTAAACACAAACACCTAAACCGAAAACAAAAGAAGACAATGAACTACTAAAGAAAAAATATATAATAGCAACCAAACATTCTTACATTAATGGTTAAAATCATCCATGTGCTGAATATGATGTTAGTAGAGCTAGTACTTATCTCATGCAAATATTTGACACGGAATAAAAAAATGACACTTATTCCTGCTGCCACAAAGTGAACAAACAACTAAGAGATAAATGCACACTACTTTATATGGTCATAAAGAAGAAAACATATACTGTACATATTTGATGTAAATACGAAGGTATTGTTGTCTCAACAGAAATCACACAAACACAAAAAAGGAGAATATCAGCAGTGTATGGCTGCAATGCTCATTTTCAGCATCGAGACAAGATTACATATTAACTGCATGAGACATATTTCTTATCAATAAGTCTGAATAGCCCATGATCTCCCACCATGCATGGCTTAGTTTCTTTAATCTCAGCTGGCTTCTGGCCTCACAGTGATGTATACATCCACTAAATTGGTAAGACAATCAGACAGACTACAGCAAGATAAGGCAGGACTCCATTTATGTGCCATATATAAGACAGGTCTCTTATAGGAATGGTATAGTTTTTTTGAGAGATGTCAGGCTTTAGGTTCCCAACTTTTTTCTTTTTTTTGGTGAGATGACAAACCTCTTTTAAAATATGAAAGAGCATATAATTTTTAGGAAATTAAAGTTTATTTTAAGAAAATTTGTTTTGAAAAGGCTAAGATATCCAAAACAAAGCAATCCTAATAAAAGGTGGGACCCACCTTTATTAGAATTGCTTTTTTTGTTACTTTGCCTTTGGATATCTCAGCCATTTCAAAACCAAATCTCATCAAATAAACTTGGAATTCCTCTTAGATTTGTAAGCTCTTAGTTCATATTTCACAAGTGGTCTTGTAATTATTCAGTCAAGAGTTAAAAACCTGAATCACCATCTCAACCAAACCTATACCCTCCCTTTAAAGTAGAAATTCACTCAATGTTCAGGTTGACTCTGGTAAATGGAGTGAGAAAAGAAATCAAAAGAAATGGAGTGGTACAAGATTCTTTAGAATAGGATCTAAAATAGGAAAAGCTGGGAAATTCAGATATCACCTTTTTAGAACGATAATATCTGTCATCATTATATCTGCAAATCAGACGTGGTGCAAAATGGGAAACTATGCATATCAGACCTGGCAATGATGTCATGACCTCACAAGTACCCTCAGCTCACATATTTCCATATATTTCATATTGACATGAATTCAAGGAATATACTGTATGAGCTGAAATTTTCGCGGTGGTTTTATTTTCGCGAATTTCGCGAATCGCCTTTGAACCGCGAAAATAAAAACACGCGAAAATAACAACGCCCGAATAACTAAGTTCTGCTAGACCCTCGCAATTGCGAAATTAACAACATGCGAAAATGTCCTCCAAGTAGCAATTCGCGAAAACATCTGTACACGAAAATTTCAGCTCGTACAGTACAGAAATCTATCCATCTCTCTATCTACCCATCTATTTATCTATCTATCTATCTATACATCTATTCATCTATCTATATCATATATAAATATACATAATCTTGAGTTTTGATATTAGCAATGACTTTGTAAACCAGAAATCTGTTACTGTTGCTGCAATATTGGGAAAAAAGTGTTCTTTACTCTTTACATGTTTAAACTAATGACAGGTAAAGACATAATCTAGCTGTCTTATTTGCATAATACATATGATTATGGCTGACATTACTGCTGCATGTAAACATATAAAACATGTAAAACTCAACGATGCCATAAAGCTCTCACTTCTTGTCTGATTTTGATGAAACTTGCCATCCATCTGTTTGATATTACTTTTATTTATTTGAGGTTTTTTTAATGATCATTATACACACAGACATTGTGGAGTGCCACTGAGGACGGGCTGATTTTGCTACAACAAGCATTTCCCATAGACATATGCCCGAGTATGCTCGGGACTTGTCCTTAAGGAGTTAATCTAGAAAGGAAAACAATTTGCTAGAGTGAAACCTCCTTCAAAGATGAGTGAATGGTGTGATGTACAGTACAGTGGTGTACTAGTCCCATTTGATTCTTACCTTACACACAGTGTCCCTATCCCAAGGTAGAATGGTTACAAGGTCGATAAGCTCACAGCTGACTCCCAACTTCTCCTGGGCTAGCTGGGCCACCTCTCGTAGCACGTGGACCTGTGTGCCCCACCCTACCAGTGTCAGATCACTGCCTGCAGAGTGTGACACCAGGTGAAACAAAGGTAAATGATTTATCAAGTCTTTTTCCTGATGTTTCTAATGTGGGGATACATAATGTGTGTCTACCTTTGTGAGTGAAGTTACTGTGTCGATGGGGCAACAAGACCTTGTACCTGAAATTTTGGTGAAAATGATTTTTTTGCATTAATGGTCAGATAATAAGTTACAATAATTGTAAATGAATTCCTGTGCACATCCTAGCTGTCTTACCCCAAAAATAAAGTCACCATGGCATGTCCAAGGAAAGGCTCTCCCATTTGATGCAGTGCTTTGACTGCCATGTTTTTTGCTCTGCTGAACATTTGACACTTTGTAGATACAAGGTCTTGTCGCCCCAGCAACGTAAAGGCTTTCAAAATATTACACAATTTGGCTCACTGACGAGGCATGATGAATACTTGCTGGTAGATTTATATGGTGGGGAAAGCACATAAAATAGAAAAGAAAGCATGAGTACATGGAGATGATGACTGTGAGATTTGCAAAATATCAACAATAGATGTCACTCATTTCAAAGGGAATCAACTCCGTAACCTCTTTCTCACACGCACAATCATGCACATGACAGACAGCTTATAATTCTATTCATTTTTGTATAATTTCTCATCGAGCTCATACGTGCTGCACAAAGACAAAAGAATACAACCTTCAAACACAAGAATTCTACAATATGAAAGCAAACACACTTGACTGATATTCATGCCTCAGAAAACAAAAACAACTTCATTACTTAATTTTTGGAGCATTGTTCGACAAATTGCAATTCAAGCTAGAAATCACAGTGTGCACTTTGTACTACAAAGGCAAATTAAACTTTGTAATGTCAATTTCCTCCTTCTCACTCTCCATCTTTCTCCAAATCAACATAATTTGCCACACCAGGGTGGTGGACTACAATATTGATCAGAGTAAATACAAGCAGCAAATACATAACAACACTCCCAGTGCATGATCAAACACAGAGAGTCCTGAACAAATCAATATTCATGCCTCTTGTCAAAGTAATATGAATTCAATAAATTGCAGCCTGTCATTTGTAAATGCAAAAAGTCATTACAAGAGAGAATAGCTCCCATCAACTACATGAATACTTTGTACAATGGACATCCATGTAAATCATTACAGCTACAGTTACAAATATGCTTTGACCATGGTGAAACAAGTGTTCAACTTTGACCTGTTATGGTCATTTTTAGGTAGTAAATCTGAAAATCATATCTCATGTACACTGTTAAAGCAGACAATTTTGTGTGCATATTAATTTCTCACATTTTGGAAGAGCCAAAATTCGCAAATTAAAATGCATGCAAAAGTTCTCGTCTATACAACAATGTATAAATTGGATGACAGTGAGAAAGGATGTTGACTTCGAATAAATTCATGAAAATTTCATGCTGTGAATATTTCTTGCTTTACAGTTGGTTGAAAGTAATAACATAAATATCTTTGAAAGAACTCCACACTGTTTTAAATATGAAAGAACACTGAAATAAAACAGCCCTTGAATAAATATATATGCACTTATTTTCTTTTCTTTTTTACATTGGTATTTTGAATGAATAGAAGAAGTGTCAATAACATAACATTTCTGAAGAAAATGCTATTTACTGTGATTAGTTTGGTATATCTCCCTGAAAACCATTTCTCTACATTGCACTCCAGAGTATGCGTTTCACTTTTGCTGAAAATTTTGCTGTCCTACAGTCACCAGGTTTGACTCCTGGAATAATAGCTTACTTGCAAAGTGTGACAGTAGGCACAAATGCCTCTTGTTACACATGTAGAGGGCGTTTTTTCTACGGTACATTGCAAAGTCAAGCTACTAAAAGAGATACAAGGCCACAAACCTACAGCTTCTTTGTCTTTTAGTGAAGAAGAGTGAGAGCACTCAGCAGTGATTGAGAGACCTGGCTAGCTCTAGAGGGTCTACAGTTAGGTATTGTTTCATGTACTAATCTGCTGTCAATGGTACTTCAAGCTGTACCTTACCCAGGGTTTGATCTGCCTATAGATCTCACTGGATGCAGATAGTATTGCACACTACAATCTTTCTCAGAACAGTTTTTGTGAGGGGAGAAAAAACAGACCAGTCCGAGCCACTGAACTCTATGTGCGCTCTTGCTTGCTATCTACACTAGTGTCCATGAAATCAATCTTGGCACCGAGGGTTTCAGAGCACATGGAGCATATTGAAAAAAAAAACAAAACTTTTCACAGTATTAGACATAATACATTATCATTATATGTAATTATAAAAAAAACCTAATCAACAGAAATATTGGCAGCACAAATTCTTGTCCATGCCCAAAACTGGTTATGAAAGAAAATCTTGGAGCAACGATAAGTAAAAATGAAAAAAGACGCTGTCTGCAGATCGATACACGACATATGCTGCATATTTTTTATTATGTCATAATCTGAATACCGATACCACAAACCCTGGGAACAGCACCACCTGTTAATCAGCTGTTTCAATGGCACTTCCTTCAGCACATAAATAACAGTATCCAGGCAAGTGTTTGATTGTGTCAATGTGAACTATCGACTGGGAGTTCTACATTTCTGGCAATCAATCGGCAGCAAATACATGTATTCTGCTGCATTCTCTAGACACAAATCCACGGGATTAACATTGGTCAACTGTCAGAACTGTCAGGAGCACTTGTGAAAGTGTGATCAGTTATTGGAATAATAAATATCTGAAATTAAAATCCAGAATGAAGCTGTGAAATAATCCATATTCAAATAATCACTCCCAAGGCTATGATTAATTACTGATATTGCAAATTTGAATCTGAAGCAGGGGAAATAACCAGAGCTCATGTGCAAAGATTATATACTATTTCTAACAGATACATGTAATAGGTAAGTGTTTCTGTTGTTTCTGAGTAAAAGACAATAAAAAAAAGAAATAAAAGAAATTGTACAAATACAAACAGACACTGAAATGAAACACAGCTATTCACATCAGAATGCTACAGTTTGTTTCCATTTTTTCCATTCTCCTTTGTGTGAATAAATTTGATGAGTAGAAATGTTTACACAGCAGGCTTTGTTAGATTTGTTATTGTGCATATTCAAGCTAAGGCAAGATGGAATTTTTGTGTTGTGCATCAAAGTGCAACGATATGAACGTTCAAACATTCTTGAGAAGTACAAATGTTTACCTCACACAAAGAAGCTATTGTTTGATTCATTTCAAGCTGAGAAACAATATATCATAATGCAATTTTTGTGTTTCACATGAAGATGTAACAATCTTGGTGTGTCAAAGGTACTTGAGGAGTAGACATTTTTTGCAAAGGAGATATTGTTTGATTTGTCCTTGTGCATTAATACAGAATATTGATGTGGTACACAAATATGTAATTCAGTCAGTATCTACATTGTAAGTATACTTGTTGATGTATACATTGCTGGCAATAAGGCTGCACCCTCATTAATGCCGCGTCCCAATTTGAAAAAAAAATAAGAAAAATAATGCCTCCGACACCACTTCGTGGCGGAGGCATAAAAAAGCAAAACAAAAAAAAGCAGAGGAATTTTCTTCTGATCAAAGCTTTCATCATTTTTATAAACCTTAATATCCAACTTACGCTGTATAACTTCTAAATCTTTTTTTGCACATTTCTTTACAATTTGATGATTTTTATTTTCCAGCTTTATCAAATGACGCAACCTGCATGCTTGGATTTTTAAGAATCATTCAGCATGTGTGCAAGAAATGTTGATGTATCAAACTTGAGAATAAAACTTGTGTGAAAAAGAGCATTTACATTTGTTTTCCACTCACACACATCACACAGCTTACCAGAAAAGAGCTGGGTATTGCAGGAGATAGCACCTTACAGCTTACTATTTCTCTGGGCAACCTTCAAATGCCCCCCTTAATAATCTCCTAGTGTCAACATTTTGTATCTGAAACATTATCTCAAAATGCCTGCAGGTTATTTCTGTAATTCTCTCTCATTTTCTACCTACACAACCACTGAATATTCCACTAGCCACTTGACTTCATTATTGACAAATTAGTAATTCTCTAAAACAGGGATTTTGCAAGATCCCAAGTAGAGTGCTGGCCTATTTACCCCAAAAAGTATTCACTTTTAGATTTGAATTAATGTCCTGTTTGAGATCTCTACCAATTAACTATGTAGACTGAGAAGTAGAACTTTCAGAGAATGACTATTCCAACATTGTATTACGTTTTTGTCTATGATGTGATAGTATACTTCTCATCTAGGCCTACTGGGTCTCATTAATTGAAGCAGTTTAGAATCATGCAGGGTGGTGAGTTGGCTCAGTCGGTAGCGCGTCTGCCTCACAATCCTAAGGACCGGGGTTTGAACCCGAGTCTGGACTGAGCAATGTTGTGTGTAATCATACTGTCCCCTCTAGCAAGAGGCAAGACACTTCGTCCCTCGGATAGGACATAAAATGGAGGTCCCGTGTATGAGAGAGTCACAACACATGCATGTAAAAGATCCCGCTTCATTCATTCATCGCAAAGAGCAGGGTGTTTAACCCCGTGAAGTAGTCCCGCCTCACATCCAACTGGACCCCATGGAAGACCAGCTTAGTGTAGCTGAATATGAGATATCCAGCCATCGTCTCAGATGGAATTGAACAAACAAACAATTGTAACATAATCACGACAACTGCAGTATCAACTGTGTCATCAGGCCAGCACAGTGGCATGAAATCAGCTACAGGTCTCTCTCTCTGTTACTGCCGAAGTTGACAGGAATTATTGTAACTCACACTAAAAAAACAAACTCATTTTTGTCATCAGCTTGGTGTCCTTGTTATATAGCTATCATATTTTGGGTTGTTATTGTTTTTTGTTTTTGCATTGTTTCGTGTGTTTTTACCCCAGAAACCTGGGAATTTCAGATATCTTACCTTCCTGTAAGACTTCACCCTTGGAAAGAGGCAGCATGTAGTCCTTCACTGGCACTTGTTCCACTAGAAGGATGTAAAGCAGGAAGACAAGGATATATATGTCATTCAGTTCCGTGTTGAGAAAAGGAGAAAAGCATCAGGGAAAGTCTACGATGGTAGACTTAATATGGCTAACAGGAAGCAAAGTTGCCAAAGTGTAGATCTGCGGGAGGTATTTGGGTATGTTCGGTTATTAATAACTTGAAGTAAAACATTACTTGTGACACTTCTCCTCATATCAACGATCAATATCTGTCTTTATTTTGGAAAAAAAAATAATCCTCAGTAAGTTTATTTTTAAATTCATTGCAGGTTTTCCATGTCTTCTTCGACCAGAGAAAAACACTTGCATAAATTCATGATATCAGTCAATCTTTAATACACCCACTAAAACATTCTGGGTATCAGCAGGGAATAACTAAATATTAATGTCTAATGTTACTAACTTATTAAAAGGTATTAGGTTTTTATTTGCTACCCTACAGATAATGCAATACATTGGCTTTATACAGGTTACATTGAGTGTAATAATGGATTCTACATTTGCATGATCTGTGCCTAAAAAAGATATCTCTGAGTAATGTGCTCATTTCGCTACGTAATGAGTGCTAACAATGAGCATAATTTGATAAACACTCCACTGCTGGAAAATATGTACATGAACTTGTCACACAAAGCCTATCATAGTCATCAGATACATATTTCAGTGAAGGTCAAGTCATAATAACGGAAGCTTTCAAATCATCTCAAAGGTAAGAAAAATTGGGCATTTCCTACTCATAAAATCTAAAATGGTAGAAAAAGAAAATGTAGTAATGATACTTTTGAAGAATGAGGTTTTGAAGTTCATGGTGTACTCAAGTGAACTAAGCCATTATTTACTATGTGTGAAACAAAACAGGGTACAGGCCACTCTATGACAACCCCTTTGAGCAGACTAACAGATTAATCTTAAACTTGGTCCTCTTATTAACATTTTTTTTTGCTGAGTGATTTTGTGATTTCATCACACATTTTCATAAACTTCATGAACAGAAAACAGAGAGCATTGTTGAAATTGGAAAAAAATGGGAACTGTTAAAAAATATAAACAAATATATTCAATTTCACATATCTAAACTTCCAAGCTTGAAGCTTTAGAGAGAAAACATGAAACTTTGTTAGGAAAAAAACGTCAACCACCAAATCAGAAGAGTTGACCTTACAATAAACATTCAAAGAAAATTACCATTTGGCACAAATGCATTGTATGTTGTGTTTATGCTAGAAAGCACAAATTGTAAGACTTTTGCTGATTCAATAATGGGGAATGCAACAAGAGCAAAGAGAAAATTTATATGATATCTGCGGTGATGCAAGCACTTCGGACGAATTCGGGAAAATTTTGCAAAGGCTTGTAATACTGACGTCATAAAATGGATCAATTTAATGACAGCAAAAGGCGTGTCACAGCTTAAACAAAAAATCACAAGTACATTAATTGCTATTGAAGAAGAGGTACTTCGAATTACGCTAACTGTGATATTCTTCAAAAGAAAAGGTGGCACAGAACGCTACTGTACTAGTGCCCAGCTTAAGTCCCAGTCACATATAGACAAGGATTCTCATGGATCTACACAGAGATCCCCGGATCATGCTGGCGATGATCCGGGGAGTTCTGGGATAGTTTTGCCCGGGATAGAGCATCAACGAGCTTTGATGATGGTACACATGGTATCAACACGGCAGCTACATGGATGAGACTGGCCCAGCACAGCATCTACAAAGCATCTACACAGCACTTACATGGACATCTTACACATACCACGCCGGCACACAAAAGTCTACCATCAAAAACAAGCTGATTTTGGATTTTCATCAAGCCTCTTCTCATTCTCGTCACTTCAACATCGCTGTGGCTTCCTGAGTGAATTATCAAAAATTTCATATAATTTTGTTTATTTTAATCATATATTTCATTTATATATGCATTGGATGTCCAAGACAAGTTCTTGAGCTTCAACATGCCTCCAAAGAAGAGGAAAGTCTCTGTAACAGTTGGTCTGCCAAAGCAAAGAAAACTACCTGTTGTTGAGGAGCCAGAACCTGAACCTGAGAGATCCAGATTGAGAAGTAGTTCTCCTGCTTTGTCTCATGCTTTGTATACTAAGACCACAGCACCCATCATGACAGAGAAGAAACCACAGACGACTTTGGTGCTGACTGATGAGCAGGAAGCTGACAAGGCTGACTGGTTGAAGAACCACCCTTTGCTCTGATGTGAATTGTCACAGACTGCCGCGGATACGCACAGCACCATCATTACAGGCAGCCACACGGATGTTCACGGCAACTACATGGTAGCCACACGGACAATCCCGGATTGCTCTATCAACACGGCAGTCCATGGATGACGATGGATATTTTTGACCTCCAAAAACTGCCAACATGTTGGCCTCCCGGACATCCATGGACCTAGACGGACCGCCAGGGACTCCGAAGATGCCCAAGGCATCTACACGAATCTCTCTCCAGATCACTCCGGATCAGATCCAGCGTGATCTGCCGTGTATATGTGACTGGGCTTTAGGAACTATCATTGGGAGAGCATATCTAAGATTTTAGAAGGCAAGGGCCATTGCGTTTTTGAGTTGGAAAAGCCGATTCAACAATGCTGAACGAGAAAGAACAGCAAACCATTGGGCACAATTAAACAGCTGATTGCATAACTCACACAGTAGCAAGGCCAAGTAAATGCTGACAATGACTTTTGTCGAAGTGTTCAGGGTGGGCGAGAGCCTGAGAGACATGGAATTTAACTTCTATTTGAAAGATTGTCGCTACTCTTGATGTTTTTAAAACAGATCGTTCAAATGACATGGAGAAGCATTAGATTCACTTTGCATTGGTAAGGCATTTATCTTGTTTAAGTACCAATAAAATGTTCACCAAGGACAACAGCTACACTGTTGAACCTAAGCATTATCTATAGGATGTAGTCTGCTTTTGCTTGCTGATTGAATTCAGTGATGTCACAAATATCATGCGTGTTCGGAGAGTTTCGGTAGGTTTTCAAAATAGAAAGGAGAATGGTATTCTTCTCACTTTATGTTGCACAATATTTTTTGTGAGGTCGGAATTGTAATAACTGGGGTTGGCTTAAACACCATTTGAGATATCATGAAATATTATTCTTTTTTAATAACTTTAAATGGGCAGTTTAAATGCATTCTATTTTCAACCATACTGGCATACTAACTAATACGGTTTATTTCATTTTCTCTCATTATTTTCTTTTTAACCGTGCAGGTTTTTTTCTTTCTTGACTTTTTCTTTAATGCATGGTCACATACAATTTGTCAGTACTATACAATGTACATCTCTGATAAAGCTCTGTATGACACTCACCTGCAGCCCGATATAAGACTTTGGGCTCGAAGAAAACACATGGGTTGCGATCTCTTATACATGAAAGAAGAAGACCCTTTGCCTGTATTGGACTCCTTGGTACAACCACCTAAAACATGACCATATGAAACGGTGAAAATATCACAGCCATGATATCAAAACTTTGTGTCGAGGATTCTGCCAAGAACTAACCATAGTATAGTGCCAAGAGAAGAGAAAGACAAACAAAGTGGAAGAAGAGAAAGCAGAAGAAGAGGAGGAGGAGGAAGGAGAAGAAAGCAAGACGAAGATGGGTTAAAAATGTAGATGATCATGGAGGAAGACAAGGCCAATACTTATCAGTCCGTACTGTGCTTTGTTCACTAATAAATGTAGGTACACAATGTCATGCTGAAGTGCTTTCTTAGCCTCCACTGGCACATATAAGCTAATCCCCCTAATCCCCTTATCCCTTCTGTGTCACCATGGCCTTCTTGATGGATTGACACACACAGCCTGCTACACCTGGGTGGGCTGGTTAACTGTTAGACTAGGTGAGACTTCAATTGTCATACTTTCACTGAACCACTTAGATTTTATCTTCTGGATTGAGCAGATCTGTTAAATATAAATATATCATTGTTGCAATTTGAAGCACTTGATAATAATCATTGAGCAAGATGACACAACAGGGCCCCAAACACCCACATCTGATAAATGTAGACAATCTGATATCAGTCAGTCAACTGGCCTCTTGCCAGATCAAAGTAATCATAGGCAGGCCTTACTGAACACACATTGTATATCCCTATTCAAACAGGCTACGACAATGATAAAGTAATGATTACAGTTTGTATGACTTCCTGCACACAGGTGATCCTGTTCACATTCATTAAAGAGACACTACTTAAAGGGACATTCCAGACAATCTATATAAATTCACATCATGTACTACTAGGGTACATAAATCAATAGTGCTAGGTATTGATTTGTGGAATTTATTGCTGTCCTCAAGCAGATTAGCCAATACTCTAAAAAACCCAAACATATTACACGGAACAAGGATGATGATAGAGGAGGCTCACATTTTCCAGCAATGCATCAATGTACCTGTGTAGAATGTATGCTTCCTTCTTTTAGCATCATTCTGCTTCCTTGAGCATCCGATAATGCATTCTTATGTGAAGCTGCCGTGTCATCATCCTCATTCATTTTAATATGTTGCGAATTTTGAAAACATTCTTACTTCTCATTCCCAATCACTACAGATTCTAAAATTCTGTACCCAATACAATCAACTTTACATAGTATGTTCACATGCAAAAGTCTAAAAATCATCTAGAAGTTAAGGAAGGAAATACATCTTCAGGAAAAGCCTATTGTGAATGACAAAAAACAACAACAAACAAACAGATTACATCTACATAACTTGCAATGAAGCATATGTAACACTATAGACATTCCCATTTACTATGACATATGGTAATGACATTTCCTCTTCCAACAATCGGTCTATGTTACAGATAACCCCTCAATACAAATGCCACAGAAGGGACAAAGCGACCTATTGATAGTAAGTTTAAATTTTCAAGTCTGACAAAACTTCAAGTTCATAAGTATTTTGACAGACATTAATACAGTTAAAGGAAATTGAGCGAAAGCTTTATGTTGTGGGTTCCCATTGTCACAAATCTACTTTAAGAATTAATACTAAGTGGACTTTAGTCACATACTGTGTGCTCAGTTTAAACATTCATGAGTATTTTGTCAACAGGTTTACTAAATTACCACTGTGGCAGCTGGAAATGAAAGAGTTGAGAACTAAAATGTTCACATTCACATTGATACTGCAGATAAGCAGAGTATAAACTTCACTCTCATAAAGTAACAATGAAAGGCATGAGCTTCATGATCCCCCAAATGGATTTCCCTACTCATGCTTACATCTAAGTTCTGTAATCTGTGGGGTTGGCAAACTGTGAGCAATGCACAGCTAGGTCAAAGCCTGATTGGCTTTTCCTTCTTCTTCCTTTTCTTTTTTTAAAATAATAGAAATTGATGAATGTGGCCTACCATATCCAGGGCACTCCTATTACTACCAACCAAGTTGTAACTTTAACAACAAAGTAAAAATTCAGGTCCAAAACTTATTATCACTAATGTTTATGGTGCAAAATTCCCTTCAGTTAGGCCTTTAACAATATTTGATATGTAACAAGAGAAAATTGCTGGTCCCAAGGACTTTGTTATAATGGGAGCTGCCTGTACAGGCGTGCATATATATCATATGCATACTCATACGCGTATGTAGTGACATTTGACCCCTTTAACATAGAAATTATAAACAAATATGATGCAGCTGACACACCAAACCTTGGACTAATCAAATGGACAATCCCTGCCCGGGGGCCACAATATTTGCATGGAGGGTAACACAATATTTTCTGTTCTACCTCACATTGACTTTAATAACTTACCTTGATTCCAGGGATGTGTGCAAAGAAAGCCTCTGGGCTCTGTGAATGATAGAGGGCGCCATGACCCACTGCTCCCCAGGGAGTTCTGATGGTCAGACCACCGGCGTCAAACATGTTGCCCGAGCGGTAGCGATACTTAGCTGCTTCATTGACAATCTTACAAGGAGATATAAGACAGCGATTAATTTGAGACAGATAAAATCATTCTAGTCATCCTATTTCATATTCAATAACTTGAGCTTTGTCTGGTTTACATTTTTTTTGCATGGTACGAAGAAAGAAGGAATTATCTTTTTCTACTTTTTCTGTTGTTGATTTGGTTAAAAGTGTGAGATTATTTGCCTTTTCCCTGCTCAACTCATCTAGCAAAAAGTTGCAAACAGCTGCACTGCAAGCATTGACTGCACCAACAATTTTCATATCCAATCATCATTTTCTTTAAAAAAATTGTAGAAAACAAAAACTACATGGTTGGTTATGACTTGCCTCCAGCATAAGATACCACACCACAGTGATCTATCATATATGTTCTTGATGGGCTAGCAGTTTTTGCAAAAAGACAGGAATACATCAATAATTGCTTACCTGGTCAAATGCTGGATAGATGTAGTCTGCAAACTGGATTTCTGCTATGGCCGTTGCCCCGACAGCAGCCATCCCGATGCCAAAACCCACTATACCCTGTTCACATAGCGGTGTGTTGAACACTCGGTCTTTACCTGATCAAAAGAGATATAATGTTCAGTAAGAGAGAAATTATGCCAGGCTGAAGTCCCTGAGAACTGGCCTACAGGACATGACAAAGATGTACTACTAAATCACTTTTACCCCATATATTACAAATTCAAAATAATGGTCCTCAACCCTTTAGCTTGTGACAGAAGGCAGACGTTATGTCACAGAAGTACAGAGCCTAATACACACCACTGGGGTTATATGGAAATGAATCTCAGATGTGAAAAGGTTTTGATATAAATGTTAAGCTGAATCATGGATGGTAGAATTTTGCTTTGCCCACTTCATTTTGGGAAAAAGTCTACTTACCATATTTATCTGCAAGTTCCATTGTACACCGGAATACGCCTCCAAATGCAACATCTTCACCAAATATGACTAAGGGAAAGCAACAGAGAGCAAAGATGAAATACTTGATTGTTCAAGGCGTACACTGGAAAACAATAATGAACACAATGAAATTTTAGAGGGGATCACCGGGCTAAGGAAAAGTTTTGGATAGTGAATCTGTCTTTGTTTAAAAAATAGGGGGAAAAAACCCATATAATTTATCTTGTATGGATGTATGATTTCTGCGAAGAGAAAAGCACAAAATAATTAATGGCCTTTACAAAATTTATCAAGTGTGTAAAATCTGCTTTCTGCTTACATCTGTTCGTGCACTTCAAAGCTTATTGCCTCTGAATCATAATTGGGTCCACTGTTTTGATGATAGAAAAACACAGGTCACATGCATGATAATACACTGAGCAGTGATGCCGACCTTGTAACTACCATGGCAGTATTCTGAGATCTGAAGGGGGATATGTTTGGTGGAAAAAACTTGTAAATTTTGAAATGTCATGCAATAGACATGTGTAGTAAAGCTGTTTTGGGAAAAAAAGTTTTCTATGAAAGCTATAGTATTGATTGGAAAATGCAGTGCAACATACCGCAAAAAAGAAAGAAAGAAGAAGTAAAAGTTGGCATTTCTGAGTAGGTATATCATGCATGTACAAGCTTAAGTTGTGACTGGGTGCATGCAGGGCCCAGCAATATATGGCTGTTTGTTTATTTGTTTGTTTGTTTGTTTGTTCATTTCCATCTGAGAAGATGGCTGGATAGCCCATATTCAGCTATGCTAAGCTGGTCTTCCATGGGGTCCAGTTGGATGCGAGGTGGGACCACTTCACCGGGTTAAACACCCTGCTCTTTGCAATGAATGAATGAAGCGGGATCTTTAACGTGCATGAATTGTTACTCTCTCACACACGGGACCTCCATTTTATGTCCTATCCGAGGGACAGAGTGTTTTGCCTCTTGCTAGAGGGGACGGTATGATTACACACAACATTGCTCAGTCCAGACTAAGGTTGAAACCCGGGCCTCGTGATCATGAAACAGACACGCTACCCACTGAGCCAACTCACTGCCCTCTATATTAAATTTACTGTATCAAGTGATGTTTCATTATACAGAACGACAACCTAAAGAAAGATTACACAAATGTTGTCACACTGCAGAGATGGCAGGACATTTTTAAATGTCTCTGCCTATCATGCAGAGGATGTCAATCAGCAGTGGAGCTGCCATATTGCAAAAACAAAGTCTTTGCCCATCTTGCTAGTACTCTTTCATTTATATGATAAGAACAGATTGTGCAACTACAGTTGGTATGCTGCTGTACAGAAGAGTGCTTTGAAATATCTCTACCATAGAAGGCAAAAGTCAAATATGCATCATACTGAATTACATACATATATATATATTGGTTTTTGCTTTTGTTTTTTTGGTTTGATTTTTTGTTTTTTTACATGGAAGCCTGGGAAGTATTTTCATTTTAATTCTTAAAGATTCCTGTGCGACTTTGCTGAGATTACAGATTAGGGTAGATCGCAACAGTGCTTATGTATACCACTTGGCAGCTCAGAATCCTTGCTGAAAGTGCAAAAGGCTATTGCTTGGAGAGGTCTCCAACTGAGCATGGTTTAGTGGATATTAAATGAATCAAAGGATTTTATCATTTCACCTGCTGTGGGGTCTGTTGCCAGGGCAATGTCCATTGCATTGTTCAGCGACTGAAACAGATTCATCTTGGCCGTCTCACCTGCAAGAATATTGCAAAGACAGTTAACACAATGAGAAAAAAAAGGTAGCCTATTGTATCAGTCCCTAATTCCAAGGTATTGGGACTTTAAAAAAAAAAAAAAAAAACTCCTTGTGTTAAAATAGATTAGAGAAATAAGGCATGTAGCATGAGTCTGAACTCTATGTACCATAGATAAACAAAGTGTCAGTATAAATGAGCAGTTTCTCTGTTAAAGGGGTACCTCACTGTACACTCTGCCCCTTACATTTTCACTTCTTAGGTGAAAAATGCATTCAAATCACATACTGCGTAGAAATGACTCACACGTATAGCAGTAATGAATCACAGGAATACTCAGATGAAAAGAAAAGTGCTATAAAGTGATGTCATTTAGGTTTCATTTACCATGTATGTAAGTTGGAATTTCCCCATATCTTATGGACAAAGACCAAGCATCACCCCCATAAAAATCTGCAGCCATAAACCAAGAAATGATGCAAGAGAATACAACTGACCATATTTTAACAAAACTAGACAGTACTGTGATAGATAATGCCGTCATATTCTGAGTTACATTGTATATCACTCACATACTTGATACTTCTGATTTTATGAACACAATAATTCTACAGGGAGGTAAAAGCCGATAACACATAATTTTGATATAATTGATACACAAACACTATGATCACTGCATAAATGGACTTCATTACTTTGATAAGCGATTCTAATTATCTATTCTTTGTTTGCATCACAACCACTTTTTAAAGTTTGGTGAACTGTTATCAGCATATTTTGCTAAAAGAAGAAAAGTGTAGCTATTAAAAGTATTTGGTCAACAGGCAACACTCTGGAGAACTTGCCTTTGTATGCCTTTGGAACAGAATTCTGGAAACTACTAGTAATTGTCAACAATGAATACAGATTAGAACCCCTATCCCTTTGTGTCACAATGGCCTCTCTACTTGACTGAACCACATTGTTATGCTTAAGCGGGTTTGCAAACTTTACAAGTACATTGTAGGCCAAGTTTGGATGGACTACTGAGTGCTGATGAAAAGGCTTGGCAGTTAAAGCGTGGACCTACTGCTATTAAAGTACACACATGGACTTGAAACAAAGGTCTTTCTTTGATCCCATCATCACCTTCGCCACCTGATTATCTGCATCATAAAGGGGATGGCTAGTAACTGATCAGTGGGAATCAGTTGGAATACTAGGGGGATGATTGTTCCAATCCTTGTGGGATTCATTTAAGAGTACATTATATATCTATTGTTGTGTGAAAATTATTTGCTTCAGAATGGTCTCATATTCAAGTAATGTGCAGTTCAATGTTTCTAGGTTTAATAGCACGCCTGTACAGTGTCGGGGTGATCGTTAAAGGCCTGTTATGAAAAAAGGTGTGGGAAGCTGGCCGCAAGTAACCACGGGACCATGTCTCGAGCGCGTTACTATGGGAACGTGTGCCGAGTTTGTGCCATGTTCGAGATCAGTACGAAAAGAGTACCACGGGCTGTACCTCGTGTTTACACAAGGATTTGGGAGGGCAGTCACACTGTGTTCATCCCAGACTCTGGCATGACATCCGAGGATGTTAATATGAAAGGGGTAGGGCCTACAATGTATTAGTGTATACCGAAAATCACATTTTTAATGGGCACTTGTGAATTCAGAAACATGTGAGTAAAATTTCAGGCAAATTGTGGTTTATTTCAAGGTTCCATTATTAGAAAAACATTAGGGTGTCAATGTATTAGACACCCAACCATACCCAGTTTATCTATTTTTTTCACAGGTAAATTCCTGAAAAAGTTACTGTTCTGCTAGTGATTTTTACTGGTCAGGGACCGTCAGACCAGTGCCAGTGCCAGTGGTGTGTGCAGCATTGTGATAAGTGATATGTCAGTAAATAATGTCATGTCCATCATCTGAGGACATACTATGGCTAACTTCAGTTTCAGATTACGCAGGCAGTGCAGTGTACACTGCCATTGTAAATTCACTTGAGTAGCAGCTTATGAACATCAAGACTCCAGGGCCCATTTCATAAAATTCGTCATCAGTGACAACTGCCACATTTCTATGACAAATTTGCTCTCAGCTAATCAGATGCAAGGATTTCAGTAGCTTGTCACAGCTATGAGCATGACAAATTGTCACTGACGACAAGTTTTATGAAACGGGCCCCAGAACAAGTAACACTCAGTTTTGAGCAACATGCAGAAATGCCAAGTTCAAAAAAATTTAATGAGTGAGATTTTCATGACTCGGCATCTCGGCGCGCGAATATATGCGCGATCGAGGGGTTACGCCATTTCCTGACCCACTTCATCTGACACACTCTTTCTGACACACTTTTTTGCCATTCATTTTTGTACACGGGGTAGTTTTCAGGAGACGGCCTCTGTTATTTGCTACTGTGCTAATGAATGAATATTCAACAGCCTTACGATTTATTTTTCATAATAAGTCACTCGGTCTGATTCTGTGTCTGTGATTGGCTTTTAGCTATTCACTTACGCGTGATATCGTGATATCGATCTCCTCAAGGGGGTCCATGACGATATCTGATTACCAGTGTGCGTACAAAGTGTGTGTCGAATTGTGCAAAATAGTGCCAGTGAGTGTGGAATAACTTCTGCAGGTTTCCTGTCCATTTCTCTCTCTTTTTCTCTCTTTTGCTTTCGTATCATCTTATCTCTGTTATTCTCAGAGTACAATCGTACTACCACAAGCGTTTTTTCCCCGTTTTTTGAAGTGATTATCTCGTTTGCAACAATTTAGAGGTGAGTTTTTGTTCCAGTGTTTGAGTTTTTTTGATTGAACACGATGTAGATTATCTACGTGTGTGCGAGAACATTCATGGTACCCACTCGTTTGTTTCCGTGTGCATTTTTACCGTACAGTGTCTTCATCGTTCGTCTTCCAAGCAGCGAGTTTTCACCCTAGTTTTCCTCAACGTAGTTTTTTACCTCAATTTTTTTTTTTTTTTTTTTTTTTTTTTGCGGTGCAAGATGTTCAGTGTATTTTTTCTATGGTAAAATGCCATCGTTGATGATCTCCGTGTATTCATTACTAGTTTTCCACCTCCGTTTCATTTTGTGTACAACTAACATTGATCTAAAGTCTAACGTAGTTAACTACAAAGTCTGCAATGTCTGTACGTTTGCTGATGTGTTTTTGTGAGCTGGGAGTGACTATGGTGGGAATGATATTTAGGGTTTTGCTGTGGTTGAGATGATAGTGATGATGATCATAATGATTCTGGTGATGATATACGAACCCTTTTGATGATGCAATTTATTTCGTGTGACCATGACGTTGATCATTGATGATGGCGAGAACGACACGAGTAGCCTAGCCTAGGCCAAGGACGAGAGTGACACTGTCCACGGGGGCTGTTGCTCGCTCATGCACAGGAGTGGTCTAGACCTAGAGACCTGCATTTCATCATTTTTTAAAAACCTTTTGGTTGTTCACTTGGGTTAGTGCTCCAAAAATTCGTTTCTCTAAAGAAACTCATCCAAAAGCTTGACAATAATGTTGCATCAGGGCTATTCTTTAGTAAATATTAGATCTAAATGGCGATGCTAATTTAGTTTTCATTTAGAAATCGATTATATCCCATTTCTTTGCTCATTTTTCAAATGATAAATTATTTAGAACTTTAAATTTACTTAAATTCTGATGTACTGCATTCACCATTGTAAAAATCAATAAAAAAGAGCCCGCTGAGCAGGTGTTTCATTCTATCCTTTTCATTTCCTCCCTATCGTGTTGGTTTCCTTCCTGTCACTTCCTTCTTTGACCCTGGATGGAAGAAAAAAAAAATCCCATCTTGCCATGTAAAGACAGAACACATACCATCATGAAATATTATGACATTAGAATAGTTTTAAAAGATTATGTAAGTCATCGAAATTCTTGTGTGTGGAAATAAATAATAAATAAAAGGTGATTTCTTACAGAGCAGTTCTTTCAAATGTCCAACAGCCTCAGAACAGCTTCGATAATGAAGCTAGTGAAATCTGAAAACTATCGTGGCAACAAGTGATATTGATAGGAAATTCTGACAAAAACTGTCACAACATTTGATGTTTAAATTTGTCTAGTTTTATTGGATTAGGTCATGAAACTATAAATGCCACCGATAAAATCACAATCGCTCTCAATTTGAACAGAGGCAGTAGGGTAGGAATGACTCAGCAAACAGCTGATTATTTATGTGTCGTATCCATGGGGAACTGCGGGTAACTGCAAGAAGATGCCCGAAGTTTAGACTTGAGTCAGGAACTATTATTTATTATTAATTTTTTATTCAAAACATTTTTTTTCTTTGGATTTCAAAAAAAGGTCAAAATATTTCATATTACGCTTCTTAAATGTATTATGAATATTTGAAGTATTTTTATCGTGATTTCATGAAGAATTAGAATTATTATGAATATATAAATACTAGACGGGCTGAACAATGAAGTCTAATTTTGCCCCAAGAATTTGCAGCCCACCGTACGTGCTGGTGGTGCATTCCTAGCGTTTTTGCCGCACTCTCCCAGCCACGTGCAAGCATGCATGCAACAGTCACCAACAGTCACATAGGGTGCGTTTATCAACTCCTTTTCTCGGCAGAAACAGGTTATCCAAACAGCTTTCAAGGAATTTTTACGAGTTGATAAACGCAAAGCTGTTTTGAAAGCCCTTCAGGAAAGCCTTTTACGAAAGGGTGCGTTTATCAACTCTCCTTTCTCGGCAGAAACAGGTTATCCACACAGCTTTCAAGGAATTTTCACGAGTTGATAAACGCAAAGCTGTTTTGAAAGCCCTTTAGGAAAGCCTTTTCGAAAGCCCGAAATTTGTGACGATCCAGACAGGTTTCCTAAACAGGTTATCAGAAACATGTTTGTAAAAGCCTTTCGAAGTTGATAAACGCAAAGCTGTTTTGAAAGCCCTTTAGGTCGCCCTACTGCGGTTACGCAACCATGCGTTTCCAGTTTCTGAAAAGACGCGCGCCACGTGAAGTGCACACGAGTACGTGTACACAGGTGTATACATACAGCTGTGTGTAATGCACGTATATGCTTGGAACAAGGAGGTGTATCTCTCACTAACAAGGTTCGAGAAATAGAGTAACAACAGTCTCATTCCCTTTGATCCCATGTCTCATGCCGCCACTCAGAAATATTTGAAGTATGTGCTAAACTGGAGCTGCCTCACAGATAGGAAGACAATTGATTCATGTGGCATTGTATCATGACTCGTCACTCTCAAAGGAAGATATGTCTTTATGATGGTAATTGCTTTTCGCCGTCCCGTCTTAGAAAACAAGCGGCACATTAATAGTACAGGCAGTCAGGGCTTTGGAAAGGGCTCTCGAAAGGGCTATGGAAAGGGCTATAGAAAGGGCTATCGAAAGTTGATAAACGCAGCCGACGAAAACAAGCGGCACATTAATAGTACAGGGAGTAGACAGGGCTTTCGAAAGGGCTATGGAAGGGGCTTTCGAAAGGGCTATGGAAAGGGCTATGGAAAGGGCTTTCGAAAGTCGTTTAAACTGGGGAAAGTTGATAAACGCAGCCTAGGAGTACATGTTTAGCTACTTCACCGATCTCACTCCTGATCTCTTGCAAAGAAAACCTTTACAAGTGTAGAAAATTCTCTCGAAACTAAGCCAGACATGAATTTGGAACATACATTACAGTGTCAAGACCTTTTCAGTGAACTTTGTTTTCGCTATTTTGTCTGCATGTTTAGCTCTTGAATGTACGACTTCTTACGTCCGATTTGTTTTTTTACCTCACCACGTGGTACTGTTTTTTCAGCCCCATGCTTCCTCCATATGCACACATGTTGTAAACACACACAAGCCACCGGCACCGCGATCGAAGATTGAGCGATAGCGATAACATGTGTGGATTTCAGCACAGATGAGTAGTTGAACGTATCACGATTGTAGAACAAATATTTTTCTATGTCTCTGCCAATTTGAATTAGGTTATCTAATCATAGATAGATTACAATTTTATTCTAAAATAGATTAGCTATAGCAAGAATTTGCTTACATGAGAAATATTTGATAACATTGCAAAATAAAACCCCCGTCATTGAATGGAATGTTCCAGAGCTATCTCGGGGGTTGGGAGCATGGATACCCTTCGCGTGTAGATCGCGCCGTAGGGAAGATCGCGCCCAAGTTCACTGCCGACTTAGTAGGCAGGCACGAAGATTACTAGTACACAGAGGCCCGTACGTGGATGGGTTAAGCAGCTGAAGAAAAAAAAAGGTACTGGAAGCGCACGTAGTAGCAAGGCCTACACGTGGATCCATGGATGAGGTTAGAAATTGCCGCGCGCCTCCAGCTCACCAGCTCCTGGCCGCTTCTTATTGGCCGGCCTTGAGCGCGACGTTCGACAAGCCATACCATAGTCTTGAATATTCATTAGCACAGTAGCCAATAACAGATGCCGTCTCATGAAAACTGCCCCGTGTACAAAGTGAATGGCAAAAAAAGTGTGTCAGAAAGAGTGTGTCAGATAAAGTGGGTCAGGAAATGGCGTAACCCGCGATCGAGGGTGGGAGGGGTTTTTTACCCCTCCCACGGTATCGCGGTACGGAGCTTTTTCAATTTTTACAGCTTTTAGCAGGGGCGGATCCAGGAATTCTGTAAAGGGAGGGCGTGACTAATATTTCTGGTGCCACTTCCGGGTTTCATTTCATTTTTTTCTTTTTATTTTCTTTGTTTTTAACGAAAATTAAAGGGGGGGGCGTGCGCCGGTTGCGCCCCCCTCTGGATCCGCCACTGTTTAGTGGTGCGATCAGGTGCATACTTAAGTGACTATTTTTTACTTATTCTGAAAGACAAAAGGGAAATACAGTATACCTTTGATTGCAACAATAATAATCCTTTGGGCTATGCTCATTATTATAGGCCCAAGTTGCATACTTCCCCGTATGCGTGAGATCATGAGATGGCCCCTATAAATGCTTGAGTCTCACTCAGAATGTGTGAGACTTGGTAGCTCTGAACATGACAAACGTTGACATCATTTTAGTCCTTTTACATTGGTGCTCTCCAACCAATTTTTGGTGCCAATTTGCTTAACAGCAAAATTCCAGATATCTTCATGGATATGAACTAACGTTAGCCTCACGACTCGGGCTCATTTGGATTTACATTTATTCATTTGAACCTGTCTGGACTGTACTGACAAAATGTTAATTAGGCAATTAACCTGGATCCAACACTTGACACTTTTCACAAAATGTTAAGAGGAAATCCAAACACATTCCAGAAATACATTCAGTAGGCCTAGTATAAGTAGTATACTAGTAACAAGTAAAAAAAAACAAAAAAACAAGTGAAACTAGTCTAATCTAAACTTTTCACATGGTGGTAGGACTCGACATCTCAGCGACTGAGCTGTGTATAAGTTAGCAAATCATAGGCCTCTGCCTAAAGGCTAAGACAGTTAATTTTACTGATCATCTTTCAGTCTAAATTACAGAATTATAGCTGTTGGTCTGACATCACACGATAATCTCTCGAACACTCTAATTACTGGACTCCAGTGGAGGCAAAGCGTAAACATTCTCTAGGCTAGTAATACATAGTCCCATATATACCAATCCATGTCCATGCTTGTAATTTTAACTTCATACGTGTTCGTACGTACAACAATGTACGATCGTCCAGGCCAGCGCAGAACAACACAACGTAACCACCCCACCTGGGCCTGGGACCGTATCCAAAGAGTCTTTATCCTTACCGTCTGTGGGGGATGGCTCATCTGGAATAAATGTAAATGCAGAAGCAGAACGTCTGGATCCATGGTTAGTTTTAGACAATCGACGAGTCAAGCATCCTCTCATAGAAACAGAAGCAAGGCTACGTAAAATTTGCCTGGTCGCCGACATCTTGACGTACTAGTACGCTCGGTTGGATCGCATCGGACGATTGCGATCGCGATACAGGGAACCGCAAACGAGCGATGACGTCATACAAGTTTTTCATGATCTCACCATTTTTTTTTCCCTTTTTTTTTTTCCTTCATCATTTTTTCACTACGATTCTGTCTTTTTTTGCTTTTCGTTCTTTGCTACATAATACTTTTCATTAAATCCCACTTCTTTTTTCCTCTATCTACCTTTCCTCCATATACAGTCCGTATTTGTTTTTCTTTCATATTCATTAACTGAGCATGTTTTCCATTTCATTTTCTTCATTAAAATCTTCCATTTTGTTCTTTTAGTGTTGTTTATCATCATCTCTTTTGAAGGCAGAAGACAGGAAATAGTATGGCAATCTCTAAACCAAATTTTCAAGTCCATCCTGGCAAGCATCATATAAACAAGAGAAATGCAATTCAATTAGGGCCTGCATTATATATAGTGCGTGAC
The DNA here is from genome assembly GCF_040938485.1 of Diadema antillarum. NCBI lineage: Eukaryota > Metazoa > Echinodermata > Echinoidea > Diadematoida > Diadematidae > Diadema > Diadema antillarum. Next base: position 3,515,172 of record NW_027271658.1, read on the forward strand.
TTGGCCCTTTTTCTGTTGTAACAGTCCTCAGGACCCACAGTTTTCTTTCCTTATACCCCACAAGATAAGCAATAGAAAAAAAAGTGTGGATAATGATGCGGCCTGAGTTTTTACTTCGTTATAAGTAGAATTTTGTTCTAACCAAGCATGTTTGCTATAACAGGAGTGCAACTGTACCATAAAAGTGGATATGATTTCACGCAAGTATTTTTTTTTTCACTCAGCCAGGAAAGATGAATTTCATGTTTTTTAATTCCATAGATTCAGTCCATTAATTACTGGAACATATGGCATGCAAAAATATTTGAATGCTTTTTACTTTTGCCCTATTGTCTGGTAGCACGTAATAGCTTGTATGGGAAAATTTTCATTTTTACAGCTTGCACAGACACACACAAACACCAAGGAATCACTGGGTCTCATTTGCTAATCTACAATGTAGATCAATTCTGTAATTTATTACAATTTATGGATGTTTGTTTTCCAACAGCCTAGTAACAGAGCACTTCATCCAATTGCTCTCTCCCATAAAGTTCCATAGGCAGGAATTTGCTGAGCTGTTGGTGGGTTTGGCAACAAGCTCTGTGGTTGTTTTAACTAACTTTTGTGAACAAAACATTCATAAAACCTGAATACATTACAGAATCGGTCTATTGCAAGAAGTAGAGAATAATATTTGCATACAACATGTTGTGTTTCTCTTTTCCCTTCTTTATTTCATGATGCTTCCTCAAACCTTTAATAGCTTGTCATGACAGTCAAAAAGAATGTTTGACACCCCACTCCCTGCGTTCAGACGATCACCAGCTTTATCTTTTTACGGTCAATCGAGAACATGTACATTGAAATTCCCCGCTGAAAGGGGGACAAAATCACGACTGGTGGTTTTGACTGTGTGTTAGGTCACTGTACTTGGTGCTGAAGGGCATGTGATTGCAAATACAAATGCGTGTAATAATTCTTCGCCACCACATTTCAAGCATGCGCACTTATGAGGGAAACAGCTGCGCGAGAGATCAGGGTCAGTCCCCCGCCAGAATTTGTTGCCGGACTCGAAAAGCTTGCCGGAGGAGCAGGGGATGTTCCAGCCGAGCGTTCAGATGATAGGACTGCCGGGGAAAGTCCTGGCAAAGGGATATTCCCAGTGAAGCAGGGGATCGTCTGAACATACGTTGTATTGCGTATCCTGTCAATATGCATAGCTTCTCAATCAGCACTTCACGCATCCTTGGCATTCTGCATCCTGCCAAATTGGCTAAAAAAAACCAGTAGTTGTTTATACTGGGGGATGATAAAATACATTATGTGTATCATACTCATGGATACCACACTGTAGTTTGGGAGATCTGTCTGTACATGCCAGGTCATAATTTGGACGAAAAGCACTGTGATGTACACTGATGTGCCAGTTATTTCATGAGCTCAATTATCTAATGCATAATGACTAGAAAGACAATTGTTTGAGTGGCTGTACTCTAAATAAATAACACAAAAACAGATGAAATTGACTCAAGTACCAAAAAAAACTTATTAATTTCCCACCTCAGAAATGACGCATATTGCATTGTGTTTTGAGAGGCAATAATTTGACATGTTTTTACTTTTGGAATACATACATGTATCAGCTGTCTCACAAACTTGCAAAAACGAAAATCCCCTGAAATACATGAATATGGAGTAAACAGTATACTGTATACGCTATAATTTTCGCGTACATAAATTTTCGCGAATTGCCGCTGCCACACATTTTCGCGAGTGGTTAAATTCGCGATTGGGGGACCAGAGAAAATATGAAGTGGCAAAGAAAGTGTGAATTTTCAACTTATTAGCAAATAAGAATGATACTAGTTATACATCGTATGAAAAAGACTTGCCAAACTCTGCGAACTAGTAAGTTAGAATTCAACATTTTGAAGTGGTTAAGTCCATCGCGCTAGATTTCTGACGAGTGGTCCCCTTGCGATAATGGATTGGCTCTCTACAGTATTCGTAAGTAGACGTGGACGTGCATAAACAAGCTTAGCCAGTATGGTCTGTTCGGTAAGCCGTGACATGGTATACTAGTACTGAAATGTTCGTATCATCAAGGCAAGGGATTCATTTTGGAAGGTAATATTTTCGCGTGTTGTTAATTTCGCGAATAGCTCCCGACTCGCGAAATTCGCGAAAATAAAACCCCCGCGAAATATATAGCGTATACAGTAACTCAATTATGCAAACACGAGAGCTTACGTACAAGACTTCCAGCATTCAAATCTTCAATTCATGTCACAATTTCCATAACAGACAACCATCTGGTATGAAGACATGAGGATATCATTGAAAGGATTTTCGAACTAGAAATATCTACATGCTCTGGTACCAGTTAGGACGGAATACAATAACATTTTACAAAATAGTCTGTCTCACTTCAGACAAGAAATTAGATGCGTACACAGCTTACCACATACAAAATTGCCAAAATTTCATTTCAGACTGCATTTCAAGATAGTTAGGTCAAAATGCTGAGATCACTTGATCTGTGCATCATGCATGTTTCGATAAATTACACACATAAGTCTGATGGCATACAAACACAAAATTTCTATGCTGGGCTCATCAGGTTTACCTTCTGGAAATTTCGTTTGCTCCCATACAGCGAGAGGGCCTTGTCAAATGGTTATAATATTCATGACACTCTCCCATTTGGTATTAATTCTGAAAACAAACTGTGTACATATTACAGTAAAGGCCTATCATGAAACACACACACACACCAATGTTGCTATCTTTCTCAACCACATGCATTTTGACAACTTCTTTGTTGAATACTATGACATTATTCCAAGCATAGTAAAACTTGGAAGCATACTGTAGATTCATAGTAAACAATCTTAAGGGCTGACAACATAATTGTTCCCTTTTTTTTTCCACAGAGGGTTATGTTCTTCTGGGGTTCCTTGCACTACAATACCCCTATGAAGAGAAAGGTTAGGAATATGAAAAATCTCTTTGTTACTGGTATGTACAAATATAGTCATATGACTGAGAGTTCTTTTTTTTTGGGGGGGGGTGGGAGAGAATACATCAGCTCAAAACAAATCAAGGTGTAGCAGAGAAGGTAGAGGTGCAAAATGTGCATCTTCTCCATACAGTCTTTACAGGGCTGTACGGTCCAAGACACTGAGTGGAGTCAGGGGTCTTTCCTCTGGAATGTGAACCTCATGTTGGAGTCCTTGAAACCATCAAATTTGCCTGAAACCTGCAGAGAGTGGAAGTACAGGAACAAATACAATGAAATTCCAGAAGTACATTGTATACATATAATTCACACTAATGAGGGCATCAGTAAGAATTACTCACACAAGGTACATTTGGAACAGTCTAACATGTCTGAGGTAATAGCCATGGGTGTTTGGACTGATTCAAAAGTAACGAGCGTAGGTAATTATAATTATGCCTGAACAAAATGATGCCTATCATTTGCTTTATAAATTTCTTTTGATGAAGCAGATCCTGTTGACTTGATAAACCACCCTTATCATGAGTGAACAAACAACGAAATCTTATGATAACAATAACTTTACTGAAGTGCCACTGTCTAGTCATTACACTTTACTAATGACCAGTCATATGCAAAAGTATGTGCAAAACAAAATAAATGCCTTGTCACATGTTCACTCTCAACTGAATAAGATGGCCTTCATCGATCATTACACTAAAAACAATCAAATATTTTGATTATGAATATGTTGTAAACTTGAAACTTTACATGCTATGCTGCAAGCAACAGTGAATAATAATTTGAATTCCCTGCATTTGTGCTGGGGTCTCAGCATTGACAGATAAGTTTTCCATATGCATGACTTCTGCTTACTCCAACACCCTTTAACTAAAACAAAGAAATCCTAATAAAATCTCTTCATTTTACTTTGTTATTGGACATCTCAGCCATTTCAAAACCGATTTTCATCAAATAAAGTTTGAATTCCTATTAGAATTACATGCTCTTCTATTTTTCATAAGAGGTTTCTCATCATGTCATTATAACCAAAACTACACCATCTCTTCACAGTCAACTGTATCCATGTGGTACAATGACCAGTGTGATATAAAATCAGAGGTTTCCATATCAGAAGGTAGCATGAAAAATCTAAAGCATTCCAAACAGCTTCATGGAAGCAGAAGAATTTGTGAATTTCTGGCAAGAGAAGGCAGTTTGGTGTTAGGCAACATCCTGTACATAACTAACTCTTGCTAAATCAACCTCCTGGTAAAATCACTCTGTTACATCAAGTTTGTCACACCAGACAAGTAAACTAACATGAGTATGAGTTTATGATGCAGCAGTATGATTTCAATGTTGTGTCATGTTCTCTATAATGGAGTCCACTGCACTATTCTGATGCCAACTGTATATTGTGGAATTTGTGACGGCTGGCAAAACAGGTGGAATACAAATTAAATTCTAATTACCCATTACAAATCTATGCAGCAGGATGATGTCATCACTAACACAAATAATGTGAGAGTGTGCACTACGTTCAGCTAGACATAGACTGCAGGAATTGAGGAGATCATAAAACAAAGCAGACCTCTACTTGCATAAACTGATTTTACCTTCCTTTACCCACAACCCCACCCATACTACCTGCCTATATCACCTACCTCATCCCAGTCAGCCACACTCAATTCACATTCCCCACCCATATCCCCACTGACATCCCTACCCCCGCCTCAGCCAGTCTGGTCATGTGACCTACCTGGCAGCCAGCATTCTTGGCCATGGCGGTAACTTTGTCCACAAACACTTGGGACTGTTCTCTGTTCAGCTCCAGCATGTATCTCGCCGTCTCACAAATGATTGCTGCACTGTCTGCGAACACGGCAGAGATGTCTGGTGTGAGGTGATGGACCATGCTATGGTAGAGTGGAAGAGAACAGATAATCAGCAAATAAGGGGTCAAGTTATGGACAATGAAATGCAGTGCATGAAGTAACATAACAATTCCATTCACAGGATGACAATTGTGATTGAACTAAAGCGTAGTGGTATATTCCAGTCTTTACATGCATGTAATATGTTACAAGTTCATTTGATCACAGGACCATTTGAATCCTTGTATGTGACAATCCTTTACCACACATTTGTATTTAAAGGGACTGTACAGTACTGGTTGAGGTCAGGATTCAGGTTTATAACATTCCTAAGTGAGATAATGAGAAACCTCTTATGAAATATGAAAGAGCATGTAATTTAAAGAAGGAATCAACATTTATTTGATGAAAATTGGTTTGCAAATGACTGAGATATCCAAAAAAGTGATGATAACAATAAAAGGCGACAGGCCACGTCTTTTATTTGGATCTTATTGTTTCACCTTGTTTTTGGATATCTCAGCCATTTCAAAACCGATTTTCATTCAATAAACTTTTGATTCCCCTTAGAATTGCACACTCTTTTTCATCTCATAGAGTGGTTTCTGAATATCTCGCAAAAAGTAAAAGCTAAATCCTCATCTCAACCAGAACTGTACAGTCCCTTTAAGTTTTAGAAGTCAGAAAGTCCTAATTTCCTATTCAACACCTAGAGGGTCTAAATATGTTCTGTCCTCACACTGTATGGAAGCACCAATTCACTACGTCCATTTCTGCAGCACCTGTTACAAGGTTCTAGGCCTGGTCATGTCACGGCTCTCCTTTCGTAACTACATGTAGATCCTTCTTTCACACACTAAAATGAAAAAATGGATCTAAATGACCTCCTACAATGCCCATTGTTGTTACCATTTTTTTTGTGTGTGTGATTTTTAAATCCAAGTAATTGATGACAGTCTTATCAATCATGGCCATCTTTTCATCATGGTTTTGTGTTCTTGTTATCCACCGCTTCACAACTTGATCAAGCCAATTAATAATCAGCAACCAAGATCACTAATGAAGTCACCTCCTACTCACCTTTCAAAAATTCCTAACACTTAACTTGTCTTATCTTGTCTTAACACTGCTTCATTTGGGATGAAAGTATCAACGTTTTGAAGAAAAAAAAAATGTTAATTGCTATATATTTTGTTGCATAATGTCTTGTAATTGAGCACTTTCAACTTTAATTCTGGCAAGGATCACTTCCCCATTTCTATTAAAGAAGATAAATGACCATTTTATAGATGTGGGACCTGACCAACGCACATGCACCATGTTGCAGTTTGTGTGAACAGTTACTTTGTTCCATATGTGACCCTGCAACACTTAACAAACAAAAAGTCGCCAGACATGAATTTTTAGTTAAGACCATATTCTGAAAGAGCAGACTTCAAGCTTTAAAATGATGTATAACTCAAATCCAATGGACTCTCCTAACCTACCTAAATAATGGAAAGAAAGCACAAACTCAGGAAAAGTGTGAACTGAGAAAAGAGGCTCTGAAGTAGTGTCTATTCAAGCGCTTAATCATTACCAAACTGCGCTGGCTGTGCGATGAATGGGACAAAAAACAGGAAGTAAACCACCCGAGTAACAACAATTAAGGGATTATCAAATTAAACTGAAAATAACATGCCTCATCAACACATTCTGTTCATAATTAATGCCAACTTTCAAAGCAGTAGCACAATCCTTTCAAACGTTTATTAGAGTTGAAAGTGAAGAGTGTGTACAAAGTTTTTCAGAAATGAAAAAGGGACTCTAAAGACACACCTTATCATACTATTCTACCAAAAATGTTCGAGATAATCTGCTAAAAAACACACTTTCCCGCCCGTTTTATGACCCCAAATTTTAGCATGATGTAAAAGAAGACTTGATCTTTCAGAAAATATGAAAAAGTCAAGATCGGCTAGGTTGACCCATTTTACTTATTTTCAGTCCTCACGCAAAATCAGTGTGCGACTTTTTGTTCGTTTTGTGATGCACGGTCACATATGATGATTGGCTGAAAAAAATAAGCAGTCATGGCAACAACCATTTGCAATCAAGCCTGCAAGTGGCCCACCAGATTGTGGTATGCAGTATGATGATAGACAGAATTCTAATATCTGTGTCATGACACTAAAAACAGTGAGAATGAATGAATTGTTATCTTCATGAGAGCGATTACCCAACTTTGGTAAGAAGGACAGCCATATTCTTAAGCCTATTTGGTTGCTGGTTTAGAATGGAAAACACAAATACATGTTAATGGTAGTATCAAAGCAAGACACAGCCAACGCCTCACCTATTGGAAAAGTAGACTATATCAAAGGCTTTCTTGTATTTGCTCTTCTTGTGTAACTCTCCAGCTGATCCCACAGGTAGATAATGGATCTCAACATCCTCTAATGGCATGAGTTCTTGTTGTTTCTTTGTTTCCTCTTTGGATGACATCACGTCTCCACCTTCTTCCTGGTTTTCAAGTCTTTCCCTTATTCCCTCATCATTGGCTTCTTTCTCTTTCTCCTCCATCCCTTTTGCTTCTTCCTCCTCCTCCTCCTCCTCTTCGTCTTCTTCAGTGATCTCGACTAGCTTGCTCTCGGTCTTTGATTCAGTTTGCTGTGGTTTGGGAGTTGGCATCACATACTTCTGTCTGTGCGTGAACTCATGGAGGAGGGACAAGACGTTATACACAGAAATCTCCTGGCATGTCTGAGAAGAGATTTAGATAAACAGAGCTTTGATTGGAATGGCATGAAATAGCTTGGGAATGAGCTCTACATTCACACCAAAAATACTGAAGTCTCTGGATTGATGACTGGGTAACTCTACCTACAGTCAACCTTGCCTAAGTTGAATCTATTCGGACTGAAGAAATAACTTCAACTTTGAAAAAATTAAATTTGTGAGGGAGTAAAATCAATAGAATTCATATACAAGAGGACTTGACAACACCTTCAACTTATGCGAGGTCGACTTAATTAAGCAAGGTTGACTGTAGGTGGAATGGGGATAGAAGTAAAAGGGACTTGTAAATCAAATTTGATCATTTCAATGCTATGCTTATTGACTGCTCTGACATTTTGAATTAAAACAGAAAAAAACAACAACATACACACACAAATCCTACCAGAGCAAAAAATGAAAGAGAAATAAAACAGAGACAAAAGTCAAAGACACAAAAATCTATGACAAGAATCTTAATACAACAGTTTCTTAGCACATACATATGTGTGGAAGCATTGCAAAATAATTAGATCCAGCAGTGATTCTTACAAAGCAAGAATATAAAAGTGTACTTATAATACCTTGATCCAGTTTCACAAACAAATAACAAAACATTACCTCCATGCAAGCCAGTGAGTTTTGCTAGGCTTAAATTCGGATAATGCCTTACAAAGTGATGTATGTAAATCATTCTCTCAAAGAAACCCCTGCCAAGAGTATCTCAATGTGCACCTTGGTGAAGACGCCATTGGCTTTCTTGAAAAAGCTCTCCTCTTCACACTCCAGGCCATAGCTGAGGTAGGGGCTGCAGGTGATGTCGCCCCAGTAGCCTCTCTCAGCGACCCTCTCACCTCCCTGCACCATGTGGAAATGCAAAGCAAGCAAACAACTAAACATGAGTTCAACTAAACCCTTGCTGTCATACAATGTCTGCAGTAGGAAATTGTGCAAAAGATTCTGTTCTACAAATTTTGTGGGTCAATCTAAACAAATGTAGACAAAAGCTTCACAAGTCTCGTATTTCAAATCATTACTAGACACGTAAATTCAGATAAAAGGTATAGCTATGACAATCTTCTGAATATAAAACAAACCTCAATCATCATTGTCATCAGAGATAACCTTATATGACTTTTTTTCACATTTAGGATTGCAACTTCTGCACACATACAGCTGTACACCTCCCACTATTGTAAAACGAGGAACCTTCGCGTGCATTTTGATTTCGCGAAATTAAAATGTACATGAAATTTCTTGTTGACACTATATGCATTGAACGCAAGTGGCAATTTGCAAAACTTTCATGCCACGAAAAAGGCCGTGGGCTCCAATTCGCGAACATTTTGTGCCGCGAATATAAATGTTTCACAGTATCTAATGCTGCAACAACTTTCACCTTTCTCACGACAAGCCCCGAGGCCATGGTCCTATTTGGCACGCTGTAGTCGGCTTCTCGCAGTTCAAAGCCCATGCCTGTTTCCCTCCAGTAGCTGTACTCTCGGTTGTTCATCACCCCTTTCCCTCTGTCGCCCAGCTTCATGCTGTAGTCCCAGTCAAAGGCTCCCTTGCGGGAGTCATAGCGCACTTCAAGGTGCTTGCGAAGTCTGTTGTCCCTATTAACACCATGAAGAGGGAGAGGTGGACAAGATTAATTAGACAATTTTTGTTGTCATTTTAAAAGGCATATTGGTCATATGACACTGGGGAGAGTTTTTTTATTTCAGTATCAATTCAGAAAATCAAAGTTCAGATTTACACGAGGAAAATGGCAGCAAATGAAACAAGGAAATGTAGAAATTACGCGGTGCGTAATATATGTCCCCGCCGGAAGTAGCATTTAGTAGCAAAATGTACAATAAAGGTAAAAAGATCAAGGTCAAAGGTCAAAGAAGTCAAAGGTCAAAATTCTATGTAGAAGTTTTGAAGCCCTCACCTAGTGCCATCACATAAAGCAAACGGAATCGAAATCGGGTTAGAAATGGCGAAGGAGTAGCATTTTGTAGCCAATGTACAATAAAGGTAAAAAATCAAGATCAAAGGTCAAAGAAGTCAAAGGTCAAAATTCTGTGTAGAAGTTTTGAAGCCCTCACCTAGTGCCATCACATAAAGCAAACGGAATCGAAATCGGGTTAGAAATGGCAAAGGAGTAGCATTTGGTAGCAAAATGTACAATACAGGTCAAAATCAAGGTCAGAGGTCAAAGAAGTCAAAGGTCAAAATTCTGTGTAGAAGTTTCGAAGCCCTCACCTAGTGCCATCACTTAAAGCAAACGGAATTGAAATCGGGTTACAAATGACGAAGGAGTAGCATTTTGTAGCAAAATGTACAATATAGGTCAAAAATCAAGGTCAAAGGTCAAAGAAGTCAAAGGTCAAAATTCTGTGTAGAAGTTTTGAAGCCCTCACCTAGTGCCATCACATAAAGCAAACGGAATCGAAATCGGGTTAGAAATGGCAAAGGAGTAGCATTTGGTAGCAAAATGTACAATACAGGTCAAAATCAAGGTCAGAGGTCAAAGAAGTCAAAGGTCAAAATCTGTGTAGAAGTTTTGAAGCCCTCACCTAGTGCCATCACTTAAAGCAAACGGAATTGAAATCGGGTTACAAATGACGAAGGAGTAGCATTTTGTAGCAAAATGTACAATATAGGTCAAAAATCAAGGTCAAAGGTCAAAGAAGTCAAAGGTCAAAATTCTGTGTAGAAGTTTTGAAGCCCTCACCTAGTGCCATCACATAGAGCAAACGGAATCGAAATCGGGTTAGAAATGGCGAAGGAGTAGCATTTTGTAGGCAATGTACAATATAGGTCAAAAATCAAGGTCAAAGGTCAAAGAAGTCAAAGGTCAAAATTCTGTGTAGAAGTTTTGAAGCCCTCACCTAGTGCCATCATATAAAGCAAACGGAATCAAAATTGGGTTGGAAATGGCGAAGGAGTAGCATTTTGAAGCAAAATGTACAATATAGGTCAAAGGTCAAGGTCAAAGGTCACAACTGAAATTCTGTATAGAAGTTTCACAGCTCCCATGTAGTGCTATCATATAAAGCAAACAGAATCAAAATCGGGTTAGAAATGGCGAAGGAGTAGCATTTTGAACATTTTGATCACACACGGACGCACGGACGCACGGACGGACGGACAGACGGACAGACGGACAGACAGACAGACGGACAGACGGACACACACACGTATGGAGCCCGTTTCATAGTCCCCTGCTCGAACTCGTTCGGCGGGGACAATTAATCACTACCTCACCGTACTATCAACAAGGTTGAGTTCTGACGTGGGAAATGTAAAACCTTATGATATAGCCTCACTAAAGGAACCTAGCCAGTCATTGTTTTGTTGGGAAGGTCATAAAAATTCTGAAGAAATGTCCCTTCCTCTAAAATCACACTTTTTTGCCTTTCCGAAGACAGCGTTACAATTTTCAAATGGAGCTGTAAGTATCAGCTTCCATTGTCTCACCAGCATTTGGCAATGTCAAATGTTCTCAGATCTGGGTTTCTCCAAAACTTCAGAATAGCTTCCATGTGGTCTCTCTCTTTGAACTTGAGGGCTGATAGATGAAGTGATGGGATTCTCTGGGATAGATATTTGTCATCAGTCACCAGCCTGGGGAAAGAAAATGCACACATAATTGCCTCTCATTCTAAGTACACTATTGATTGTACAAAAAAAAAAAAAAAACATGTCAAAATGAATCATAATTTAGGCACAGATACGTGTGCGAAGTCTTCTTTGTGATAAAATGAAACGATAAACTTTTGATTATTAACTATACTGACTTATAGCAACTCGCATTGATCTCGACAGAAAGAAATTTCTTAATAGTCATCATAGTCCACCCAATACAGTTCTAATTTGATTCAAAGTGTGTAACTTCTTCCTGAATTAATATGAAGAAGGAAAATTAAAGAAGACTTGTGAAGAAGCAAATGGGAGTACAGTGACTCAATGACATCAATACCTAATCTAATGTAAAAATGAGGTTGTGACCAATATCACTCAATACTGAAAACATGCAAAATTCTCTGATTTAATAATTCTGTAATATTCAACTCAGTTTTAATGAGACTCTTACTGTTCAAGGTGCCCAATTTCACCTCATTTATTTGTTTAAACATGGATATGAAGTGAATTATCCCTGTAGTTATGTACAATTGCAATTGGCAATATATTTGATTTCCTTGCCAGCTTGTATAGTAGATGATGCCAAGCAACAAAGAAAAGAAATTGTGAACAACACTGGACTATGGTTTGATTCTTTGCTTGTTTGTTTCATTTTTCCATCTGAATAGACGGGTGGACAGCCCATATTCAGCTGCACTACTAGCTGGTCTTCCATGGGGTCCAGTTGGATGTGAGGTGGGACCACTTCACTAGGTTTATACACCCTGGGTATATACACAGTGGAGTGAAAAGTAGGGTAAGGATAAGACCACATCCTGCCTTGATGGTGGCAGTGTTGTGCACAAGTACCTGAGAAGCTCGTTACTCCGAGACATGACATAGTCAAAAGTCTGCTGCCTGATGAGGGTGTTGCCAAAGATTTCCAGGAAACTCTCCGTCTTCTCCTGGAGGCCCAGGTCAAGGGGGGATTCTAGCCAGAGGTGAAGAAGCAGGAGCTGACGGACGTACACCTCAAGGTTACCCTCTATGATGTAGAACTGGGCATGAGAGGACACTGTGAATTAGTCTTAACCCCTTTCCTACTTGATTCTGAAGTCCCCATTGACCCTGCACAGCACTCTTAGGGCTTAACATGAGTAGAGAGTTAAGCTGGTTTGAAGCACAGATACTGATCTGGCCAGAGACCACACTTCAAATTCATAGGTGTGGCAATGTAACAAAGAACATAAAATAAGAAGGTGTTTGTCCGTCAGCCCTGATCTATTCATAGCACAATGAGACAGAGCGTTCAGAATACAATATCATGCACAGCTTTGATGAAGCAATGTATAATAAAAACATGACTTTAACCACTGATTTCAACATGATACAAATAGAAGAGGACCCTACTGACTGAAGGCTGGATAAGCCCCTAAACAACAATAACCAAAAGGACAATGCTGAATTGAATAAAGATAATCTAGTTGTGATGTCATTACATGAAACTTTGTCCGTTCTGCTCTATCAATAAATGGGTTGATACAATATTTGAAGCAAACAAAAAAAAATAAGGAAAGAAAACTCAACAAACAAAATATCCAAATTCATGAAATTCTTCCATAGAGATGTTTTCATTACTACTACTACTACTAAAACACTGATCAATTCAGTGCTTATTTGCATTGACGTAGGGCAATTTGTCAATCAGTTGCAAACAAAACATCCCCCTCCCCAATTAAAGATGAAGGTGGCATTCTGCATTACATGTTGTACTTGTGAAAAATATCAATGTCATAAATTAATATAACATAATTAATCTTTGATATAGTACAGAGGAAGACTGTTGTGCAATTACAACCTATTATCCGTACAATACTACTATTGCATGATTTTTCAGAGGCAGGCATACATGTCAATCCTTACGCTATTCTTAAATCCTAATCCACTGCTGTAAAGCATCTACTAAGTATTATATCTTGTAATGTCTGTTGATGAAATACTGTACAAGCTGAAATTTTCGCAGTGGCTTTATTGTCGCGAATTTCACAAATCGCCTTCAAACCACGAAAATAACAACACGCGACAATAACAAAGTGCGAATAATTAAGTTCAGTAAGACCCTCGCAACCGCGAAATTAACAACACGCGAAGATGTCCTCCAAGTAGCAATTCGCGAAAAATATCTGTACGCGAAAATTTCAGCTCGTACAGTATAAGAACTCTTCTAACTTACTTTCAGCAGTTTCCTTCTGTGTCTCCATGCTCTAGCCACTGTGGTCAAAACATGCCTGATATCTCCGCTACCAACCACAAGAATTTGTAGACTTTCACTCCTTGACGAATCAACCTTCAAATCCTTGACCTTCTCGATCACATCTGGAAGAATAGAGGGAACAAAGAGTGTGAATTAAGATACTTAATAACAAGTCTAAGTAAATTAATGATGAGCTACACTGTATTTTTGCGCTCTAACTTATTCATTAGGCATGATCATATCTGCCACATATCAACACGATATCTAATTTGTGGCTCTCACAGATAAAGTTTCTTATATTTTTTTAACATTTTGTTTTATATTTTGGGTAAAAAATGTATCCTCTTGTGATTGGTTGAAAGAAATTCATGTAATTATAGGCAATTTCAGTTTTGTCAAAATGTTGGCATGTTTGACACATCATGAAGTACTAGAGTATTTGCAAAAATGACGTCACTTCTATGACAACATTTTGCAAATACACGTAGTATACTATTTGCAAAATGATGTCACAAAGAATTCTGAAATGGTGCGCAGGTTTGTACCATTATTCTGTGAATTGTAACAATTTTTAACAGAACTGTTGCGAACTGAAAATTGAGAACTGAAAACATAAGAACTTTGAACTCAATACTGACATACAGATTTAGTAATTCATTTCCTGCTTTCTGAAAGAGGTATGTCAAGTGGTCTTTCATTATGTTAGAAAAGTGAAACATTTTGAATTTTATTTTATATCTTTTATCATTGTTGTCCATAATGACAACATGAAGTGTAGTTCAAGTACTAATCACAGTTGTCTCCATATCACGAGATGATGGCACCAAAACTTCAAAAATGTATAACTTTTGATTGATTGTCCAATTTTTCTAAAACTTTCATTTATGTGTTGTACTTGCACTTCCACTCAAGGCACATATTTTCATTTGGACTTTGGTTTCCTTTAAGAATGAATGATTTGGATAAATTAACACTATTTATGTTGATAAATACTCCTATAGTTCACGCGATTGGCCGCGTGGACTCCCGATTATTAAAAATGGCCAACAGTGAAAGACGATGTACTGTTCGCACATGCTGCATATAATCAAGGAGGTTCAAGAGAATGGAGTCACAACTGTCTTATTTCCTTTGAACCCATGTTTGATGCTGCCACTGGAAAATATTTGAAGCATGTGCCAAACAGGATCTGCCACGCAGATAGGAATACAATTGACAATTGCAAAATCACCAGCCATTTTCTAAGGAAGACATGTCTTTGTGATAATAATTACTTTTCCCCATCCCTACTAAAAAAGATAGGTGATATATTATAATGCGAATGGTAAAGACATGGGAATGCGCTAATAGAAATTGCGCAAAAAATGACGAAATAAAAATGAAAATTACTCAACTGGCCATGCCCAGCCGCTAATCTGATATATTTATTTATAAAGAATAATACTTATAAGATTATTCCAGTTCGGGAAACCCACTCACAATTAAGGGGGGCCCCTCCTTATAAGTAACCCGTCCCCCTTATAAGTAACCCCGTCCCCCTTATAAGTAACCCCCGGGGCACCCCTTATAAGGAGTCTCCACGCTTTTTTGCAATGCAACGCGAAAATGAAAGGACTGCGGCAATTCGCTTGATTATGTCCATAAAGCTTCACAAGTTTCCTAGTTACTCACGAAATTTGAGCAAAATCGGTTTGAGGCATCATATCTAAAATCATGGATTTAAATGCGATGTCAAACGACCCATGCGAATGCTGAAATGCGAGTGATTACTGGCGTGAGTGTCGCCAGGCGCGGCGGCGCGGCAATGCTTGAGTGCAGACGTGGCGACTGAGTACGCCACGTCTGCACTCAAGCATTGCCGCGCCGCAGCGCCTGGCGAGTTTTATTTGTTGGAATTAAGTAGAAAAGTGATAAAACCGGCTTTCCAGGACAGGGTACAGTTTTAAACACTTTCACATGATTGATGAGCTCTGATTTACACTTTTGCACATATTTCTGGACGGGATTGACTTTTGTTTTATATGCTTTGTGCATCATTCACTAAAGTGAGATTTCATTTCATTTAATGAATGAACAAGCAAAATATAGCCAACATTATGTCAACGCTCAAAATGAATCTTCAGATTGCTCAGCAAAACGGCGGCATTAAAGGCACAAATGCAAATGCACCTGTGTGGAATTCTTTTGTAAGGTTTAACTCAATAGAAAACTGACAACTGTTCGAATAATTATGGCCAGTTGGAACTCCATCTCGAGAATCTGGGAAGCCAGACGGAGTCTCGGCGGAACATATCCCTGACGACCAAATACAGACCGATCTTTCGGTCAACGTCCATATCATGATATGACTATGAGTGGGCAACAGTTCATTTAAGTCAAATTACTTCACAACCGACAAAGATTTCAACGGGTGGGGCTAACGACTTTTCCTCCTCGATTTGAGTTGGAGCTAGCTTACTTTTCACAGTGTACATGAGCTTACCTTTATCTTGAAAATCGAATGCATGCGAAAACCCCCACCACGATACAGCACCTAGAGCATCCATGTTTATCGGCCAGAAAACATGCGCTCCTCTTTACATCTTGCGAGGGTGGTTTTGCCCCCTGTCGATGTCATGTCCCGAATGCGTCTTACTACGTACATGTATACATACAGCACCAATGACAACCAACCACCAAATCCAACCATGCAGTGCACAGTCTCACCGTACCTGGCCTGCCCTCCCTCTCGCCCCCCCCCCTCCCCCCCCCCCCCCCCCCCACCTCGATCCCGATCCCATGCATGCCCCATAGCTCCCTGCTAGGTAACTACACGCAGCGCTGTCGCGAAGCGACAGCGCTGCACCTCTATTCCTTCGCGGACGTTGTTATCGTTCACTGTTTCCTTCATGAATATCTTTATTAATCGTGGAAAACTAAAATATAAGGAATTATCGTAATCTATGACCATCATTCAATAACCGGTATGCGATTTTTTGTTTAATTACGTCTAAAACTTACCGAAATCTATGGCTGAAATCAGGTCTGTAAACGTCCTTACTGCTTCACTCCTCATCTGCGTGTTATATGAATGGCATTCACTCTCGTATACTACAACGTAGGTAGTCGGGGCGGAAGTGATGAGATAGTCGGATGACCCCGACTAAAAAAGTTCAAATCATTGCCGGTGCAGCACGCGCGGATCTACAGTACTACAAGCTTTACGTAACACATGAAACGCACGGGCGCACGGGCGTACGTAAAAAGCAACCACTTCTGAATGCGCATGCGTGGTAGTTTGTTGCTTTTGTGAAGCTCTCGAAGGAAAAGATGCCACCGCACGATCCGA
Organism: Diadema antillarum; assembly: GCF_040938485.1. NCBI lineage: Eukaryota > Metazoa > Echinodermata > Echinoidea > Diadematoida > Diadematidae > Diadema > Diadema antillarum. Next base: position 3,531,977 of record NW_027271658.1, read on the forward strand.
CTACTCCGAAAAATTCAACAATAAGGTCTGGATACCAACAAAACGCCGAATTCAACTCAACCATCAGGAAAATACGCTGTAGGTAAGTGTTGCAAATTATATTACTCTTAAAATCATACAAAATAAAAGGTATTTTATGTGATTTTGCCGTCAATAGTGACGGTCGTTTACAACGTTGAAACACTAACACATGTCAGACCCTGTGCGCAGCACAGTGTCTGGTCAGGCTACCTGCTAGGATGCTTCAAGACACAACGCTCTCCTAGGGTCTATCCTATGTGAAAACCAAGTAATATCGATTACAAATTTACATATCGATTACAAAATGACATACCGAAATACTAATTAATGCAAACTCGACGCAAACTGCAAGACACAGCGCTATCCCATGAGAAAACCACATACACTGTATATCGATTATAAATTTCGGGAAATGACACCCCGAAATACTAGCGTAATTAATTCAAAGCCCAAGACCCAACGTTATCCTCTGTGAAACTGACCTAAATCGATTACAAATATCGGAAAATGACACCCTGAAATCTTAATTAGTGCAAACTCAAAGACAAATCGTTACCCTATGTAAAAACGACCTAATTTGAATACACACATCAGAAAAATAACACCCAAAAATATAAAACAAATGTAGATTATTGACAACCCAGGTCTCACGGAAAGTTGGAACAATCAAGCATCACAATCTCACTCTAGCAGAAGCAAATGTTTAGTTAGCGGCAGATTGAATTACATTTATAAGGAAGAGTGGCGCATAGATGTAGAAGAAATTTTAGTCCCCAATGTTTGCACTATCGAATTTTCAACCAGGAGCTTCATTTTAAGAAATACCTCAAGCACTTAAATGTTTCGCAAGGAAATTTTCATGCAAATTCCGTTGTGCTAATCACAAATCCCAACTGTTTCTTGAAGATATAATCAATTCACTTCAATTTACTTCATTTCATTTTAATCGTTCAATGATAATGATAAAAAAGAATTACAGTAAATTTAGTGCTGGATTTTAACATATATAAATACGAAGCACAACAAATACAATATATATATTGTGACGAACTCGCCTTCTCGTCGTGAATTAAGAGAGTGTATTTGACTGTCTGTACAAATGCCTCCGCGAGCCGTGTCAGGATGGCCGAGTAGGCGGGGTTCGTTTTGTTGCAGTTTACAACGATCCCTTTAAATCATTAAAACTACCAGTCTGTGTCTACCATGTAATATGTTGTGTCAGAAGCAGCTCACCAACACAAGCGGCACACATACAAAGTTCAGCATCACTTCGATAATGTCACTTCCAAACGTCAGTTATAGATGGTGTTAGATTGGCACACTTATTTTGTTACCAACTTTTACTACCAACTCTTGCTACCAAGTTCTGCTACCAAGTTTTGTTACCAACTTTTGCTACCAACTCAGTCACGCTATTAAACGTGGAACACCTTTCACAACCATATGGTGGCACAGGTAACGTTGATGGCACGGGGTAAAGTGCTGTATCGCACCGTTACCAACTTCCTCAGGCGACGACTGGAACTTGGATTGGGCACGGACTATGCGACAAGTCACATTACCATTATACCCGAAATCCAATGACGACGACTGGAACTTGGATTGGGCACGGACTATGCGACAAGTCACATTACCAATATACCCGAAATCCAACGACTTGCTAGTAGATCTTCTCAGGAACGGTGCTCCAGCTCAAGAACATGTACGAACACACTGCAGACTATTGTACTGTGGTAGCACCCTCAAGAAGACACAGTGGAGATGGCAATTCAGGAACCCATGTACAGTTTATTACACACAGAAGAGAACATAATCAACACTTAGGAAATGTATCATACACGAGCTACTTTGTTGCGGACTATGTCACACAACGGCCACTTTATATGCCTCTCCTCCTGTCGCGGAATAAGGAGGCAATTCCGCACGACCGTAAGCGAGGCGGAAAATACCCGCAGTAGTCGTTCAAATTATTTACAATGTTGGCGTGGTTACAAAATTCGTACAATGATTATATGTTTTAACGGTATTTCTTGTACATGGTTACTATAATTCGGCATGTATCATCGGTCTAAACCGGAGTTGGTATTAAGATAATCCAAACTTCCCCATGACAAACAAGTAACCACATATTAGATAATAAATGTTTAAACTCATAATGATGCACTACCACCTTGAAACGTTTGTCCACCGTTTCGATATTGTGCCCCTTTCTATGTTATAGACACTATCGATCATAACAAATACTAATCGAACAGTTCAATCGAATCGCACCCTCAAGCACCCTCAAGTACCAATGACGCTCGTGGAGTGAAGACGTGTCTCGCAGCTCTCTCCTCCCCCCATAGAGTTTTTATAGAATTTTGGACTTAGACAGAGGCCCCGCGGTTTTAGTTCGGCTTGTGCATCGCGATGGCTTCACAAACGGGGATAAAGCGGCCACGTCCTCGTTCGAGCACTAAAGGTGGAGCTAGCCCAATTTACAGCACCCCGGAGAGTCCTACACTCCTCCCCTCCATACAAAGGCTCCTTGAAACGCAGCTTCAAGCTCAGACGGAGCAAATTCAGGAGAATATCAAGGGACTGGAAATGAAAATTGCAGCGGAGGTTCGCCAGATAGACAAGAAGTTAGTAGATTTAACGAAGGCAGTAGGCTTCAACGCGGAAACCCTAGAAACATTACAGAAAGACGTGATACCAAAGATACAACATAGAATGGAAGAGGACAAGAAATCTATCGAAGAGGAGCTGGACAGAGTAAACGCCTACATATGTAGGGAGAATTTAGTGTTCATTGGAGTACCGGAAGCTGAAAATGAAAATGTGGAGAGCGTTTTGGCCAAGTTGCTGTCGGAAAAGCTACAAATACCCCGTGAGGAAGTGGAGCAAATTGAGTACCAAAGGGTACATCGTCTACCGGCCGCTGCAAGACCGCGCCCTATCAAAGCGCGGTTTCTGAAGTACAAACAACGGGAGATGGTTCTACGAAATGCGAAACACCTGAAGGGAACACCCATCTACATCACGGAGGATCTCCCAAGACGGGTCAGACGCGAACGGCAGTCCCAGTTACCGGCGCTAAAAACCGCCCGGGCGGCAGGCAAGCTCGCGTACTTTTCCCGGGCAGAACCTTGGAAGTTGTATGTCGACCGGGTCTTCCTCCCAAAAGAGCAGCAAGTGAGTTTTGTCGAGCGCTGGGGGAAAGGAGAAAGGAGGATTCAGCTTCGCACCGAGCCTGCAAGGAAGAACCGTCCCGACACTTCGGCAATGAGGCAGCAGCAGCCGCAGCAAATGGATGCAACCGCAACTACAAACGAAAGGATGGAGGTAGGAATCAGCCGGGAAGAAGGAGGGCAAGTGTAACTTAGATTATCTGATTTTGAATACAATCTTAGAGCATAAATTCTCATGATGTTTTCGAGGAAATACCGCCATAGGAATGTTTTTGAGCAGCCGCCGCAGCAGTAGGTATGAAAGACGCCTGACGGAGGAGAAATGACAGATGCAGGTTAGGGATTAAACCAAGTACTTAGTCTAGGATGTCGTTGTTTTTTTTTTTGTTGTTTGTTTGTTTCAATTCTACGAAAGAGACAGTTGATAGATTAATAGTCTGATGAAGTTTTTGATGAAAATTACAGAGGAAAAGCAAGTAAGAAGCAACAGAGACGAACACAGGAAAGTTTGGAACATTACTGACTGGTTTTTAGATCGGCTAAGCAAACGATAATGTTTTCCCTAGCGGAAAAATCATCGGATGTATTCATAAGACATTTTCACACGACGAACTTCTGAACTCCATCGATATGGGTTCTGGTATCAGAAAGGTGGTAAACTTAAATATTTGTATTTTACCCTTTTTTCAAAGATATTTCTTTTTTTTTCTTCAGTTTGAACTGAGGAACCATGCACATTTATAAAGGGAGGATGCATTGGTCTGGAATTTGAGTTCATATGTAGAGGTGTGTTAGAACTGGATATAGCGAAAGAAAGGTATGTTTACGTGCTTATCTCCACTTCAGTATTAAGAGAGAAAAAAAAGAGTAATTCAGTTGGAATAAATGGAAATGGAATATTTCAGGCATGTAAACAGTGCTACAGGGAATATATGTATATTTGTTCTGGAGAGAAGCAAGAGAGACGGGAGGCAATACGTTTTAAATTGCAAAAGTATAAGGAAAAGCTGTTGTTAGTTTTTTTTTTGCGGGTATTATACCGTTTTGAAGGTTGAAGTAGTTAAATAATATTTAATTAGAAGACGAGCTGCACGAGATAATTAGACCTTGTTTTCAGATTCTCGTGAAGCTAAATTCGTGAGTGGAAAGACTTTCTTTTTGTCCCTTTGGTTTTCTATGAATGCGTTAAAGATAAATATATAGGTTTGATGGGATTATTGTGATAGCAGGGAGACTCTGAGGAGTCTGCTTGCATTAGGAGTTTAGATCTTGGTCTAGTGATTGTTGGTAGAAGATGTTTTTGGAGTGGAAATATTTTTCATCTCCCTTTGAAAAGGACATGCACATTTTCACAAGCTAGGCGTTGTAAGTACATACAAGATAACGAAGGCACATTATTTAGTATATCAAAACGAATTGCGGTATATTTGAGTTGTTGCGTTAGTAGACTATAGTGCGCATCATTTATAGTAATATGCGCACAGGTAATGTTTGTTTGTTTGTTTGTTTGTTTTTTTCTATGTGTGTGCTTGTCTTGTTGGGGCTCAAATATCGATACATCTAAGCCAGTGCCCCCTGGTTGGAAGTGTTTGTATCGTACAGGATTTACACTCCATGAGTTATTTGACCGGAGGGCTTAACTATAGGCACCTATGTTTTTTATTTAATGGTCAAGAAAGAATGCATCAATGAAGGGCATTTCGCATCTGTATAGTTCCTCAGAAAGTGTATCCACGGCAACCAGTGCACACAGAACGGGTTTAATTGATTGGATCAACTGTCATGCTAATTAGAAAGGCTCAATGCCGGTGTTTTGACTTGGGGTGCCACAGAGTTTTAGAAGAGGAATGTGCATTAATGATCTTTGAAAAGGTCATGTACATTCTTAAAAGGACATGTGTTGCAAGTGCAAGTGCACATCTATTGATACTTCAAGTCAGTGCCCCCGGGGTGGAATCTGTTTGTGCCGTACAAGACTTACACTGCATGAGTTACTTGACCTGTGTATTTAGCTACGTCTATTATTTTCTGGTCGAGAAAGTATGCATGAATAAAGACCATTTGGTATAGAGTGTATACTCCAGTAGTCCCTCAGAAAGAGTAAGATCAACGGCATCTAGGGCACACAGAACGGGATTATATCATTGGATCAACTATCATGTTAATTAGAAATGCTTGATGCCGGGTTTTTTTATTTTGGGGGTCACAGAGCTTTAGAAGAGGAAATGTGCATCAAGGATTATGCAGATTTTTCGTTTTGAAATGATTCCGGGAGGAGTGGTTCTGGGAGAGGGAGCTTTTAGTTTATGTAAGGGTGGTTTTGGTATTTGTACAACTCGGTACAAGGTGTCTGGGCCGTAATAATGGCCTATACTCTGCATGTTGTGTAATTTGACCTGGGTGCTTAATTATGTTTCTTAGGTTTGAGAAAGTATGCATTAATGATCTTTGAAAAGGTCATGTACATTCTTAAAAGGACATGTGTTGCAAGTGCAAGTGCACATCTATTGATACTTCAAGTCAGTGCCCCCGGGGTGGAATCTGTTTGTGCCGTATTCAAGACTTACACTGCATGAGTTACTTGACCTGTGTATTTAGCTACGTCTATTATTTTCTGGTCGAGAAAGTATGCATGAATAAAGACCATTTGGTATAGAGTGTATACTCCAGTAGTCCCTCAGAAAGAGTAAGATCAACGGCATCTAGGGCACACAGAACGGGATTATGTCATTGGATCAACTGTCATGTTAATTAGAAATGCTTGATGCCGGGTTTTTTTATTTTGGGGGTCACAGAGCTTTAGAAGAGGAAATGTGCATCAAGGATTATGCAGATTTTTCGTTTTGAAATGATTCCGGGAGGAGTGGTTCTGGGAGAGGGAGCTTTTAGTTTATGTAAGGGTGGTTTTGGCATTTGTACAACTCGGTACAAGGTGTCTGGGCCGTAATAATGGCCTATACTCTGCATGTTGTGTAATTTGACCTGGGTGCTTAATTATGTTTCTTAGGTTTGAGAAAGTATGCATGAATGAGGATCATGGTATAGAGGGCATGGTTCCTCAGAAAGGGTAGGATCAATAGCGAGCAACCAGTGTGTATACACGAATGTATGTCAGCAAGAGAAACGGGATGCAGTACACATTTAATAGTAAAAGTAATAATTTGTTGCAGATAGCGTTAACTGGTTATATACAGTGTATATGATGAAGCAGTTAAACAGAAAATTAGCACACGGAATTGTATAAGGCAACCAGTTTTTTTTTTTTTCTCTCTCTCTCTCTCTCTCTCTCTCTCTCTTCCAGATTGATATTAAGTTAAATTGGTGGACTGGAAAGATTTCTCATCCCCCTCCCCTTTTTTTTTCTTTTTTTTATAAATTAGTTCTAAAGATAAATAAGTTAGGAGGGATTTCGGAGTAGCAGGGAGACCTCGAGGGGATTTCTACATTTCTTCTTCGCTTTTTTCAGATTTCGGTTTAGTTGAAAGCAATGGTTGCTTTTGGAGTGGATTTTTTTTTCTTATCTCCTATTGAAATGGTCATGTACACTCAAACAAGCCATGCTGCTGTGTAAGTGCAAATTGTGTAACAACGCATATGCAGTATAAAGGAAATGGTTCTTGGTATTATGGTTGCAATAGTGCACATCAACGTATAAAAAATAAATAAACAGGTGATGGGGTTTATTTGTTGGTTGGTTGTTTGGTTGTTTTTTTTTTTTTTTTTTAATGATTGGGCACATCTATTGATACTTCAAGTCAGTGCCCCCGGGGTGGAATCGGTTTGTGCCGCACAAGACTTACACTGCACGAGTTACTGACCTGTGTGTTTAACTACATCTCTTATTTTATGGTCGAGAAAGTATGCAAGAATGAAGAGCACTTTGCTAAGAGTGTATTGTTCCTTAGAGAGAGTAAAATCAACGACAACCAGTGCACACAGAACGGGTTTATTTGATGGGATTAATTGTTATGTTAATTAGAAATGCTCGACGCCGGTGTTTTGACTTGGAGTGTCACAGAGCTTTAGAAGAGGAAATGTCCATTTATGAATATGCAGATTCTTTCGTTTTGCAATGTTCTGGAAGGAGCCAGAGGTTTGGGGGCGAGAGCTCTATTTCATGTTAGGGTCGGAGTAGTATTGAATATCTCAAGTGTTATACCAGAGGAAATGAAGTTCAGGTTATGTAGGCACAAGGGTTCACGGGCATGAGCACTCGATAAGCCAAGGGCTATCAGTATGACATTTTGTAATGCATGCATACTCCACCGTCATGTGCAGATAAGTTTGGGTTCTGTTTGGTTCAGGTTGTGAACAGATGCAAGATATATAAACAGGGAAGGTTTCATCTCTTTTATGTTTTAATCACCGATTATGCATGTTACTGCCTAAGGTTTTGAAATGTGTGTTTCGGGAAATGTGTGTATTAAGGTATACAAGCAGGGTACTTTTCATGTCGTTTGTGCTTTAATTACTGACTTTTTATGTTACTGTCTATGGTCTTGAATCAAATGTGTGTATCGGGAAATAACTCAGGTGCAATGTATCTAGGGAGGAAAACTGGTTAAATACATTCTAACATGGATTAATGGTTTGGATGGAGGCCATTGGTCAATGTTGAGGTAAAAAGTGCTGGGTTATATTTTGGCGGGCAAGGAAGACTTATGTTTGGGGAGCCCGGCTTGCGTAAGGGTCAGGTGGTATTGAACAACCCATGTACTCCTATGAAGTTTGATAGGTACGCATATACATGTATGATGTGTATCGGTATGAAATTTGTAATGAACGCAAGTTTCTTATCTGTTTTATGCAGTCACAATAGGCACGGTTATACAAATAGATGGAAGATTAATTCGGTCTGTGATTAATTATTGATTTTCTAGGTTAATGCCCCCAGTTGTGGAAGGCACTTTCGTGTATTTCGAGTTTCATCATGTCCGGGCGTGTCGTTCTATGTGTGGGTCCGGTTATTATAGTTTGTATGTTTATGCTATTACGTTAATTAGTTACGTTTTGTGCGGGATTTAGGGGCGTAGGGAGATAGCATGGAGGAAAATGTATGTGGTAATAATAAACACACCTTTGTGCAAGGGAGGCGTGGTTTTATGGACTTGGAATTTTTTTTTTTTTTTTTTTTTTTTTTTTTTTGGTGCGGGTGTATAAGGTTTAGGTTTAGTGTATACGACACACGGGTAGTGGGGACATTATGCACATCGGTGAGTAGGGTGATGATTAGTTTTGGGTTGCGGTTATTGTTTTTAAGCTGTAGGGATAATGCTGGCATGTGATGAAGGGCTTTATAAATAAGTTTTGAGAGGAATTTTTTTTCCTTTCTTTCTTTTTTTTTCTTGTTGGTAAGAATTTAAAATATGAATGGAGGGGTTTTTTAACGCAATGTAATGCGGGGGAGGAGGAGAGGCTGCTGGAGGGTACTGAGCTTCATTGGTGTCAGTACGTGGATTGTAGGGTTATATTTCTTTTTATTGGGGATCCAGGTGGGGAATTGGTTAGATAGGGTAGGTTTTGCTGGGTAGGTATAAGGGTTAGGGACGAGTGCGTCTTTTTCTTCTTCTTCTTCTTCGTTTGTGGGGTCTTTATCACTCTTTGGTTACCAGGGGGCATTTCGTGGTGGATGGTGAAGTGCACATCAACTTTTTGTTACGGATTGCTGTCGTGGTCACTCCCGTCAGTAATCTGAGATTCACTTTTTTGTGTGTATATGGCGCATAATAGAGAGGGGAAAAGTAGTTATGTTTCTTTAAATGTCAAGGGATTAAGAGAAAAGGGTAAAAGGCAGAGAATTTTTGCTTGGTGTAAGGAGAAAGGGGCAGATTTTATATTTTTACAAGAAACATATAGTACAAGAGATGTAGAAGATAAATGGACATCGGAATGGAACGGTCAATGTGTTTATAGTCATGGAACCTCCCATAGTAAAGGAGTTTTGATTTTGGTTAATTCGTTAGTAAAATTGGAAATGAAAAAGGTGGTAAGTGATGTAGAAGGTAGATATATATTGATGTATTGTAATTTGAAAGGGTTAAGATTGATTTTATGTAATGTGTATTTTCCTGTTAGAGGAAAAGAAAAAGAGCAAATACAAATGATAAAGAAGTTAGAGGGACAATTGAGGGAAATGAATAGAGAGGGGGTATCTGTTATAATGGGAGGGGATTTTAATATGATCCGTAATGAAGAGTGTGATTATGTTGGTAGAAATAAGTCAGTTTGTCAGAGTAGGTTTAATTTGGAAATGGATAATTTTATGGAAGTATGGAATTTAGTAGATATTTGGAGGAAGAGAAATCCAACAAAAAAGCAATTTACATATAGACAGAAAGTACCATTTATGCAAAGTCGATTGGATTATTGGTTAATTTCAGAAGATTTAGTAGACTTTGTGGTTAAATGTGAAATTATGTCTTCAATTGCTCCGGACCATTCCGCAGTGGGGTTAGGGTTTTTGGATATCCGGGAAAATCAAATAAGAAATAGAAGTTCTTATTGGAAATTTAATAACAGTTTATGTAATGATATGGTTTATGTTCAGCAAATGAAGGAAGAAATTTTGAAATTAAAAAGAGATTTACAGGAAGAGATTCAGGATAAAAGAGTACTTTGGGATTTTTTGAAATGGAAAATTCGTCAGTTTACACAAACATACTCTAAGAAAATGTCTAAAAATAGAAAGGAAAGTAGAGAAAAATTGGAAAGAGAGGTAGCAGAGTTGGAGGATAGTTTGATATCTCAGCCAAATCAAGAAGTATGTAAGAGACTTGAAGAAAAAAAAAGGGAATTACAGGTTAGTTATGATTATGATAAGGAAGGAGTTAAGATTCGCTCCCGCGCCTCTTGGTATGAAGGAGGAGAAAGAGATGTGAGATATTTTACGCAATTAATGGAGTTAAATAGAAGAAAAACTAATATACAAAAATTGATTAATGAAAAGGGTGATATTATTTATGATGAAACTGGTATAATTAATGAAATTAAGGACTTTTATAGTAGATTGTATGCTAAATCAGATGTAGTTTTGAATTCAGATAATGTGTTTTTTTCTGAGGATTTGCCCAGGTTATCTGAGGAGTCCAAAGATTATTGTGAAGGGTTGATAGTAGAAAGGGAGTGTATACAGGTGTTGGAAAAAATGAAACTGAATAAATCACCAGGGAATGATGGGTTAACGGTTGAATTTTATAGAATATTTTGGCCGGTTATCGGACAATTAGTAGTAGAAGCTTTAAATGAAGCGTATCATAATGGGGAACTATCGGCTTCCCAAAGACAAGCAATGATTATTTTAATTGCAAAAGAAGGTAAAGATGTTTTGCAGATTAAGAATTATAGACCTATTTCTTTATTAAATGTGGATTATAAAATTCTTTCTAAAGTTTTAACAATGAGAATTACAGAGGTTTTAGAGGAAATTATAATGGAAGATCAATTGGGGTTTTTGAAAGGTAGATATATAGGTGAAGCAATACGTATTATTGATGACATGATTTTCCATACTTCCCACTTTAAGTTACCAGGTTATTTGGTTGCAATTGATTTCGAAAAAGCCTTTGATTCCGTTGCTCACAGTTTTTTACAACAGGCCCTGTTATATTTTGGTTTTGGACCTGTATTCCGAAAATGGATTTCTACTCTTTATAATAATGCTCTTAGCTGTGTTTTTAACGGGGGTAAATCGACAGGGTATTTTAAGATAGAAAAGGGGGTTCGACAAGGGGATCCACTGTCACCATATCTGTTTATTTTATGTATCGAAGTGTTAGCGCATTCGATAAGAAAAGACAAGGAGATTTCAGGGTTATGTTTTGGAGGGAATGAAGTTAGACAAGTGCTTTATGCGGATGATATTACATTTTTGGTACAAGATTTTGAGTCAATCAAGAGGATTGAATTTATTTTTGATTGTTTTCAACGGGTCTCTGGACTTAAACTTAATAAAGATAAGATAAAAGTGTTAGAATTGGGAAGTAGTAAAGATAGTATTTATGATTTTTCTTTTGGACAAAAAGTGACGGAGTTGAAGATTTTAGGGGTATATTTTACTTTGGATCCAGAGGTGAAAGAAAAATTGAATTATAAAGAAATACTTAGTAAAATAAAGAAATTATTAATATGGTGGAAGCAACGAGATTTGACATTAGTTGGTAAAATTCAGTTATTGAAGACTTTTATTTATTCTAAATTGATATATGTGGGGTCTCTAACTCCATTGCCAGAATGGGTATATAAAGAATTGGATTTGGTTGTTTGGGAATTTATTTGGCAAGGGAAACCAAAAATTAAAAAAACTGTGTTGGTATTAGATTATGAACACGGGGGAGTAAAATTTATGCATTTTTCATCATTGATAGACGCTCAAAGAGTAATGTGGGTTAAAAGGTTATTTTATGGTAAACAAGAAATGAAATGGAAACAATATTTTCAGTTTGTTACTAAACATATTGGAGGTAAATTTATATTTTGTTGCAACTATTTTATTTATCTTTTGAATTTGTCTATACCGGAATTTTACAGAGATCTGTTGAAAACATGGGTGAAAACAAGGGATTTCAGGGGTAATTATAATCAAATAAGGAAGGAAGTTTTGTTTAATAATAAAATGATTCGCATTGAGGGAAAATGCAATTTTGATGAAAAATTGTTTTTGAAAAAATGTTTTAGATTGGAACATATAATGGATAGGAATGGTAAATTATTTTCGGTTGAATATTTTTATAATAAAGGATTTAATTATTTGAATATTTTGAGTATTCAAAAGATATATGAAGCGCTTCCAGTTGGTTGGAAAAGGAATACAGAGAACACAGAGGTAGAGAAGAATACAAATGTAGATGAAATGACTTTTATAAGAAATGGGAAGGAAATTCCTCTGGAAAAGATTACCTCTAAAGACATTTATGTTGAATTAGTGAAGAAAGTAAGTGATGATTCTTCGGTGATAGAAAAAATGAGAAATTTATATTTTTGTGATTTTTCTAATAGAGATATAAAATGTATATTTAGTAGGATAAGAAGTAGCACTTTGAGTTCTGTTTTGAGGGATTTTCAATATAGATTATTGCATGGAATAGTGTACACAAATTATCAATTATTTCAGTTTAAGTTCGTAAATGATAATTTATGTTCTTTTTGTCATAAAGAGGAAGAGACGTATAAACATATATTTTATACATGTGATTTTGCTAGGAAAGTTTGGGGAAAATGTAGTACTTTCTTTGAATATGTTGATTTGCAACAGTTGAGTTGGGAAGAGATCTTTTTTGGTATAGAGCTACCAGATAAAGGAAAAGCTCAGTTAGTTAACCATGTTATAATTTTGGTGAAGAAATTGCTTTTTTTAGGAAGGAAAAATAAGACACCCCCAACGGAATTTTTCATTAAAAGGTCTATAGAGCAGGATAGGTTAGAAGAAGAAAAATTAGCAGTTATACGTAATACGTTGTCAATACATTTACAAAAGTGGGAAAACTGGAAAAAGAATTGAGAATTTGCTTTGCGTTTATTTAACAGAGTATGGTCTGCCGTACATCCACCAGGAAATGCCTTTTCCACGCACTCGTATTAAATGTTATAATGTAAGTCAGGACACACAGGTTTCAGTTGCTTTTGAGGTTTTGTTGTGATGGGGGTTTTGGAAGGGGGAGGGGGGATGGGGTGGGGTAGTAAGAGGGAGAATGGACGGGGGTATTGAGTAGTGGGGGGGGGGGTGGCGAGGGGGGTTGTTTTGTTTTGTTTTTTAACAAAAAACTTCAATCAATGGATATTGATATTTTAGGTTGGATTGTATGAAAGCTGAAAAGAAATGATTTTTGAGGCAAGTGATTCAGTTAATAGAATTTATTATGTAATGAAAGAAAAAAATTGTTAAGAGATTGAGGAATTAATAATGTAAAACTAGAAAAGAAGAGATGTTTATATATGGATTGTGTATATTGATTGTGAAAAAAATGTACCAGAGTGTATCAAAACATGTTAAATCAATGTTAAGTTTTGATATCAGTTTTGCATCCATTGATGAAAAGGACTATAAAATTGGTCCGGAGATTTCTGTATATATATATCAATTTATTTGTATATTATGTTTCCATTGATGAAGAATAAAATATTCTTTAAAACAAAAAAAGAATCGGTTCCACCGAATTTCGTTACAATATATATATATATATATATATATATATATATATATATGTTATGATACAAAATATTTCAACACGTATGCCCCCTTTACTACTGCTTATTTCTGTGTATTTTTGTTAATGCGCATGCGCAATTGTTTGTTGTTGTCATAGAAGAAATCATAACAAAAGAACGCTTTCATCCACTGAGCTGATCCGAGTCCAACGTTACCGGACACCCCGCACTCTCGCTTCTTTTGTGGATAATTTATCCACATTTAACACCAGTTAATATCGGTAAGTTTGACAAGAAATATCATTTTATTCATTGTGTGATTATTTACAGAGTTATTTGAAGTAATTTTATTGAAATTTATTAGGCACTCGGATGCTGAAGTAAAGGAGAGTCATTGAATATTGATAGATTACACTTTATTGTATTACAAATATTTACAATTTACAAAGGTTATAATTACCGTTAAAACAGGAGACAGACAACAAAGTCCTGACAAACTCCGTGATGGCGAGAGTATGCCTCAGCCACCTGCAAAACATATCCATTTCATCATTACTCACTGTCAAGTAGATGACATGTAAATAATGCAATGTAAACAGAGGGAATTTCATTACACAACATATGCTAATTAGATCATTGTTAACATAATAATAACAGTATTGTTGACGTCATAATAACACCATTATGTCGTCATATTCCCATCCAGGGTAGCAAGCAGGGGTACGCGCGTGCACCTACAGGGATACAATACTACGTTGGCGAGGCTTATAGCCAATATGTTTTTATGAATATTTGTACCCTTGTTTTGCATAGGTCGCCAATAATTTGCCACCTGATGTGAGAGGTTTTGCAGGTCTTTGCTTTCATTGGTGTATTTCCTCATTTCTTGTTAGATGTATCTTATTATCGACACACTATTACGTTAGGTTTTGAATAGTGAAGATAATATTTAAAGCTTGGTTTCTAGAGTTCAAATGAAAATGTATTTCATGCAGGTCAATAATGATTTTCGTATGAATGTATTCGTAGAAGTAATACCAGTTGTACCATAATGTGTTTCATTGTAATAATTAATGTCATCCATATTATTATTGATTTCCTTTGTTAAAATAAGGGAAAGTATTATCTTACTTCATCGCTATCTTCTTCTCCCTCTTTTCCTTCTACGTCTTCTTCTACTTCTTCTTCTCCTTTTTTACTTCATCTTCTTATTTCCTCTCTCATTATCATGATTATCTTATCGTGTATTCTTCTTATTACAATTGCTGCCATTATTATTATTAACAGAATAGTTGTTACTTTCGTTGTTATTATCACGTGGATCTGTCTCTTTTAATGTGATGAGATATTCGCTAAACTATTGTTGAATCATTTTCTTTCTTCTGGTGTGCACAGCCTGAGTGGATCACGATGGAGATGGTTTAGCTCTCTACCTTGAACACAGTGTTGCGTTGTTTTAGGTTTAAATTTTAATTTCATTCTTTGTATTCATGTATTCCAAAATATATTGTTTTGTAATTGTTATTCAGATCTAAAAAGTAAATGAATAAATAAATTTATTATTCAATTTAAAACAATTGCTAATAATGCGTCGTTCTTTCTCCCCCAGTCTTCTTATTTGAACAACAGATTTAGAGAATTGCTCTCCCACTTTGATATTTATATTTCTTTTGTATTTACTTAAATACCGAGTGGACGCCTATTTGTCCCGTCGGTGACATAAATTTTGGTGCCGAAACCCGGGAAGATTGAATGAAAGAACGATCACCGCAATTTGTGTTTTAGCGATATTATAACTAAATTCATAAAGATTTAAACAAAACCAACGCAACACTGTGGATTGTGGACCGAGGACTACCTGATCACGATGGATACACCAGGACCACCGCATCTGTCTCCCATCACGCCGAATGGATCACCATGTGACACCCCCGTTTCTCAACGTACACCCAGCATGACGACAGCAAGTCTATCACCCCTACAGCTGGCTGGATTCGACCCGATGCCTGCCCCAGAAGTTCATCATGGACGCTACTCCAGCTCTACCCCGACGCTCCTTGTATCACAGCAGTTGAAAAGTGTTAATGTGTTCACAGGTAAAGGGGGTATGAGTGTTGATGACTGGGTGCGTGACATGCGTTACCTTCTTGATTCTAGAGGAAACATTTCTCCCCGCGCGAGTTTTAACGAAGTCGTCAGACACACGGGTGGTAGGGCTCGTGACCTGGTCCTGAATCTAGAGCTTCAGGGAGGAGAACTGTCGGCCGAGAGGGCATTCAGAGAACTGCTCGATGAGTATGGGGATAGTGATGTCACATCATCACCCATGGCAAACTTCTACTCACGCACGCAACAAGCCAATGAGACGCCGTCGGAGTACGCAGTAGCTTTAGAGGCTAAACTAAGGGCTGCACGAGATCGTGGTGACCAGGCAGCCCTCTGTGGAGAGTCGGTCCGTGACGCTGATGCTGACCACACAGTTCATGTACGGCTTACGCGATCAGAAGGTGAGAGCCCGTCTGGCACCAATGAGGCCAAGAGACATGTCATTCCGGGAGCTTCGGAAAGAATTACGGGTCATCGGTGCGGAAGAGAAACTTGCCTCAGCCCAAGTGTACAGACAGCAGACCAGGCCGAAGGAAGGGAAAGAGGGAAGCACCCAAGATCTGGATACAGTTGTGAAGATGGTGAACGTGCTGGCCGTTACTCAGGAGAGACAGATGGACCTGTTCCATCAAACGATAGAGGAACATCACCGTCACATCAAGAGTCTTGAACAGCGGCTTCAAGAAAAGGAACAGGTTAACAAAGGAGAAAGACGGACCCGCCGACAACTGTTGATCTGTTACCGATGCAGACAACCTGGGCACATCGCCAGCTCCTGCCCAATGGTAAGTTCATGTGAAGAGGAGGAATTTATGCTCTTGAAAGCTAACAATGGCTTTTGCATGCAATGTGGTTTATTTTACGGTTGAATGACCACATTATGAAACAATGATTTATCTTATTAAAACCATCCAGCAGGTGTTGCATTGATCTTCTGCATTCAAAATCAACTGAAAAACATTTCATTATTGCGTTTAGGACCGATATAAATGTCTCAGTGATCCTTGGCATTCCTTCAAAATTTTACACGTCAAAGGGCACATGGTGCCGGAAACCCTCCTTATAATCCATGGCTACCTTTGATTAAATATTGAAGTATTCGTGTAGAAATTGGTCTGTCTTTAGTTTGATGAAATCCCCTTATTGGAGCAGAGATGAGAAATTATGCAAATTAAATCTTCGGGCCTTTTTTCTCGCTACTGAATACTAATTTTGGCATTAAGTTCTTGATCTTTGTAAAGTCATGAAGTCATGCATTAACTCAAAGGGAAAATAAATACAATTAATCACTGACATGGTACCAAATTTCATTTTAGTTACACATCAATATGCTCCCATGCTGCACATATGCATGGAGAGTCTGGAGACAGATATTGATTGTGGTGAGAAACATGTAGTGGCCTTTGTTGTTCATGTGGTGTTGATGATTGTGATGGTGATGATAGTTGCTTAAAATGTTGGTTGACTATTATGCGATCGTTATGGCAATATAACACAGATTGGGGAGCATCTGCACTCACTTTTTAGGCTCTATCCACTAACACTGCTGAACACGTCTTCAAAACCAACCAAATGTAAACCTTATGGGAATTTCAGCCACGAAAATGGTTTTGACCTGCACACTTTGCTCATCTTATGTGCTCACTGAAGCATGTCACAATGTCCTTTTTTATCGAAATGTTATTTTCTTCATTGAACTCAGAGTAATTTCCCAACATATCAACTAAAACATAAAAAACAATGAATATTTTTTATTATATAGGGTAAAAAAGGGTTTCCAGCCCCACATGCTCATTGAAGCGTGACTAAAATGTCAGGTGATCACTGTCATGCACAGTAGTACTAAACACAATACAAAAAGCATAAAAAACAATTGATTTCATTGCACAAAATTATCGCAATTCTTACTGCACAATTTAAATTGTTATTTTTCTTTGTTTTAAATGTGCTCGTTCAACCGTGAAATTACGTGAATTGTGTGTAAAAACTGTTCAACACACGAATTCAATCTCAATCGATAGAAATTACCACGAGAAACATGTCAAATCGGCCATTTTGGTAATTTTCACCCCGTGTTCACTCAACCGTGAAATTTTGTGCAGAAGTCACATGGTACGATAAGAAGCACATAAATCATACGTTGCATGCCTTTTTATCCTGGAAAATTGAAATCTGTTCCGATATCACCAAATCAAAGTTGCAAAATTGGGCTTGTGAACTTCAAAAAGTGACCATTTTGACTTTAAGTCATGCTCACTCAAGCATGACCCGGTGATATCCACTGAATTTCACATGAAAGGTAGCCGAGAAATACAGCTACATGATCCTGTATTCAGATTTCCTCAAAGGTTCCCGATTCATAAATTACACAGGTTTGTTTTAGGGGGAACTTACTTTTTGTTTAGTGTTTATATCAAACATCATCAGCTATTACATCATAAATCCAAACACTGTTAAATCCCAAGATGGTGATCCCAGGTGATGATGATAATGACCCGTCTGTGGCAATGACTGTAAAAATGACAATGATTATGATGGTGAAGCTGATAATGAAGGTGGCGATAATGTTGTCGTTGAGATGATAATGATGGTGACTAAAACAAGCAAACGTGGGATCTTTAGTGCAGTTTCACTGTTTTACAATACCGTCCCAACCCGACAACTTTCCAAACCATAAATCACCGCAAATTTGTCCCCTGTCTATCACAGTTCGTCCATTTTAGGCCATGGGGTGAAGCTGAAAAAGAGGCTTAAAAATGGGTTTCGTTCCAGCAACACTGGCACTACTTTCTGAATGCGGAAATGTGATGTTTTGTACATCCTAAAATAATATGCTGTAAAAAGTTCTCCTCGAAATATCCTGTAGTTTTTGCAAAAATCCATATTTTAGATTCCCCGACCAGCAGCCCAATACGCATAGCGTAATGGGGCTGCGGATTGTAGCATTCAGGATCATGACAGATTATATCGCGGACAAATGTCAACCTAAAATCGAAAAATCGAAATTCTGTTCGAATTGATGACTTAATGTGACTCGGTCGGGAGGAACCTGGGAGAGCTACACTGAATTGACGGCCAGCGCATGCGCACACAGACATCTCATCCAGTCAATGATTTCGAAATTTGTGCGCATGTGAATGACGGTTTCGTATAACGTTGTCGCAAAAATGAAGTGTCTGGATGGAGAATATGAAACATGTATGTGTAGTAGCAACCGTATAACGATCGCACTTTTCAGCTTTGAATTGTACTAGTACGGACTAGTGGAAATCACGTCCGCGTAAAAACAAATGCAACTTTTCTCACATTAAAAAAGCAATGGGTTTATCACTTCGATTTTCTTTACTGGGTGGACGGATTTGTTTGTTTGTTTGTTGTTTTAATCACTATGATGATCATTGGAAAAAAAGGAAACATACACAGCCTATAGGCCCTAGTTAAATAATTAAACAAACTTCGTATAATTTATTCGATTATGTTTATAGATGTTATTTATCAATTAGAAAGTGCACACAAATGATACTCACACTCATAGTATAATAGATCTAAATAGGTATAACTTGAAAAGTAAAGGAATACTTTGATATTACTTCCTGATAATATAATCGTATAGAAGGCCAAAATTGACAGGCTCACTACCAATTGTCAGTATTACTTAAACTGAACTACTTTTATCCTCTTCATGAAAATTGGCGCAAAACAATGAGCAAAGAGAGAAAACAATAAATTGTAGTTATCTTAAAGGGATCGTACAGTTTTGGGTGAGACCTAATTTCAGGTTTCTAACATTTTATGGTGAGATAATCACAAACCTCTGATGAAATAATTATGAAAGAGCATGTAATTCTATGAGGAATTCAACGTTTATTTGATGAAATTGGTTTTGAAATGGCTGAGATATCAAAAAAGAGCAATTCCACTAAAGTATGAGTCCCACACTTTGTCACGATTGCTTTGTTTTACTTTGTTTTTGGATGTTTCAGTCATTCCAAAGCCGCTTTTCATCAAATAAACTTTGAATTCCTCTTAAAATGGTCAGATGCTCTGTATTGTATAATAAGTGTTTTCTTGGTATCTCGCAAAAAGTTAAAAGCCCAATTCTCATCTCCACCAATACTGTACTATCCCTTTAAGAAGGCGATGCCGTTATATACGTTATATCAACTGTATGCGTTGTTATAGTAATGCCATATAGGCTACTGATAGTGTAATATACAGAATGCCACTGCGTTGGCTAATTGAATAAATGAAAACTTGCATAAAGCTCGCTCAGCCTACTTCACTGTCCCCTTCATTTTATATCCCCTATTAATTTTATTCGTGTACGTATGAGGATACTGTCCTCGTTTCCTTACTTTGGTATAGATGCAGACAACATAATATAACATGGCTAGGATCTTTCAATAGACTCTACAATAGGGAGGGGTAAACGATCACTTGAACTGCATGGTAACGCAATAGCTATAGACCAAACATACGGCGAAGCATATTATAGTCTCATACGGATAGACTAAGGCATTCGAAACTTGACCTGTCAGCTTTTCACATCATTCACATCTTCATCGAATTATACAGATCAATACCTCACACCCGTTGAGAATATACAATTTGTCCTGTTCTCTTTCATACGATGGTGCAATAATTCCATCGAATTCACCATCTTATCCAAGCGTGTCCGATGCTGTCACGGCTATGACATGATAACAATGGACATTGTCTCACACCTGTTGAGAAGATACAGTTTACCTTGTTCTCTTTCACACGATGGTGCAATATACTTCCATCGAATTCACCATCTTATCCAAGCCTGTCCGATACTGTCACGGCTATGAACAATGGACATCGTCAACACGTCACAGCACAGCCGGGTTTGCTAAAAACTACGGGGTCTCATTAAAGCAGAATGTCTATAAGGATCACGCTGAGATAGATTACATATTTAAACAATGATATATAACTAAAGCAATGAAGTATCGTGTTACCTAATATAACATACTGTTAAAACAGAAGAATCTTTATGAGCGTAATAAAAAAACAACAACACACAGACATATCAATAAAACAATAGGATATTGCTTAAACAATCGACCATCATCTTCGTTAAAACAATAGGATAATGCTAAAACAATCAACCATTGTAGCACGTTGTCGACAGTGGTGTATCGTAAAACAAAAGAATATTCATGAGCATGATCTTAAACAATAAACTCATCGTTGAAACAATAGCATATTGCTAGAACTATTAACCATCATCTTGCGAACAAATAGCATGCCGTTAAAACAAAAGAATATTGTTTATGAGCGTGATCTAAGACAATAGACTCATCAGTAAACAATAGAATGTTATCGAGTAATACCCTAATTATACAAATCTGATTAATCATGTGATCGTTAATATCATATTCTCTTTGTTTAAGAACAATGCAAATATTCATATTTCATATTCTATTGTTTACTTTTCCTGTTCCTGCTCCTGGACCTCTTGAAAAGGTACCTCATATACTACTCACGTAGCTGTTGAGAAATTTTAGTGCCGCAGTTGTCGGAACGAAACAAGCGAAAAACCGGCTCACCCCATGGCCTATTTGAAAGCCCAAGACTCCACCAAAACACCCGCTCATCACAGAAACAATTCCGACAAACTCCTGCTGACCCCTAACCTCCCTCAAATTACTCAATGACAGTAGTACTCCACGTGAAAACAGTGGAAACAAAATTATCAGATAACGGACAGGCAGGCCTTGCTGGTAGCCCATGAAAGGCAAAAGGGGGCAACCTCACGGGCAGCCTCGGGTAGTTCAGCTACGCAAATGGAATGAAAGAATTCAGATATCGGTTTGTCTTGCATTTTGCAGAATGCCGTCGTTTGCCAGATCTCAACCAACAAAAACATTGATGAAGGGGGTGTTAGGGGTCCCTCAAGATATTCACTATACTTTCCTAAGAATTTTTCATTACCTTTTCATTGCAGCCTCCTATAGTAAACATCGAAAGAAATACTGAATATGATATCACAGGAAATACCCGAAATGAAGGTGGATCAATTATTTATTGTGAAAAGAGGGCAGTCATTTCTAGTTAAACCAAGTTTTGTAGTTATATTACAATGACACATGTTTAGATGACTATTGTCCCTTTCGTTACTGCATAAGTCTTTTTACAGACTGTGACTTCTTTATCTGTAACGTGTCTTTTCACTCTCCCTCTCTTTCTCTTCATTTGTCTTCCTCTCTCTCTCTCTCGTCTCCATTTTCCTTCATTCTTTGGTCACTTATCATATGCATATATTTTCGCACGACTTTGGGTTTTTTATTTTCCCTTTTTGTTTTTTCTTAACTATACGTGACTCGTATTTCTTTCATTCTAAATTTGTACAGCTGTGCTCATGTCATCAGTTTTGGGTCCTTCTCACTGTCCCCCTCCCTTATGTTTCTCTCCCCCCCCCCGTCATATTTTCCTCTTTTGTTTGGTTCCCTGTATCGTGTATTAATAGTTCTGTACTTTTTATATTTCTGTACATTTTCTTTGTTCTTTTCATCAATCGTATTTCACTCTCATTTACTTTATTATAGTCATTTTGTATAATTCCATATTTTCAAAGTTACTTGCAACTCTTTTTGCATTATTGAATTGATAACGTGAAATATGACTTGACATTGGACTCCGATACCCAGAATATGGGTTGTCGAGTGAAGTAAAATTTTAACTTTCCACTAATCACAGCACTGCAAACACGTGAAAGGAAGGTGTCGATCGATTAACAGGTTCTGAAATGCAAACTCCTGAGCGCAGTTGGTCGTAAAATATGTCCCCACAAACTACAAACACAATTGCTGTACTGAAACAATCAAAATCACATTACCTATGCCTTTGTATATTAGTACATATACTTCCATTAATATTTCTTCACAACAACAGATAAAACTAAACAAATTTATATGCAACTTATTTGACACATCGACAGTCTATCATTTGATTTAAGAGACAATTTAGGAATAGAATATCACAATGATATGTTTGAAATGTTAAATCCTTCTGTTCGATATCCGCTCCCCTCTTCATCTCTTCTTTTCCTTCTAATCTCAATTTGTGTCATTTATTCCTTCTCTTTCTTATCCTTCCATCACATTTTCTGTTATCAAGCGGGGCTTTAGGTTTTAGTTGTTATTGTTATTGGCTTTTTAAAAATATCATTGTGGTATCAATGCCTTGTTGTAGTTGTTATACACGTAATAGATATTCTTTTATTTCCATATATAATGTAGCAGATATTGTGTTTCTCAAAATTCTTGATTTCAGTCAATTAAAGCAATCAAAGAAATGACAAAAATTGATGAGGAATGAAATAAAAAACAAACAATGTATTAGGACGTATTGATGAGTGAAAGGGGTAATAAATGACGTCACTAATTTTGATATTCATAATGACGTCAGGAGCTTAACTCACTTCACATAAATGACGTCATAAGGTTGCATTAAGGTAATATCGGGGCGTGGCACACTCTAGCTCTGCACCCGACTCCCTGCGTCCTTCGCAAGTGCAAGAAAAAGTGACCCCCCCCCAAAAAAAAAAAAAAAAATTGAAGTCCGAACCCCACCCCCTGGGTCTGTGTACTCTTTCCTCCGAACCCCACCCCCTGGTCTGTGTACTCTTTCCTCCGAACCCCACCCCCTGGGTCTGTGTACTCTTTCCTCCGAACCCCACCCCCTGGGTCTGTGTACTCTTTCCTCCGAACCCCACCCCCTGGGTCTGTGTACTCTTTCCTCCGAACCCCACCCCCTGGGTCTGTGTACTCTTTCCTCCGAACCCCACCCCCTGGGTCTGTGTACTCTTTCCTCCGAACCCCACCCCCTGGGTCTGTGTACTCTTTCCTCCGAACCCCACCCCCTGGGTCTGTGTACTCTTTCCTCCGAACCCCACCCCCTGGGTCTGTGTACTCTTTCCTCCGAACCCCACCCCCTGGGTCTGTGTACTCTTTCCTCCGAACCCCACCCCCTGGGTCTGTGTACTCTTTCCTCCGAACCCCACCCCCTGGGTCTGTGTACTCTTTCC